>NC_143550.1:88432954-88749090 GCF_054136105.1 Typopeltis vanoorti
AACAAATTGAAAACAAGAACTAAACCTTGGAGTCTCAGTGGCGAACTCTGAAGAAGACATTGATTGATTCAGCTAGGGAGGTATGTGGTGAAGTTGTCTGTGTAAGGATAGAAAAATAAGAACACCATGGTGGACACAAGTTAAAGAAGCAGTCCTGGAAAAGAACAAAGGATACTAAAAGATTCTAGCAAATAAGTCAGCAGACGTCCTGAAAGAGTAAAGAGAAAAATGTAACACAGCTAAGCTGTGTGTAAAAGCAGCTAAACAAAAGTCATGGGAAGACTGGTGAGAATATGTTTTCTTGTTGAGAGGCTTATACGCTGGTTAAACATGATAACTAATATTTAAGGAATTGACAGTGTATACTAGAAATATAGATTAAATAAACTTTAATATATACCTTCCGATATTTCGGCGAACGTCACATTGCCATCTTCTTGGGAACTTACTACACAGACACGTGCACACAAGTACTAATAACAGCAAATGAGACTGAAGCTAGGAAGCTAGCATTTCCTAAAGTCCTGATGGTGCCCCCTGGCGGGCTATATTGGTAGTTCTTGGCCTTTGGGCTGAAGTTCTTCTGATAACAGTTTCCCAAATTTGGGGCAGTTTCATGCATCCAAATTTGTTGAGGTTTGGCATGTTCCTAAGGGCCAAGGCTGATTCCATGAATAGTCTTTCATACTTGAACTTGCTGCGGTGTATTACTGTGGCTTTCTTCCATCTTATTCTGTGGCGAGTATCCAGAGCGTGGTCTGCAAGCCCAGAGTGGCTGTACTGGTAAAATCGGATGTAATCCTTGTGTTCTGAGATTCTGATATTTGCTGTCCTGCCTGTTTGGCCAAAGTAGGACAGTTTACAGCTGCAAGGGACCTGGTATACACCAGGTATGTCTAGGGGAAGTGGTTGGTCTTTGGTGGAGCGGATAAGGGTTGCCAGTTTTCTATGTGGTCTGTAACAGGTGGTCAAGTCGTGTTTTTTTAGGATTTTATTGATTTTTTCCGAGGCGCCTCTGATGTAGGGAATGGTGATAGATTTAGAGTAATCTTTTTTGTGAAGGGGAGGGGGTGGTGGGTTGTGGATAACTGGGTTAAGTATTTTTTGGAGGGGGTAGCCGTTGGCTGAGAAAGTGTCACGGATGTGATTTAGTTCAGTGGTTAGGGCTTGATCATTAGAACAGATTATTTTTGTCCTGTTGAATAATGTTTTAATCACTCCATATTGTTGTGAGGGGGGGTGGTGGGATTGTTGGTGAATGTATCTGCCTGTATGGGTGGGTTTTCTATAAACTGAGAAAACCAAGGTTCCATCAGGTTGGCGGGTGACTAGTGTGTCTAGGAAGGGGAGGTTATTGTTTTCCTCTTTTTCCAGGGTGAATTTGATTCTAGGGTGTTGGTTGTTCAAGTGTGTTAGGAAGGAGAGGAGTGAATCCGGGCCATGTGGCCAAATAGCGAAAACATCATCAACGTAGCGAAGCCATATGGTAGGTTTTTGTGGGGCTGAGTTTAAGGCTTTCTCTTCAAACATCTCCATGAAGAAGTTGGCCAAGGGTGGGGAAAGTGGTGAACCCATGGCTGTCCCCTCTATCTGTTTGTAGAATTTTTCCTGCCAAACGAAATAGCCTGAGTTCATTGTAAACTGAAATAGGGCTGAGATATCGGGAGGAAATTTAGCTTGGATTAGCTCTAAGGTTTCTTTGAGGGGGACATTCGTGAATAGGGAGGAGACATCAAAACTGACCATTATGTCATTATGTTGGAGTGTAAGGTTTTCTATACTGGCTTTGAAGTGGGCTGAGTTTTTTATGTGTGATGGTGTATTGCCAGTATAGTGTGAGAGCGCTTTGGCTAAATGCTTGGCTAGTTTGTAAGTGGGGGAATCAGTGCCATCCACTATGGGACGGTAATGGCACATTTTCTTTGTGTATTTTTGGGAGCCCATATATGCGGGGTGGTCTAGAGTTATAGGGTTTTAGTCTGTTGGTAATCTCCTCAGGCCAAGAAGTGACCTTCTTAAGGAGCCTATGGAGTTTTCTAATTTGTGAGTTGGTGGGATTGTAATTAATGGGGAGGTAAGTGGAACGATCTAATAATAAAGCCTTCAGCTTACCTGTGTAATCCTTAAGATTAAGTACCACAGTGGCGTTCCCCTTATCCGCTTTGGTGATCACTATATTTTTGTTTCTTTTCAATTCTTGTAGTGCCTTGTATTCACTACTGGATATGTTGGATTTTGGAGGTTTTGCTTTGTTGAGAACAGAGGCTACATCCAATCTGATATCGTTGGCGATGTGGTTAGGCAGTTGGCGAATCCCGCGTTCAATTTGAATCATTAATTCCTCTGCCGGTAATTTCCTAGGAGCAATGGCGAAGTTCTGACCACGTGACAGAGCGTGGAGTGCTTCTGGCTTTAAGGTAGCTGACGATAGGTTAACAACAGTGTTGGTTTGTAGTTTGGGTGCCGAGTTCTTTGTTAATTTATCAAACTTGTTGATATGTCGGCTTCGTACTCGTTCAAATTCTTTTTTAGCTGCCGTACACGAGACGTCATGTAGTACCGACCAAAGCTCGTGATTCAGCGTAAGTGAAAGCTCATTTTTTAGCGTTGATATACCGCTGTTTATGTCGGCTAGGGAACCGCGTGTGGCGGCAATTTGCTCCCGAAGTAATGCCTGGCTAGCGCGGTTGTAAATACGGAGAGCTTTCTGTGAGATGAAGCGGTGTTTAAATTTGACACAGTTCGGGATGACATGATTATCCCGGCAGCGTTTTAGGAATGCCAGACGATTAAGTTGTCTGGATAATTTCAGCTTCAGTTTGCCGTAATGGCGGGCCTTGCGTGCGAAGAGATCTCCGTGGATGATCATTATTCTTGTTGAGAGGCTTACACGCTGGTTAAACATGATAACTAATATTTAAGGAATTGACAGCGTATACTAGAAATATAGATTAAATAAACTTTAATATATACCTTCCGATATTTCGGCGAACGTCACGTTGCCATCTTCTTGGGAACTTACTACACAGACACGTGCACACAAGTACTAATAACAGCAAATGAGAATGAAGCTAGGAAGGTAGCGTTTCCTAAAGTCCTGATGGTACCCCCTGGCAGGCTATATTGGTAGTTCTTGGCCTTTGGGCTGAAGTTCTTCTGATAACAGTTTCCCAAATTTTGGGCAGTTTCATGCATCCAAATTTGTTGAGGTTTGGCATGTTCCTAAGGGCCGAGGCTGATTCCATGAATAGTCTTTCATACTTGAACTTGCTGCGGTGTATTACTGTGGCTTTCTTCCATCTTATTCTGTGGCGAGTATCCAGAGCGTAGTCTGCAAGCCCAGAGTGGCTGTACTGGTAAAATCGGATGTAATCCTTGTGTTCTGAGATTCTGATATTTGCTGTCCTGCCTGTTTGGCCAAAGTAGGACAGTTTACAGCTGCAAGGGACCTGGTATACACCAGGTAGGTCTAGGGGAAGTGGTTGGTCTTTGGTGGAGCGGATAAGGGTTGCCAGTTTTCTATGTGGTCTGTAACAGGTGGTCAAGTCGTGTTTTTTTAGGATTTTATTGATTTTTTCCGAGGTGCCTCTGATGTAGGGAATAGTGATAGATTTAGAGTAATCTTTTTTGTGAAGGGGAGGGGGTGGTGGGTTGTGGATAACTGTGCAAGGGACCTGGTATACACCAGGTAGGTCTAGGGGAAGTGGTTGGTCTTTGGTGGAGCGGATAAGGGTTGCCAGTTTTCTATGTGGTCTGTAACAGGTGTGTAACTTCACAAAAAAGATTACTTTTTTGTGAAGTGCATGTTTCCAGGACTCTTTAACTAAATCGAATTACAGCTGTAACAAATCTGGAATGAAAATCAGCACTAAAAAAAACTAAAACTATGAACATAGGCTGAAACAAATAAGAAAGAGAAAACTTTAGTTGCATTCTCAATTGAGAACCTATAGAACAAGTAGAATATTTCATCTCTTTAGGCACTGTTTTTAGTGAAGATGGCAAATTTGAAAATAGACTTGCAGAATAAGCAGAGCTGGCATAGGGTAGCCAGCTGAATAAAGTTATATATAATAGGAGAGAACTTAGCCAAAAGACCAAACTAGCAGTATACAAGACCGTGTTCAAACCAATTTTAAGTTAATAATCTGAGAGTTGGTTAGAAATAAAGCACTTGATCGACTAGAGACTACAGATATGAGGGTTCTCAGAAGAATTAGGAGAGTGAACTGATGGTATCAACGATAGAATCATATTAAAAATGAAGTTATTAGAGAGGAACTTGACATTATTAGCATTCAAGAATGTCAGCAGAGCTAATCTAAGGTAGTATGGCCACTCAAATAGAACGGGTAAGGAAAGATTAGCAAAACAGGTGTTTGATGCCAAGATGGTAGGAAAGAGACCCAAAGAAAGACCAAGTTCTAGGTGGATTGATTCAATAAGAAGTGTCTTAGAAGCATGAAATGTTATATATGACAATATTGGAGAGTTTTCCTAAGTAATAGACTGATTTGGAGGAAAATTGTTGATAGGAGATTAATAGTAATGCAAACTTAATCATGTAGTGCTATCATAGTAACCTAAACACCCATTAGGGGTACATATCAAGAGATTAATGATGATGAATTGACAACCATTGTCTTTTACCCACACTGCCAATTTATTTAAATTATCTTGTAAGATATCTACATCACCTTTATTAACTACTGTCCTCCCTAGCTTTGTATCATTGGCAAACAACTGAATGGCCCCTTTCAAATCTTTTGCTATATCATTAATATACAAATTAATGATATAGTAATGGTCCTAGTACAGAGCCCTGGAGCACTCCACTAGTCACTCTCATTTTTCTTGGTTACACTCTGCCACTCCCCTGGTATCTATCAGACCCCCCGCCCAATTCCATGCCACCAGCCTCATATCCATTTCCATTTGCTCCAGCTTATGTAATAGTTCTCCATGCAGTATTCTGTCAAATGTTTTGCAAAGTCCAGCAGTATGTGGTGTAGCTATTTCCTTTATCCAATTCTGCTGTCACCTTATTATAAAATGGGAATAAATTACTGAGGCAGGACCTACCTTTTAGAAAGCCATGCTGTCCCTATAAGGTATCATATTCCTGAATTCTTGTTTGCTCACACTTGGATAAAGGATTAAACTAAATTTATTATTGTATTATATTCCTATCGACTCATTCCTGAATTTTACTTTTAACAAACTTTTCCAATACTTGAACCACCACCACCACTATCTAGAGATACTAATTGGTCTGTAATTTGCTACTTCTGTCTTGGAGTCACCTTTATGTGGTGGAACTATCTTAAATATCTACTCCCTAAATTTTCTACTCCCTTGGAACCTTGCCAGAGCTGTTGATACTTGGATTAAACAACTTTGTCAGAGGCACTGCCAGTTCACTTGCACATTTTTGTAGCACACGAGCAGACATACCATTCAAGACCACTGCTGTATTAATATTGATATTTTTCAATATGCTGAGTACTTCCTGTTCATCTATCTCAATGCTCACATCAGTCTCTGTCACATCCTATACTTATTATTTAGTAAGATTTCACCTGTTTTTGTCTCCTCTTTGTTTCAATGATGCCAATTATGTCCATGTGGTAGTTCTTCTGACATTAAGTTTGTTCTTCTAGAAGTTGAGCTTGAATCTGTTCCAGTATCTCACTTTTCACTGCTCTACCTGGTTTCTTGACAAAAATAGTTGGGGTGTTATCTGTGATGCTATTATTTCTTGCTATTTATAAAGCCTTTTATAGAACCTGTTTGGTTACTGCGCCTTTGAAATACCGTCATTCTAATTAGCAGTGCACGCTTTCTTTCTCGTAACCTTTCTTGCTTAAACTATTGTGTACTACGTTTATCTACCTTTTGCACTATGAGTCTTATGCTTATGGATACTAGAAAATTTATTTTTATTGAGACTCCGCTACTAATATCTTTTAATTGGCATAAAACCCAGTAATACGGCCAGTTGATTTCTCGCTCTCTTTCTCTAACACAAATTCCTTCAGTAAAACTTTACACAAACAGTTGTAGTCTAGTTGCACTTAACTATATGCTTCGGCTGTCTCACCTGAATTCCCACTCACAAGTCCGATAATTTTTTTTAAGGAACAGTTCATTGTAAAATAAACAATCAGGCGGCACTCTATTGACATATAATTAAAACACATTTATTTACATAAAAAACAAAGTACATTAAATAAGCGATAGGGAGGTTTCCTTCTCTACCTATCCTTTGTAATTTTGGTATAAAGAAACAAACTTTCCCTTTTCAATATTAAATGACTATACAATATATATAATTACTCTGTTACTTCTCTGCTTAAAAAAATCAAATTGCCGAGACTAAATTACTCATAAAGAGATTAGCCAGCTATGGCAAGTTATTTTACAATTTATATTCCAGTTAACAACAAATCAGAGGACTTTCTTATAGATATTTCTTATTACTATTTCTTATCAGTCCATCTATGACATATCTCCTAGATTGCAAAAAGAATGTACATTAGAGGTTGGAACACCGAGGCTCTTTGTCACGACACCTTCCAAAGGTCCTGCATCAAAGTCACTATGGTTCTTCTTTCATCTCAGGCCTTGCTTCAGGGAGCGTTTCGTCGGAGTATTAGCAGTTCTTGGACTGCACTTTTCCCGGTACTCAAAAGCTCAGGAAAGAAGTTTTAGCATACAGACTTGAAGATCATTCTGCAGCTTTTGGCTTCGGTTGACTTCCCAATTTTTTCCTCTGGTGTGGGTTCTCCATAAAGTCTGTTTCTCTGGGTCAGTATGCTTATGGTTTCTTGACGAAAATAGTGGGGGTGTTATCTGTGATGCTATTATTTCTTGCTATTTATAAAGCCTTTTATAGAGCCTGTTTGGTTACTGTGCCTTTGAAATACCGTTATTCTAATTAGCAGTGCACGCTTTCCTTCTCATAACCTTTCTTGCTTAAACTATTGCGTACTATGTTTATCTACCTCTCGCACTTTTATAAACAGAAAAGTCTGTTTCTCTGGGTCAGTATGCTTCTGGCTCTCTTCGGTAACAGATCTAAGCCTCTCCTGCTTTGGTAACTGGACCTCGCATCTGCTCTCTCGGCAACTGGACCTGGACTCTCCTCGCAATGTTTGACTCAGTCCCCTTTTATTTTTGCCTTCTCGGGACCTTGGACCAAGGGTTGTAAACCGAAAGAAATCGGCAGTTCTCCTTGATCCTTTTGTTAAGGCTGGCCCGTTCTTTCTTCTTCTCCGTGCGCTCCTTTTTCCTTGTCTTGTCGGGCAGCGGAAATTTCTCTGAAACTAGTGGACCTCTTTGATACTAGCTTTGAAGGTGTTCATGCGCAGAGCTTAAAAACAACTTTCTCACACACTTAATCGTGAACAACTTTCTTGTGCTCTTACACATAGCTATTATACAAAGTTACGATGGCAAAGCATTGCCTTTGTTTTTGACATTCTAGAAACTTTAGTTAAAACAGTAAATACAATCAATTCCCATAGGGTTATTTACATTATATATTTAGCAGAAATTTCATAGAGACAAACAAGGTTATTTATGTAACAGTTCTCATGAGACTTGACCTCTGTAAAAATCTATGTAAAACGCTTTGGTATTTTAAGCTAGATTGAGTTTTACAAGGGCCTTCTTTAACCATGCAACACCCCACCAGCATGAAATCTCATCATATTATTTGTGATTTAAGCCAGTAGAGAGTACAGTTTGGTCAGCTAAGTCCCAAATTGCTAGCCCATCTCATTCATTCATTACCCAATGGGGGTGCACCACACGAAGGTGAGGATTTATTGGACATTAGGTCAGAAGCCCCACATTCCTTAAGGTGATCTGGAATTCTCCTCCCAGTTATTTGGCTTTGATCTCATCTCCAAGATCATAATATTCCATTTTTGTTCATATTATTTTTTTTCTGTAATGCTGAAGTACACTTTTCTTTGAAAAGTTGTTCCATTATTGATTTTGAGGATCATGTAATTTTATTTTTATTTGTCATAATATAAATATTATCATTAACCTTGTTTAAATTATAAGTGCTACTATAACTCTCTCTCTCTATGTTTAAAAAGTAGCTGTTTAGTTTCTTTCAAAAGCTTTTTACTAACCTTTATCTTAAAATAGAATTTTGTTTTTCCAAATTATGAAAAGAATCTAAAATTTTCTTAACTTGTTAGCAGATTTGTGTTACGATTTCTTTGCACTATAACATTTGTTATAGTGAGCAGCTACTGTTTTTGTAGAATAATAAATGCATGTGTTTCTTACACTCTAATATGGATATCAGTTTCTAAATTCCCAACATTTTTTAATATTCAGGAAACTGGAATAGGGAATGATCCATAATATTTCACCTGCAAGCATTATTGGTTTAAAATATTTTAATATATTTTCAGCAGTATTTGTATTCTCCTCCTTCCATGAATGAAAGAGCTTTCCTTGAAAATCTGTCAGTGATACTTTCTAACATATTCCAGTGTATACAATCATGACTTGTAATTCTGTTTCCACTCTTTATTATTTCTTTTGCAAAACAGAATTTCTTGTTACAGAATATTTAAACATCATAACAATTTTTCTTCTACTACAGTATCAGAATCTAATTCATCATGTTTCTTCATCACTATTCTAAAACAAATCTTGAAGGGCACTAATCTCTTTAACTATAGAATAGACCTTTGCTGCAGAACAAGTCATGAATTCTTATTTACTTCTTATTATCCTTATTTGCAGAGCAGACCTCTTTTAGAGAAACTTTCTCTAATCAAATTGCTCTTTACAATAGTATTGATAGAAATTCCATCTACTGCTGCAAGTTTAACAATTAATTCATCTACTTTTGCCATGTGCTGTGTGAAAAATGGAAATCATTGGCCATTTTATTGTTGTTGTTTTTTAAATGGACTGCAAAGCAGTGAAGATATTTGCATATCTTCACTGCTTTTCTTTCTTTTCATGCAATTATTATGTTTGAGATGACAAGGAAATCCACATTTTGATGATCAAACGTGTAGACAGACTTATGTGTTCGTAGGACATGTTGTTTATTTTTTAATGATGTATATTAGAACACAGAATAATAAATAAATAATTTTTTATTAACTTATTGCTGATATTTCGCTGGTGTTATAACCAGCATCTTCAGAGCACAAAAGCACAGTTTGTCACAATATGCGAGACTATAACAACATGGTGTAATCACCGGACTAGTTAAACAAAATTGTAGCAGCAACACAAAGACTAAAGTCCTGATTTTGGCACCCATCTGAAAAAAAAAATTATAGCTATCACATAAAACTAGAGTCCTAAACAGAAAAAAACCGGTACTAGTTTTCTCTTAAGATGACTGTCTCCCAGATTTTAGGCAAATTTACACAGCCATATTTGTCGAGATTTGGAGTGTGTTTCAGAATCCTCTAAATTTCCGCTGAGAACAATCTCTCCGACTTGTAAGAGCTTCTGTGCAGTACTTTTGTGTTCTTCCTGTGTGCAGGGGTATCCAGAGCACGGTCTGCTAGGCCTGATTTGCCATAGTGATAATGCTGGATGTATCTTTTATGTTCACTGATGCGGATGTTCGCAGTTCTTCCTGCTTGACCGTAGTACTTCGTAGACTCCTGGATGCGATAAAGGAGGAATGCTGTCCTTGGGATGAACGGATAAGGGTTTCTAATTTGACACACGGTCTGAATATGGTGCATAGTTCATGTTTATTAAGAATTCTAGAAATCTTTTTGGATGTGCCCCTTTAATGTATCGGATGGTGACTGTTTTGTTGTAGTTCTCTGTGATGGATAGTGGGAGGAATTTCTTAGAAGCGTTTAGTATTTTGTTTATCTTATGGGGATTATAGCCATTGGCATAAGTGAGCCAGTTCAGCAGTAAGAGCATTGTCATCGGAACAGATTGCTCTCGCTCTGTGGGTTAGCGTTTTTAAAATGCCATACTGTTGAGAAGGGTGATGGTGTGATTGTTTGTGTAAATATCTCCCTGTATGTGTGGGTTTTCTAAAAACTGAAAATTATAAGGAACCATCTGGAAGATGTGTGATAAAAGTGGATTTTTGGATGTTGGCATTTAAATGCACCAATAATGTTTCCAATGTCTCTGGAAGCATTCTTGGCGCATCTCGCCATGATGGGCCATGTGGCCAGATAGCAAGCACATCGTCAACATAGCGTAGCCAAAGTGTTGGTTTAAGATTGGCAGTATTGATAGCTAGTTTTTCCAGGTGTTCTATGTAGAAGTTGGCTGGGGTGGAGGAAGGGGGGAGCCCATGGCTGTCTCATCTATTTGTTTGTATATTTTCCCTTTCCATGTGAAATATCCTGCATGTATTGTGAATTTGAATAGTTCAAATATGTCGGGCGGGGGGGGGAGTGTGACTTCAGTAGATTGAGGGTTTCTATTAGTGGTACATTAGTGAATAGTGAGGTGATATCAAAGCTTACCATTAAGTCTGAGCTTTTCAGGGTATCGTGTTGTAAGATGCTTTTTAGGTGGGCTGAATTTTTGACAAAGGAGGGAGAATTGTTTGTGAGAGCAGCTAGTAGCTCAGCTAAATGTCCAGCCAGTTTGTATGTGGGACTATTTATACTATCCACAATTGGGCTTAAGGGTGTACCTTGTTTGTGAATTTTTGGTGCTCCATAAATCCTAGCTGTTTTAACACGGAAGGGCTTGAGTTTGTTTACTGTGTCTTTGGGCCAGGAAGTGACTTTTTTCAATAATATACATACTTTAATCTTTTGTGTTGGTGGGATTGTGATCTATAATTTTGTACATTGACTGATCTTGTAAAAGTGTGTGTATTTTGTTTTTTTTTTCATATTCTGTTGTGTCCATCACCACGGTTGCATTTCCTTTGTCTGCTTTTGTTATGAAAATCTGGCTATTATTCTGTAGCTCTTTTACAGCAATGATTTCCTTATGAGTGATATTATTTTTGGGAGGATTTGACTTGATTAGGATATTGGCCACATCTAAATGTATGTTATAGGCTATTGTTGGAGGCAGGTTGTATATTCCCCGTTCGATGGACGACATTATTTTGGCTTTTGGAACTTGTTTCGGGGTCACGGCAAAATTGTGCACTCTACTTAAACCACTAGTGGCTTCTTTGCTTAAGGTGAGCGATGATAAATTCACGACGACGCAATCTTTTTGTAATTGTGGTCGTTGTATAGCGCTGCGTTGTTGGAGATTTTCAAACTTATTTTGGTGTCGTATTTGACTATGTTGAATTCTTTTTTAGCCGTTGCGTCAGTGATGTTGTCTAGAATCTCCCATAGTTCCATATTCAGAATATTATATTCTGATTATAGTGTTATGTCCCTATCTTATGATTTTGTTTGTCTTACAAACTGCCTTCGTCTATATTTTCCAAACTTCTACTTTCAAAACATCACCAAAATTTCTACTAATATCTGAGTTATTGTTCCCCGTAGTATCCTTAGTATTTGTATTTTAACTGCGCCCTTTGGGATATTTAGTTTAAGATATTTTATACATAAACAGAGAAAGGAACTCAAATATCTGAAAGTGTAACTATTGCAGTCGTGACACTAATTCTTGTTACTCGACATTAATTCCTTAAACTTCCCGTTTCTTAACGTTAATTCCCCACGTGGTTAGGCTCGAATGTTTCTAAGCGGTGCATTGGATTAGCAATATCAGACAACTTCTTTTTTTTTTCATTAAACAAAGGGTTTATTATTTCTCTAAACATGGTACATATCAAAATACTCAACTAAATTACTTACACACTAAAATTAGCTTAATACAAGTAGTTGAGCTATGATTCGACAAAGGTTACTATGATCATGCCGCCACAAAATTTCATACAAAACATGAATTCACTTAACAAAAAAAATTTTGATCACCACACATTATTAGATTATTCAACTTCAAGTATACTAACAAAATCATTAACTACTCTAGCACATACTTATGACAATTCCGATTCTCTACATATCACGCTAGGCATTCAAATTCCTCAGGCTACTTGGTTACTCAATTTACACTAATCAAACTCAATATTATCAAAACCATTTACTTCATTAACACACAACTATGTCATTAACTTTCCTTTTACAATGTAGTAGGCACTCAAGATTCTTTGGATAATTAATTATTCACAAATTATCAACACTAGCTAGCTTGCTTTTAACACTCTCTATCGAATTCTAAAGTCCTATTATAATTTCTCCCTAATCACTTTAACAGTTCCGTATTATGACAATGGTACCTATCACAAACAACTAGTTAACATAAGACAAAATTCACAATACCTTTCTTTAGCTTCGCTTACGGGCCTTCACCTTCTACTGAATGAACTTGCTTGCATAACTTCTTGCAATTCAGGGCTATATAAACATCTGCGCTGTTGGCTGTACTATCCGAAACGAGGATATCGATATTTTCACAGCTTCCTAAGACTCTATGGTATATTTCACATTCTACATAGGTATACGGGAATAGCTTTCCTGCTCACCTTCGATTCCTTGTTGTGGCATGAGGATATAAGCCATATCTCCCCACTAAACAGTCCTAAACAGAAAAAACCGGTATTAGTTTTTTCTTAAGATGACTGTCTCCCAGATTTTAGGCAAATTTATACATTATTTGTTGAGATTTGGAGTGTTTCAGGGCTTCTGTTGCCTCTAAGAACAATCTATCTGACTTGTAAGAGCTTCTCTGCAGTACTTTTGTGTTCTTCCAGTTGATCCTGTGTGCAGGGTTATCCAGAGCATGGTCTGCTAGGCCCGACTTGCCATAGTGAAGATGCCTGCCGGATGTATCTTTTATGTTCACTGATGCAGATGTTCACAGTTCTTCCTGTTTGACCGTAGTAGGCTTGATTACATGAGCAGGTTACTTTGTAGACTCCTGGATGAGATAAAGGGGGAATGCTGTCCTTGGGGTGAACGGATAAGGATTGCTAATTTGACACATGGTCTGAATATGATGCGTAGTTCATGTTTATTAAGAATTCTAGAATTCTTTTCGGATGTGCTTTTAATGTATGGGATGGTGACTGTTTTGTTATGGTTCTCTGTGGTGGATAGTGAGAGGGATATCTTAGGAACATTTAGTATTTTATTTAATTTATGTGGGTTATAGCCATTGGCCCAGACGGTGTGGCATAAGTGAGCCTTTTCAGCAGTAAGAGTAAGTTTGAAAATCTCCAACAACACAACACTATATAACGACCGCAATTACAACAAGATTGCGTCGTTGTGAATTTATCATCACTCACCTTAAGCAAAGAAGCCACTAGTGGTTTAAGTAGAGTGCACAATTTTGCCGTGACTCCAAAACAAGTTCCAAAAGCCGAAATAATGTCATCCATCGAACGGGGAATATACAACCTGCCTCCAACAATAGCCAATAACATACATTTAGATGTGGCCAACATCCTAATCAAGTCTAAGCCTCCTAAACATAATATCCCTCATAAGGAAATCATGCTGTAAAAGAGCTACAGAATAATAGCCAGATTTTCATAACAAAAGCAGACAAAGGGAATGCAACCGTGGTGATGGACATAGCAGAATATGAAAACAAAATGCACACACTTTTACAAGATCATCAATGTACAAAATTATAGATCGCAATCCCTCCAACATAAAAGAATAAGGTATGTAAATTATTGAAAAAAGTCACTTCCTGGCCCAAAGACACAGTAAACAAACTCAAGCCCTTCTATGTTAAAACACCTAGGATTTATGGAGTACCAAAAATTCACAAACAAGGTACACCCTTACGCCCAATTGTGGATAGTATAAATAGTCCCACATATAAACTGGTTGGACATTTAACTGAGCTACTAGCCACTCTCACAAACAATTCTCCCTCCTTTGTCAAAAATTCAGCCCACCTAAAAAGCATCTTACAACACCATACCCTAAAAAGCTCAGACTTAATGGTAAGCTTTGATATCACCTCACTATTCACTAATGTACCACTAATAGAAACCCTCAATCTACTGAAGTCACACGTCTAACATATTTGAACTATTCAAATTCACAAATTCAAAGATACGTGCAGGATATTTCACATGGAAAGGGAAAATATACAAACAAATAGATGGGACAGCCAAGGGCCCCCCCCCCTTCCCCCAGCCAATTTCTACATAGAACACCTGGAAAAACTAGCTATCAATACAGCCATTCTCAAACCAACACTTTGGCTACCCTATGTTGATAATGTGCTTGCTATTTGGCCACATGGCTCAGAGACATTGGAAACATTCTTGGTGCATTTAAATAGCCAACATTCAAAAATCAACTTTTATCACACGTCTTCCAGATGGTTCCTTATAATTTTCAGTTTTTAGAAAACCCACATATACAGGGAGATATTTACACAAACAATCACACACCATCACTCTTCTCAACAGTATGGCATTTTAAAAACGCTAACCCACAGAGCGAGAGCAATCTGTTCCAATGACAATGCTCTTGCTGCTGAACTGGCTCACTTACACCAATGGCTATAATCCTCATAAGATAAACAAAATACTAAACGCTCCTAAGAAATTCCTCCCACTATCCACCACAGAGAACTACAACAAAACGGTCACCATCCGATACATTAAAAGCACATGCGAAAAGATTTCTAGAATTCTTAATAAACATGAACTATGCACCATATTCAGACCGTGTGTCAAATTAGCAACCATTATCTGTTCACCAAAGGACTGTTTTCCTCCTTTATCACATCCAGGAGTCTACAAAGTAACCTGCTCATGTAATCAAGCCTACTACGGTCAAACAGGAAGAACTGTGAACATCCGCATCAGTGAACATAAAAGATACAACTGGCATCTTCACTATGGCAAGTCAGGCCTAGCAGACCATGCTCTGGATATCCCTGCACACAGGATCAACTGGAAGAACACAAAAGTATTGCAGAGAAGCTCTTACAAGTCGGAGAGATTGCTCTTAGAGGCAACAGACTTGAAACACACTCCAAATCTCAACAAATATGGCTGTATAAATTGGCCTAAAATCTGGGAGACAGTCATCTTAAGAAAAAACTAGTATAAATTGGCTATATAAAATAGTATACTATTTTATATAATAATATATAAAATAATATACTAAATAAAATAGTATAATATGGCTGTATAAATTGGCTTAAAAATATAAAATAATATACTAAATAAAATAGTATAATATGGCTGTATAAATTGGCCTAAAATATAAAATAATATACTAAATAAAATAGTATAATATGGCTGTATAAATTGGCCTAAAATCTGGGAAACAGTCATCTTAAGAAAAAACTAGTACCGGTTTTTTTCTGTTTAGGACTCGAGTCTTATGTGATAGTTTCAATTTTTTTTTTTCAGATAGAGGTCACCAAAATCAGGACTGTAGTCTTTGTGATGCTGCTACAATTTTGTTTAACTAGTCTGGTGATTACACCATGTTGTTATAGTCTTGTGTATTGTGACAAACTGTGTTTTTGTGCTCTGAAGATGCTTGTTATAACACCAGCGAAATATCAGCAATAAGTTAATAAATAATTATTTACTTATTATTCTGTGTTCTAATATAATATATACTGTTAAAAAATAAACAACATTTTGATGATCATTTTTTGCACTGCAATGGTTTGGACACATTTAGTAATGAGCTGTTTGATTTTCACCATCTTTTTAGAGACTGCATGCATTCCTCTTTAGGGTTACTCACTGTTACAGATAAGTACAGTAAATAAGAAAATCAGCATTTATTTTAAAATAATTATTAATTATTAAATATTTATAATTATTTACTAATCGTGACTATTTCACGCTAAATGTGTATGCACACGTGAAGTGGGTCTGGTTGAGAATCTAATGATTCTTAACCAGACCCACAGAATTTCATGCTTATTTTTTTATTTTAATAAATTTTAAATGAATGCCTACATAGCCTTGTGGAAATGTTATTTGTTCTATGAAGCTAGACTCTTAGAAGAAAATTGATTTAATTCTAGTCATTGACTGGAGAAACTTTTACTAGGCCTTTCTTCAGCCAGTCCTGAGTTAGTTGATCATTGATGCAGGTATGTAGAGGTTTTTCCTACCAGAAATTTGGTTTTAATTCCATAACTCAAGAAAATTGCTGTAGAATTCTCTGTATCGGTTTGGGTGCTCTCACTTTGAGATCTAACAAATCATTGATCACTCTGAACTCAACTATTGTTGATGATTGAGGATGGAGACTGGCTACCAATCAATTCCCATAAAGTTAGGGTTAAAATGTTCCTCCTTTGAGAACAAAAAAGGCATTAGTGGAATTTTTTTTAACTTTAATCTAAGCATATTTTTAATAATCTAAATTAATTAGCTAAAATAAGGTACCATATATTACCGCGTATAATGCGAAAAATGTATGGCCTAAAGTTAGGGGTTCGCATTATGTACGGATTTTAAAAAATATAACATCTTATTAGACTTGCACACAAAATATATACTACCTAATGCCTATGCAACCAAATTTACTTGACCCATTCGCATTCGCCAACCGAGCATGCATCGTATCTGCGCATAAAGCTAGTAATGTAAGTAGTCCTAATATCCCACCCCTTGGCATGATATTAGCACAGTTATATTGGTTTAACCACAGTTCATTTTAAATATTATTCGTTAAACAAACCTAGTGTGAAAATTAGCCAACACAAACGTAAACGTTCATCTTTTGAAGCAGGATTTAAATTGTGTGTCATGCAGTTTGCAGCAGAACATAATAACAGTGTTGCTATGAAAGAATTTGGTCTAGCAGAGAGTAATATTAGACTTTGGCGTAAGCAAAAAGACAATCTTGAAAAAATCCCCAAAACGAAACATGCCCGTCGTGGAGATGTAGCATTCCTTTCCAGAACTCAAAGAAGAGCTAAATGAATGGATTTTGACGCAATGACAAGATGGCATTATAGAGATAAGAAATACAATTCGTTTTTGAGCTCTACAACTCAAGATGAATCCGAAGATGACATCATATACGAAAGCGAGGATGACGCAATGCAAAATGGAGAGCATGATAACGATGACGACAACTGCTACGCTGATGACGCAATGCCTACAGATGAATTTATAAATGAAATATTTGATGACTCAAAAGATGAAGAAGAATTTAAAGGATTTTGACATTTTGTTTTAAAATAAATATTTCTTTCGTTAATTCGTATTGTTTTATTTATAATGTTAGGGAACAAGATTAACAAATCGCATTGTACGTGGACTTGGCATTTTAAATACAAAATGTTATATTCAGGCAATGACAATCAAGGAAAAGAAGGAGTAGCCATAGTATTCAACACAAAATACGAGGCTAATCTTCTTGAATGGCAGTCAGTGTCAAATAGAGTGATTTGGACAAATACGAGAATGGGAAACTGGACAATGAGACTTATTTGTACCTATGGTCCCACAGAAGATTCTACTAAGGTAGAAGTGGAGGAATTTTTTGAGGATTTAGAAAAAGCAACTGACACAATGAAAAAGGAAAAGTTGGTCCTTGTTGGGGATCTAAATAGCAGAGTAGGAAATGATTATGAGACATACAAAAATATTTTGGGAAACTTTGGAGAAAAGAGCAAAGCTAATAATAATGGCAAATATCTGTTGGATTTCTGCTCAGGACATGGACTGGTTATTACTAACACCATGTTCCAAAATAAAAATGTGCACAAATTCACATGGAGAGAAGAGGCAAGGAATAAGAAAAGTCTCATTGACTATGTTATTGTTGATAGAGATGTTTTCTCCCTGGTGCAAGACACCAGAGTGTTCAGAGGATTTGAATTTGGAAGTGATCACTATTTAGTCTTGAGCAGGATAAAATTTAATTTCACTTTGAAAAGAATAACATATAAGAAAGTTTTAAAGCGAATAAAAGTTGAGCAGCTCTCAGATGTGAACTGTAGACTAAAATACACAAAGATTATTAAAGAAAAAATAAAAGAGTTTGAGAACAGGAATCAAACCTTTGAGATTCAGTGGCAAGCCTTGAAGAAAGCCCTGATTGATTCAGCTGGAGAGGCATGTGGTGCAGTTATCTGCAAGGATAGAAAAATTAGAATTCCATGGTGGACACAGGAAGTTAAAGAGGCAGTGAAGGAAAAGGAGAAAACATATCAAAAGTTCTTGGCAAATAAGTCAGCTTGTGCTCTTAGAGAATACAGAGACAAAAGCAAGAATGCTAAACACTATGTAAAACTAGCTAAACAAAATGGGAGGACTTTGGCAAGAATATAGAAAATAAATATCAAGAAGGTGGCAAAATATTCTTGAGGTTGTTGAAGAAGCCTAGGAATGGATGAAAGAGTGCTGTAAAAGGAGTTGAGATAATAAAGGTGACATGAAAATGGGAGAAAAAGATATCTTTGAAGTATGGAGTAATTACTTTGAAAAACTGCTAAAAATGAAACAAGCAGTGATGACAGCATAGTGGTAAAAAACACTGACCAGGCATGCAGTCAGGAATACATATCCATATACTTGAAGTAGAAAAAGCCATCAAAGGCTTGAAATGTGGAAAGGCAGCAGGAATAGATGATATTCGACTAGAAATGCTGAAGTATGGTGGTACAAGAGTCTTACAGTGGCTGCACTACATAGTTCAGAAAGCCTGGACAGAGTGACAAATTCCTGATGATTGGAGTAGAGGTCTCATAGTACCCATATATAAAAAGGGAAATAAAACTGAATGTGAGAATTACAGAGGTATTTCCTTACTGAGTGTTCCTGGAGATCTATGCAAGTATACTTGAGAAACGGTTGAGAAGAATTGTGGAAGAAAAGCTTGGTGAAGAACAAGCTGGATTCAGGCCAAATAGAGGCTGTCAGGTTCAGATCTTCACTTTACGACAAATAGTCGAGAAAGCATGGGAATATAACAAAGATCTGTATTTAAGTTTTGTCGATTTGGAAAAGGCATATGACAAGGTGCCAAGAGAGAAGCTATTCAAAATGCTACAGTTGTATGGTGTGAGTGGATCATTATAAACAAGCAATACTTAGTCTTTATTTGAGTTGTAAGTCAGCAGTTAGAATTGAAGGAAGTACAGGAAGATGGGTTAATATTAAATCTGGTGTGAGACAAGGATGTACATAATCTCCTCTGTTATTTGTTATCTATATGGATCACATCATGAAGGAAAGTGGTATTAAACATGATATCAAAATTGGAGATGTTAATGTCAGCTGTTTGCTTTATGCGAGAATGTTATCCGCTAGAAGTCTGCAAGATTCTCCCACTATATTGAATAACTGTTGTAATAGATATGGTATGAAGGTCAGTAATAAAAAGACAATGAAAATATGCAGAATCATTGAAAATGTCAACTGTGTTGTGAATGGAGAACCTGCGGAACAAGTAAAACATTTCTGCTACTCTGGCACGATTTTTAGTGAAAATTGTAAATTAAATATATAAATAGACAACAGAATCAGCAAAACTGGTGTGGTGGGAAGTCAATTGAATAAATACATATGGAATAAGAGAGAAATTAGTTGGAACATTAAATTAGCTGTATACAAAACAGTGTTCAAACCAGTTTTAAATTATGGATCTGAGAGCTGGGTTAGAAGTGAAACTCTTCACTGAAGATTAGAGACTGCTGATATGAGAGTCCTGAGAAAGATTATAGGTGTGAACAGATGGCATCAATGGCAATATCATATTAAAAATGAGGATATTAGGAAAGAACTTGACATTGTCAGCATCCAGGAATGTGTTAGCAGAGCTAATCTCAGGTGGTATCGCCACTTAAACAGAATTGCCTAAGAAAGATTAGCAAAACAAGTGTTCTCTGCCAAGTTGGCAGGAAAACGACCCAGAGGAAGACCAAAATATAGGTGGATTGATACTGTACAAAGTGCCTTAGACGATAGAAATATAAGATCTGATAATATTGCAGTCTTGACAAGTAACAGACTGATTTGGAGGAAAATTGTAGATAGGAAGGTAGTAATGATGTAATTTTTTTCATGTAGTACTATCATATCCTGTACACTCCTTGAGGGTACGTGGCAGGAATTTGATTATGATGATGCGATGTTTAGCAACAACAGTTAGTTTAAACATAATCAGTTGATTTTTATTTTTCTAAAGTCTTTTAGACTTAAAATTAATAGACTACAATTAACAGGTTATAGGAGTTTTGTGACATTAAGGAAAGAGACTTAATGAAAAATTACTGCTGAAAGAAACTTGTGGCTTATTGTTTATTTTATTCAAATGTTTATCTCTCATTTTATATTCTTTATCTCTTATTTATTAACTTAAAATGCTTATTTTAATATCTTAGTGTGTAGAATATCATGCATTAATGTTTTAATTAATGAAAAGTATTTTTCATGGTACTGCAAAGAATATTAATTATTATTTCTTAATATTTTTAATTATTAATTATATTAAATACATTGGTAGGCTGATTGGCCAAGTGGTTAGTATCCACTTTTCAATCAACAGGCTGCTGATCCAGATATCACTGTGGGTGCAGATGTTTGTGATTGTCTTTAGGTGAGAGATCAGTTGCATCACCTGCAGTGACACCACAGCTCTGGTTATTTTATATATATATATATATAGAAAGTTTTTTACCTTGGATATACTATACATTAAAGATACCAAGCAATTTTATAAAATTAGTTTTAATCCTTTTTCCCAAGTAAGCAAACAGACAGGTAAGTCAAGTTTGCACCTGAAGTATTTTCAGGTCTGAGGCAACTCTTGGTAAAGGTGGAGTAAGCTCTGATTACTATTCCTTAGTATCTACCGTAATGCAAAGCACATCTCCTTACAGAGATGTATGATGCTGTACATTAAGGGAAGGGCCACTACCCAGACTGGTTTCGAGCTTTATTGAGGTCTCATCATCGGGAGCCAGACCCAGAGATGCCAAGGTTGAAGTAATGCAGAGCTTATAAATTTTACCTATACAAGTTGCCACATGGTGCTTTGACCTTATTAAATAAAAATCTCAGGCTGAAAGAAAGATGTAAAAAGTTTTTTACCTTGGGTATACTATATGTTAAAGATACCAAGCAATTTTATAAACTTGGTTTTAATCCTCTTTCCCAAGTAAGCAAACAGACAGGGAAGTGAAGTTTGCGCCTGAAGTATTTTCAGGTCTGAGGCAACTTGTGTTAAAGATGGAGTAAGCTCTGATCACTTTTCCTTAGTATCTACTCTAATACAAAGTGCACTCCACCTTTACCACGAGTTGCCTCAGACCTGAACATACTTCAGGTGAAAACTTGACTTACCTGTCTCTTTGCTTACTTAGGAAAAAGATTAAACCCAAGTTTATAAAATTGCTTGGTATCTTTAACATATAGTATGCCCAAGGTAAAAAATTTTCTACATCTTTCTCTCATCCCGAGATTTTTATTTAATAAAGTCAAAGCATCTTGTGGCAACTTGTTTAGGTAAAATTTTTAAGCTCTGCATACCTGCACACACCACTAGTGACTTGCCTCTTATAGGTTCTGCTCTTCCTCATCCAGAACCTGCTGACACATATTAATGGCCTGTCTCTGGGTCTGGCTCCCACTGACAAGACCTCAATAAAGGTGGAAACTGGTCTGGGTAGTGGCCTTTCCCTTAATGTATAGCATCATAGATCTCTGCAAGGAGATGTGCTTTGCATTAGGGGAGATACTAAGGAAAAGTGATCAGAGCTTACTCCACCTTTACCACGAGTTGCCTCAGACCTGAAAACACTTCAGGTGCAAACTTGACTTACATGTCTGTTTGTTTACTTGGGAAAAAGGTTTAAAACCAAGTTTATAAAGTTGCTTGGTATCTTTAACGTATAGTATACCCAAGTTAAAAAAACTTTCTACATCTTTCTCTCATCCTGAGATTTTTATTTAATAAGGTCAAAGCACCTTGTGGCAATTTGTATAGGTAAAATTTATAAGCTCTGCATTACTTCAACCTTGGCATCTCTGGGTCTGGCTCTCACTGACGAGACCTCAATAAAGGTCAAAACCGGTTGGAAGCTTGGGCGATGAATGGCAGTGCTGGGCCCATGAAGTTTTAACTGAGGCTCGGCTGTTGCTGTCACTCGGGTCTTGGGTGACAGCAACAGCTGCGTGTGTGGGATTAATTAATGGCAATGCTGTAGCTGTGAAGTTAACTGAGGCACTGCTGTTGCTGTTATCCGTCGGATGAGATATGAGCAAATGAGCGGCTCTGCTCAGTGGTGGGGTGAGCCTGTTACTGAGGGGAACAACGCTGAGTTTTTGGAGTTTGACCTGTACTTGAACATTCATTAAAGGTCGAAACTGGTCTGGGTAGTGGCCCTTCCCTTAATGTAGTGTTTCTCAAAGTGTAGTACGCGTACCCCTGGGGTATGTGGCAATATTCGGCTATGCATCATTAACGCATGGAATCTTTATGTTTCTTAACAAATAGTGCAATTAGAGACATTGGGATGAAAGCAGCACTAACTAATGAATCACATCTCCCCTCCAACAGAAACTGCTGTATAGACTCAAGCAAAACCACATGCTGCCGGTGCAACATACGGTTTTGCTTGACACCACCACGTCATTAACGTGTTAAAACTAACAAAAAATATATATATATATATATATATATATATATAGTGAATGTGGTTCAGATATTATGGAATTTGGTTGAAGAGAATTAGCATTTGAACTCAACTGTTGAAATGCTAATTTGTCTTTGGTTTGCGCGATCTTTTGTTAATACTGCACCAATCATATGCACTTTTTCATAGCTGCTCTGCGTTTCTCTAGTCTTTGTAAATTTCTGGTAATTTTTGCTTGAAATAATGGAAACGAAGAGAAGCTATTTGGGTAGATGACTTTGACAATGCACACAAGTTCTTGATACCTAAACAGTGATAGCGAGTAGGAGCTTCTTGGTAAGTCACAAAATTGCAGTTTTTTCCTGAAAACACTTGCACATAATTTTTTTTTTTTTTTTTTTTTTTTTTTTTTTTTTTTTTTTTTTTTAATGCGCATATGGGCTAGCAAAAATGAGAGGGAATGTTGGTTCTGGGATTTGGGTAGATTTGGGGATTTATATAATATTGGTTGTACAGATGAGAAGTTTCTTGAATGGAAGAGGAAACCATGTTTTTCAGAGGCTGAGGAAGCTATGAATGTAATATGTTTGTACCAAGAAAAGCTAGCTTCCAAAAATCCCCGCATATATTATCTCGCACCACAAGAACGAGATATATTTTAGCTTTAATTTTGGGGAAAAACTGCGAGTTATATTGTAGTAAATACGGTAATTTTTTTTGCTTTCAAATTCTTAAGTATGGATCATTGGTTAAAGATTGGATTTATAAAAACCACAAGAGGGAGCAATATAGCAAATGCAAGTAGTTGTAGGCAACAAGAAAACGTTGATATTGCATCTGGATCAAATGAAATTGATAAGGGTGTGTCGTCTGACATCTCTAGAGAACTAACTAGGAAGAAGATGAAAAATCTTCGTAAGTATGATATGAATTATATGAAATATGGATTTTCATGGACGGGAAATGAAGAGGATTCCAAATTTTGTTCTATTAAAAATAAATCATATTTTTTGTTTATATGAACATATAAATTCAAATAAAATAGACATTTATAATGAAATATACTTTATTTATTTATTATTTGATAATAAATAAATAAATTTATTAATAACATCATACATCTCTGCAAGGAGATATGCTTTGCATTAGGGTACTGTACATACTAAGGAAAAGTGATCAGACCTTACTCCACCTTTACCATCAGTTGCCTCAGACCTGACAATACTTCAGGCACAAACTTGACTTACCTGTCTGCTTGCTTACTTGGGAAAAAGGATTAAAACCAAGTTTATAAAATTGCTTGGTATCCTTAACATATATGGAGACCTGAAGTAGCTCAAAATATTTCCCTTTTTCATCTCTGGAACATGGTTTTCAGACTATATAAAAAAAAAAAAGTAAATAAAAATACAAAAACAAAAATATGTATAAAATTAATAAAAAAAATCTTTAGCCTGCCCATAGTACTAAGGTACTCTAGGTTTACAAAAGTATGGGAGTCACACAAAAATACATGCGTGTGTGTGTGTGTGTGTGTGTGTGTGTGTGTGTGTGTGTGTGTGTGTGTGTGTGTGTGTGTGTGTGTGTGTGTGTGTGTGTGTGTGTGTGTATTAGCTATTCTGCCTCTGGTAGGTGACAGTGATCATGCGGTACTCACTTGGGAAGTAGCTAAGTTTATGAATGTTCCATTCATAAAAGGTTACATGCTGAAGTAGAAAGCAGGAAATTATGACCACCTGAGGGATATGCTGGTTTCTGTGCCGTGGTATCAGTTATTGGATGGGAAGAATATCAAGAGTATGTTGAAGTGTTTAAAAAATACTTAAATGATGCGATATTAGAATGTGTCCCTAGAGTTTCAAGAAAAAATGGATGTGTAATCTAATTAAGCAAGAGATTCATAAGAAAAAGGTGATGCAGAAGGAATAATGTGTGCATAAGGTTGATGTCAGTTATGATAATTATAAGCAACATTCCAGAAGAGTCGCAAGTGTTGTGCGGAAAGCTAAATCCGAGTATGTGAAGAAACTGGCTCTGCAAGTTAAAGACAACCCAAAAGAATTCTATCATTATGTTGCAAGTAAAAGAAAGAAAGAATTTGAAACAGATGGTATGCGGGTGACTGATGCAGAAGTGATTATTCAACTAATGAGCAGCAATTTTGCTAAATGCTATCAACCTGGTATATGCAATAACGAAACTCATTGCTACCTCTTCACTGTATGAGGAAACTCGTGTGAATAGGAGGAAGTACTAGAGGAGCTTTGGCACAAACTGAATAAGAATTCTGCAATAGGAAATGATGGGATATCTGCATGGATGCTAAAAGAGTGTTTAGCTGAACTGGCTATTCCCATGTCCAGGCTGTATAATTTAAATCTCAGAACAGGGAAGATTCCACAGGAGTGGAAATAATATATGATAATCCTATTACAAAGATCGATGTATACAACTATTGACCAATCAGCATCTCAGGTGGTGAAGATTTCAGAAAGGTTGGTTAGAGCTCACATTCAGAAATGGGTTGACAGAGAATCTCTACTTTGCAAAGAACACCATGGACTTACTAAGGGAAGGTCATGTTTTAGCAACTTGCTCACGTTCTATAATAATGTTACCACTGAGTTAGACAAGAGGAATAGATACACCATGATACTTTTGGATTTTGCTAAGACTTTTGACAGAATTCAGCATGGAATACTGTTGCATAAATTGGAGAATATAGAATTGGATTGGATTATAAACTGTTGGCATGGATAAAAGAATGGTTGGCTGACAGATTTAAAAAAAATCATATATTGAGTTGATGTGAATCTACAGGATTCAAGGTGACCAGTGGTGTGCCTCAAGGATCAGTCCTTGGTCCATTGTTATTCATCCTGTATATTAATAACATTGGGAAAGATTTGACAGTGACATACAGCTATTTGCTGATATGTAGTACTTGCAGAATGATTTGTATAGGCTGGAATTGTGAACATGTCTAAATGGTTGTCATTTCAACGTTGTCTATGCAGTTAGCCTAGTGGCTTCGTGCTTCGCAACTGTATGCCTGTGAAAGGAGTGTCCTAGGTTCAATTCCTGTTGACGACATGAGGAGCTTAAGGATCTTCCTCAGCCATAGCCAAGTTAGCCGGTCTTGGGCATGGACAGCAGGATTTTTTCTTCCAGTTTATCTGGGGTTTTTCATCCCGCAAGCAGGCAAAAACCGGCCCCGTGAACACGCACATGGATTACAGTCAGGAATACTGACCCAGCCATAGGCCCGATTCATCAGCTATTCCGGTCCCAAGCCTGGATAAAAATTTGAGGGAATTGAGATGGTGCCTTACCTTCCCATAAAAAGGACTCATGGCCATTGTATCATCATAGGAAACTAATTAATTTCAATGTTAATAAATTTTAAGTCATGTACTTAGGTGTAATTAGATATCCGGTGTCATATTATATTGGTGGGATTATTATTATTAAGAGAGACCTCCAGGGAGTCAGAGATTCATCGAGGGAGGCCACATACTACACACACCAGCTATCATACTTATTCTTGAAGTCATTCAAACTGCTTGCACTCACAACTTCCAATCACACACCACCTTCTGAGAGAAAAATCTAGCCTTCACATCCTTCTTAGCGACCTTCATTCTCAGCTTCCAAGGATGCCCTCTCGTCCTTTCCCCACCCTCCATAATTGAAAAATTCCATCAATTGAAATCCTGTATGATCCTTTCAGAAGTTTGTAAGTCTCAATCATATCACCCTTCTTTCTCCTGTTTGCTGTCTGCAGTTTACAAATTCTCATTCTGTCTTTGTAATCAGTATTCCACAATCCAGATATCATTTTTAACACTCTCCTTTGTACTTGCTCCAGTATATCAGGATCACAATGGAAACCAGCAGATCAGACCTGTTCACAATAGTCCAAGTGAGATCTTATCAAGGCCTTGTAAAGATTCAATATAACATCCTTATCTTTACATGTGAACGTTTGTTTCAGCATTGAATTATCTTTTGAGTTGTATTTGCAATCTTTGCCACATGGCCCCTAAGCTTCAACTTCCTATCTATTAACGCTCCAAGATCCCTAGCTTAATCAGTTTCTTCTAGCCTAATCCCACCAATATAATACGACATTGGATATCTAATCATGCCGAAGTGAATGACTTTACATTTACTGACATTGAACTGACACCCATTTTCCCATGCCCACAATTCCAGCCTATTCAAATCATTCTGTAAAGACTGCATATCAGCAGCATTCCTGATTACCCTGCCTATCTTTGCATCATCAGCAAAGAACTGTATGTCGCTTGTCAAATCCTTCCCAATATCATTGATGTACAGATTGAATAACAGTGGACCAAGCGCTGATCCTTGTGGTACACCACTTGTTACCTTAAACCTTGCAGACTCTGATCTCCCGTATACCACTTTTTGATATCTGTCAGTCAGCCATCCTCTTATCCATGCTAATATTGTATAACCCAAACCCATTTTCTCCAATTTATGCAGCAGTCTGCCATGCTGTATTCTGTCAAAAGCCTTAGCAAAATCCAGAAGTATCATGGTGGTGTATCCACATTCCCCTTATCTAGTTCAATGGTAACATTGTTATAGAATGTGAGCAAGTTGCTAAAACATGATCTTCCTTTAGTAAACCCATGTTATTCATTGGAAAGTAGAGATTCACTGTCAACCCATTTCTGAATGCTGGCCCTAACCAATTTTTCCAAAATCTTCACCACCACACCTGAGATACTAATTGTTCGATAGTTGGATACATCGGTCTTTGCACCACCCTTGTGCAGTGGAATTACCATACATTCCTTCCATTCCTGCGGAATCTTCCTGTTCTGAGACTCATATTAAACATCCTGGTCAAAGGAATGGCCAGTTCAGCTGAACACTCTTTTAGCACATGTGCTGATATTCCATCAGTCCCTGTTGCTGAATTCTTATTCAGTTTGTGCAACAGCTCTAATACCTCGGCCTCACACACCTGTGTTTCTTCATCTAGTGAAGATGTAACAGTTAGCTCAATGTTGCGTTCACCAGGTTGATAGCTTTAATGAAATGGGCACGCATTAACTGAACAATCTCTTCTGCATCTGTAACCCTCACGGCATCTGGATTTAGAAGAGTTATTCCTTCATATTCAATCTTTCTTTTACTTACAGGATATCGATAGAATTCTTGTGGGTTGTCTTTAGCACGCAGAGCCAGTTTCTTTTCATAATCAGACTTTGCTTTCCGTACAACAGTTGTGACTATTCTAGCCTGCTGCTTTTAACGTTCATAACGAACGTCATCCTTAACCAGCCGTTCTTCTGTTCACTGTGCCTCCCTTCGGTAAAACAACTTCTGAACATATGTAAACGTGTTGAAAACCTTGAACAGCACATCAATGCTTTGAATGAAACTTTTACCTCCAAAATACATGCAGTCGAAACTAAGCTAGAACAAATTGAAAACAAGGACAACACAAGCTCTACTTCGCCAGCGAAAGAACTTCATGAGCTAATCGCATGAACGGTAAACGACTTGATGGAAGCTAAACACAAAAAACTCAACGGCATCATTTTGAATTTCCTGACGGAAAACGGAAAATCATTACAAGAGGACATCAACAAACTAGCTGAAGAATGCAACATCAACAACCTAAGAATATCTTCAGGTGCCATCGTTTCAGGCCTATAACTAAAAGGAAGGACGGAACGAACTTTTTGCACCTAGTAAAAGTGACTTGCAACACATCAACAAGAACATCAGAAATAATAACAGCGATCAACAACAAGTTCAAAAACTCCTGTCCCCAATCGCGCATACGTACACAACCAGACTTATCATTTGTACAAAGGGAACAAAGACGCCAGCTTCGAAGACAACTCAAAGAAAAACTCAAAATGGTGACAACAGTTGAACCATCGACTACAGACAAGTTAAACTGGTGAAAAAAACAAGTGATGCCACTAGCAGCTACCATGGAGACCAGCATGCAGGCACCACATAGGAAATGTGCAAGACCCATGCAGTTCAACATATGACTTACAAAACCCTTCACATCCACTTCAGCAACATCCATGGCCTAAACTCCAACCTAAATAGTGTCCGCTACCACCCACAGTTTACCAAATCCCACTTACTCTTCCTGGCAGAAACTCAAATCTCACCTCCCCCCAGCACCACTTATCTCAACCTTCCAAACTACTCACTCTTTAACAACTTTCGTCCTAAGGGTGGTGTCTGCGCATACATCCGCTTTGACATACCTTGCCAGAGAGCACCCAACCTAGAATCACCCAACTTTGACCTTCTTTGGTTGAAAATATCCCTTTACCACTCAGTCCAATTCATATGCTGTCTCTATCGCTCTCCCAACAACCAATCACCCTGAGCTCTTTAATTTCCTCTCCCTAAAAATCAACTTTCTCCAATCCCACTTTCCTTTTTTAACGTCCGCAATACTAGCTGGCTTTCCTCCTCCAGTTGTACAGATCTTGTAGGCAGAGATGCTGAAACATTTGCCATCACTAACGACCTTACACAACTTTCTAGATTCCATCCAAAATTCCAGATAACCCAAACCACTCCCCAAACACCGTAGATCTCTTCCTCACCAATGACCCCTCCAAATACACAGTGAGAATAGTGAGACCCCCGGGCAGTTCTGACCACAACCTAGTGCTCATCTCCTCCCCCCATGCAACAACGTTTATACAGACACTCCCATACAAGAGGAGTTTGGCACTATAACAGTGCCAAGTGCTACAGCCTCCGCAACTTCTATGCTGCATTCCCATGGTTTTACTGTTGCTTCTGGCCTTCCAACCCAAACATATGCACCGAGCTTATTACCAAAGTAATCCTCACTGGCATGAATACATACATTCCACATAGCACTCTGAACTGCCATTCCCTAACAAAACCTTGGTTCTCCAAAAGATGTGCCAAGGCAGTAGAGATGAAACACCAGACATACCACAACTGGCTGAAATCAAGAACCTCATCCTCCTTCAAAGCTTACACCGAAGCCCGTAATAAAGTTTAAAAAAACAATCAATGCTTCCAAAACAGAGTTTGAAAGAGCAGAAAGCAGGAAACTAGCAGCCTGTCCAAACGACAGTTGAGCCTTTTGGTCTCTTGCCAAAGCAATTGGCCATAACTTCTGTCCAACACTATTCCCACCCCTATCATACCTAGATGGCTCTACTGCATCATCACCCACAGAAAATGCATGCATAATGACGATGGTAAATGTCCCCCAACCATTCCAGACACCCAAAATACAATGCCCCCTATATCCTTTTGCCAGGATGAGATCAGAAAAATACTCTCCAAATTAGACACAAAAAAAGTCTCCTGGCCCTGATGGCACGCCCCCCCCAATTGTTCTGAAAGTTTTTGCTCCAGAACTGACAACTGACCCCTATCCTATGCTACCTATATATACTCTCTCTCTCTCTTACTCCACTGGAATCTGTCCCCAAAACTGGAAATTGGTCTATATTCAGCCCATTCCCAAGAAGGGTGACAAGTTACTGCCATCCAATTATCGCCCTATCTCGCTTACCTCAGTCCTGTCAAAAGTAATGGAAAAAATCATCAATTCCCAATTCTTACACTGTCTTGAAGACACTCACCAAATAAATGACTGCCAATATGGATTCCGCCACTTCCGATCAACAGGAGATCTACTCACATACGTCACCCATCTCTGGGCAAATGCTATGGAGAGGTTTGGTAAATCTCAAGTGGTTGCACTAGATATCTCCAAAGCCTTTGACCGGGTCTGACACAAATGCCAACTAGGCAAACTACCATCATTCGGTCTGACCCAGGACTTCTGTAGTTGGATTGCCAGCTTTCTGTCTGGACGCACACTGTGTGTGATGGTGGATGGCTCTCTATCCTCTGACCATTCAATTAATGCTGGGGTCCCACAAGGTTCTGTCCTCTCACCAACCCTCTTCCTGCTATATATCAATGACCTACTGCAATTGACCTCCAAACCAATAAACAGTTTTGCAGATGAGAGCACTCTACACTCCTCTCTTGCATTTGATAAGCCTTACCTTAAACAACTCCCCTCAACCTACAGAACATCAACCACCACCACCCTCAACTCCAATCTCCAAGCCATCCTACAATGGGGTTTGGATAACCTCATAAATTTCAACGCCAAATGAAACCCAGTTCTGTACTATTTCCCATAAAAAAAAAAAAAAAAAAAAGAACCATTTTTCCCCAGTATCCTTTTTGACGATACCCAAATTTCCAGACAATCTGAGGTCTCACTTCTTGGAATCACCCTCACATCAAACCTCTCCTGGCATACACATATCACAACCATTGCATCCTCAGCCTCTAAAAAACTAGTATTTCTCTTTCGCTCAAGATATTACTTCACCCACGAACAGCTATTCACATTATACAAATCACAATTCTTCCTAGCTATTGAATACTGCTCCGACATATGGGGTGGGCCCCCTAAATGCTCGACTCAATACAGAGGAGAGCAATTTGACTTATCAATGATCCATCCTTTACCAACTCTCTCCCCCCACTTTCACACAGACGTATGGTCTCTGCAGTATGTATATTCTACAGATATTTCCATGGGATATGCCCATCTGAAATAACATCAATAATTCCTCCACTCGGCACTAAGCTCACTGGAACACGTGCAGCTGCTGCACATCCTTTCACAGTACACCTAGAAACAAACAGAACATGTTTCTTTTCCTCTTCCTTCATCCTTGCAACTGGTGCACTGTGGAACTCGCCCACCTGCTGTGTTTCCCAAGGAATACAATTTAAAGTCATTCAAATCAAACGTAAACAAATTCCTCCTTTCCCAACCCACTACCCATACACGGTACTAATGTACTATAGGTTGACCAACCAACCTCCTGTGTATGGGCTCAACATAAAAATAAAAGAATATTCATTCCACATCATCCTTTTCTTATGAATCTCTTGCTTAATAAAATTACACATCCATTTGACTCCTACGCTATTTATTCTTTGAACTCTCGGGACGCATTCTGATATCGCATCATTTAAATATTGTTTAAATGCTTCCCATGCACTGTCGATATTCTTTTCATCCAGCAACTGATCTCATTCCACTGAACTCAGTATACTCCTCAGTTGGTCATAATTTCCTGCTTTGTAGTTCAGCATGTAACCCTTTCTGAATGGAACATTCATAAACTTAGTCACTTCCAAAGTGAGTACCTCACTGTCACCAACTGTAGGCAGAATAGTTACATCTTTATCTGAAATGCTTTCTGACACTATAATAAAATCTAACACTCTTTGACCTTGAGTTCCTTCTGTCACCTGTTGCTTGAGGAAGTTGTCCCACAACAGCTCAATAAATGCATTTTCATTCTTCTCATGAGATTCTACTGCTACCCAATCAATATTTGGATAATTAAAGTCTCCCATTATGATTATTCTTTTCGCGCTCACCTTTTCTTTTTGGTGATGCATTTCTTCATCATCCTCAACCGATCCACCAGGTCTGTAACAACACCCCACTATGTAATTTGTCTTGATAGATTCCACATCACACTAGATGGCTTCAAACTCACTGCCACATGAATTATTGTTAGTAGTATTATAGTACGCCCACAGATACGAGACCCTTAGAGACTTCTGTGCATGGAGAATCCATTCTGATAATAGGGTAATCAATCCTTATTGTAGAATTAGTGTTTTTTATTACACGGGAAAATTAACTTCTCTTTTATGATCATTGTAGTTTTTAAAGTGGTAACTATTTTGCTTGTATAACAGTTGGAAAATTTTACGTATAAAGCACGTGATTTTGCCTGTTGGTGACCAATTTGTACATCGCCTTATTTCTTTCTCCCCTTCAACATAAATTGACTCTTCTTGGCATCGTGCCAACGACAGCTCTCTAAAGTGTGGGTGTACTATACTGCATTCATTGGTCTCAACTCTAACTGGATTTAAGTCAGGCAATATCATTAGCAGCATGCCCCCTTCTCTCCTATCCACTCTATCCTTCCTAAAAATACTGTACCCATGACACTCAATACCAGTTAGTAAGTCTGATTCTGATAGACAGATCTCACTAATTCCTACAATCTGAGGTCACAACATATTGACTACGGCAACAAACTCTACCCCTTTTTTCTGATGCTCCTAGCATTCGTGTGCAGACATAATAATCTACCTGCATGGTCTTTTGTATACTCTTGTTTGCAGTCTGCCTGACATAGTTGGACAACTTGCTGATCTCTTTTCTTCTCTAATGCCTTACACATGTAGACATCTTTGCACACATTTGATGGGTCCGAACCAGACCTTGAAGAAAGGTCCTTATGCTTGAAGAAACTCATGATGTTAGGGATCTTGGGGTTTTAGTAGACAGGAAGTTGAAGTTCATGGATCTTATAGTAAAAGTTGTAAATACAACTCAGAGAATAATGGCAATGTTGAAACGAACTTTGACATGTAAAGATAAGGAAGTCATTTTGCCACTTTACAAGGCCGAAATAAGACCTCACATGGATTATTGTATGCAGTCTGGTCGCCTGGTTTTGGTTGTGTGAGAGACAGACAGACAGAGAGAGAGAGTGCAAAGGAGAGTGTCAAAAATGATATCAGGATTGTGAAATACTGATTATAAAGACAGATTTGACTGCAGATGCTAGCAAACAGGAGAAAGAGGGGGGACGATGTGATTGAGACTTGCAAACTTCTGAATGGGTTATTCAAAATTTCAATAGATGGAATTTTTCATTTTATTGAGGATGAGAAATGACTTGAGGACATCCATGGAAGTTGAGAATGAATGCCGTCAAGAAGGGTTAGGGCTAGATTTTTCTCTGATAGAGTAGTAGTAGTTCGTGATTGGAATGGATTGGTGTTGGGTGTGCAAGTAGTGTGAATGAATTCAAGAACAGGTATGACAGCTGGTGCAAATAGTATGTCCTCCCCCAATGAGTTTCCTGATTCTCTGGAGGACTCTCTTAATAATAATAATATTTACTTTATTAATTTCAATCTGTATAGAGCTCCTAAACCCAATGCTTATATTTTTCATATGGAGAAAGAGAAATGAGAAGAAGCAAATTCCAATCTGTATTTCATTCCCTTCATTACCCTCTAGTGTGTGATGCATATGAATTTTGTTAGAATTAGTTAGTAGTGATAAACTAGATGTAGTAATCAACTTTTTCTGATGGAGCTAGCAAATCTCTAAGCATCCACAGTACAGTATCATGAATACCATAATTAGTAGTTCTTAATTTCTTAATCAGAAATTAGTACTGTTAGTTTTAGAACTACTAATTATGTATTCCATTCAAAACCTGAAATAAATGAAATGCTATCAAATTATAACTTTTGTAAAAATGGACTACTACCATTGGGCAGACATAATCTGTGTGTTAAGGCTTAAGTGCTGGGAGAAAACTCACTCTCCATTAAGCCTCTAAGGAAGGATAGAATTCTTTATCTTAACAATGAGGAAGAAACCATTCACGGAATGACTGTTTTTTCTCCAAGTGTCTTTCTGCTCCTTGTAATGATGGGGAGAGACTTTGCTAATGGTGCTAGCTCAGTACAGAACAGTAAGTAATCTCCATTTGCTAAATAGTAATCTATTTAGTAAATGGAATTGATGCATAACTAGTTGGTAGATAAGTTTCATTTCTCAATATGATATCACTCCTTTGCTTGTAGGAAACTTGACATGCCCAAACCATGTTTGAAGTGATGTTTTCAGAGTTGCTTTTACAATACAGCTGTGAAATGGTTATTCTGCAGAGAAGTATTACACGGTATATACTGGATTGAATTCAATTGTACTGTCTTAGTAGGATTTCAGGTCAATTAGTGAATATTCTTCACTATGCAGATCTTCTCTGTTGTTTTTGTAGTAGTTGTGTGTGTTAGTGGAGTGGGAGTGTCACATTCCTGAAAAGTCAAGCAATGAGAAATATTTCACATACAGAAGCCAGGCAGATTTACATTACCAGTGTACGTGGTCTTAGTTCCAACCATATACCCATTTCCATCTCTAGTCTGCCTAACTACACCTGGTTTTTCTGACATACTCAGCTTTCTTCTTGATTCTCTGTGCATCTCATTTTTCCCAATGTATACTCTGACTTTTTATCTGAAAGGTGACATATGTATGTTTGTCTAATCACTTATGTCAAAACATGTCTGCTCCTCTAAGATCTTTTCATTCAATCAAATTTATTTGTTATCATTATCAGCTATTTTAAACAACTTGATATTTCTAATTATGAATTTCTCCAGTCTAACTAACCCAAAAGTGAAGTATTTTTTCTTTGGAGATTTTAATGTTCCCAAATACAATGAACTTTCCTTTCCCAAGTGTACTTGGAATACTTTTTTTTTTTCCCCAGATCTCACACAGATGGTTTTCACAAGCCTACAATAATTCCAGGTGATTCTAATTATTCTCTAAACACCCTTTTTTATTTCCTTAACCAATGATTCTTCTAACTATATTGAGGCTAGTTTTGCCATCAGGCAATTCAGATCTCAGCATAATGTTGATTTCTTCTTTTATGGAGCAACATTCACACAGATGTTTGTTGTTATTGGGCATGCTAAGAATGCCAAGGGATTTTCTGCATAATTTTATAACTATTTTCTTAGTTGCACTATTACAATATTTCATCCAAACATTTGCACTGAGTGAATTGGTCTAACAATTTTTATAGATATGGAAATATATTCTCTATTCCACTTTCTCCAAGAAGTGTGTCATTTGTTCAATCTGGTCCAACTTTCCTAATAATGAAGTCATCTTTCTTGGAGGTTTAATTTTCACAGTGCCAGTGAACTTACCTTTTCCAATTGTACAGATCCAGCACATAGATATGCCTCAGTATTTGCTGTTGCCACAGATCTTGCAGAAATAGTCAAGTTTACAGAATTCCATGTAATCTTAACTATTCTCTGAACACTGTTGTTTATTTCTTTAACCAGTGAAACCCATCTACAATATAATTAGAAGGATTTGCAACATACTTTGGATATCAGCATAGTGAATTTCTTCTTCTTCATGGAATGCCAAGGGTTGATTTCCTTGGTTGGATTACTGGTTACTCTTCTTGAAGTATCTGATGCAGACATTTGCACTGCTGAATTGTTGAAACAATTCTGTAATAGATATCTTCATTCCACTTGAAATAATTTTAATTTCCAAAGAAGTGTGCCATCTGAAGATGCTTAAGGGTCAAAGTTGAATAACTGGGAGGAGACCTTCACATAATCTTTTAAGGAATGCAAAGAACCAACAGGGCTTCTGACTTAATGCCCAATCCTCACCCCCCTCCTTGTGTGTGGGGGGGACCTGTTTGTAGTGGAGGGGACCTCCTAGTGATGGTACTGGTCCATTTCATTCTTCTCTTTTTTTCTTTGCTTTTCTTCCTGTATTCTTTCTTTTAAGCTTACACGGTGATCCGAATGCATTTTTGAAAATTATTGAGACAACTACCGTGTTTGAATAAAAACTTTAGTTTGATATAACTAAAATCCATTCGACATTTCGATCTTTATGTCAAAGTCATCTTCTGGAGCATACAACTATACACAGAAGATTATTATGTTGGAGGTTTAATGGATTTTTTACAACACTCAAAAAGAATTCAATTAGAATTTAATACTCCTATATTTCGTCCTAGTCACTAGGACATCTACGGGGATTACAAAGACAATTAATGTAACATGCACACAAAAACTTACAATACTAAGCCCAACCACGTGGGTGACACTAAAGTCCTATATAGGTGGAGCGCCCTCTAAGGGCGGTAGTAGGTGGCCTGGAATGTAAGGTGGGACCTCTGGTGATGAGTGTTTCCCAAATCTTTGGAAGCTTAATGCAACCGTATTTGTTAAGATTTGGTTGGTTTCTGAGAGCTGCTGCTGCTTCTAAGAAAAGTCTCTCTTTCTTGAATTTCCTGTGGTGGAGCATGGTGGTTTTCTTCCATGATACTCTGTGGGTGGTGTCCAAAACATGGTCAGCCAAGCCTGAATGGCCATAGTTGTGTTTAACGATGTACGACTTGTGTTCCTCCAGGCGGATGGATGCTGATCTGCCTGTCTGTCCAAAGTACACAAGCTTATAGGAACAGGGTACTGACTAAGGTGTCTAGGAAGGGTAAACAATTGTTCTTTTCCTTTTCCATAGTAAACTGGATTCTTGGATGTAGGCTATTGAGATGACAGAGGAAGGAGTCTAACGTGTCTGGGCCATGAGGCCAAATGGAGAACACATCATCTACATATCTTAGCCAGATAGAAGGTTTGAGTGGGGCTGAGTCTATGGCTCGTTTTTCGAAATCTTCCATATAGAAATTGGCCAGGTGGGGTTAGAGGGGGGAACCCATGGCGGTTCCTTCTATCTGCTTATAGATTTTGTTATTCCAAGAGAAATAACCAGAGTTGATGGCAAAGGAAAAGAGATCTAAGATGTCAGAGATAGGCAGATCAGCATCCATCCGCCTGGAGGAACACAAGTCGTACATCGTTAAACACAACTATGGCCATTCAGGCTTGGCTGACCATGTTTTGGACACCACCCACAGAGTATCATGGAAGAAAACCACCATGCTCCACCACAGCAAATTCAAGAAAGAGAGACTTTTCTTAGAAGCAGCAGCAGCAGCTCTCAGAAACCAACCAAATCTTAACAAATACGGTTGCATTAAGCTTCCGAAGATTTGGGAAACACTCATCACCAGAGGTCCCACCTTACATTCCAGGTCACCTACTACCGCCCTTAGAGGACTCTCCACCTAGATAGGACTTTAGTGTCACCTACGTGGTTGGGCTTAGTATTGTAAGTTTTTGTGTGCATGTTACATTAATTGTCTTTGTAATCCCCGTAGATGTCCTAGTGACTAGGACAAAATATAGGAGTGTTAAATTCTAATTTAATTCTTTTTAAGTGTTGTAAAAAATCCATTAAACCTCCAACATATGTCCTCACAGCACTTAAGCCTCTACACAAGTATACACAGAAGACAAGCTACACTACAATCAAACCGGTTTGTTAAAGTTACTGACCAACCGCTACAACAATTGTTGGCTTGACCTCTGGTGGGGGGAAAAAAAAAATATACATCTATGCTAGAGTCCTATTATTAGTGTTATCTGTTGGTTGTAGACATACATTGAGCACAACAACAAGTCTATGTATCTATCTATATACATATATTAACATCATGATTATACATGTACATTCCAGCCAGTTATTATGGAATGGTTTCTAATACTAGCTGAAGATTGGCTAGAGTCCTGACTTATGCTGGATCTTATATATTAGGTGGGTTGAATGTGTGCCGTCCAGATCCTTGGAATTTTCATGCCATCTTTGTTGTTGATATTTGGGTGGTTTATCAGGATTTTGCAGGATTCCTTAAATTTCCTTTCATATCAGGTTTTTGTGTGGTGTAAAGAGTGGGTGCTTTTCCAGTTGATTTGGTGTAAGGTGTTGAGCACATGATCTGAGAGGCCTGCTTCACCATAATGGTTATATTTAATGTGTGTAATGTGTTCTTTCTTGCGTATAGGGATTGTCCGTTCTGCTTCACCAATTTATGGTAAGTTACAGGTGCAGCGGTTTTAATAGACTTCAGGTTGTGCCAATGGGATGAGAGGATCATTAGAGGAGCTGAATATCGTTTTAAGTTTAGTGGGTGGTTTAAAGGTTGCATTGAGGTTATAATGTTGTAGGATTCTGTTGATTTTTTCTGATAACCCTTTAATGTATGGGATGGCTATGGTTTTACTGTAATCTAGATTCGTTTTTGTTGTTGTTTTGTGGAGTATTTTATTAATAGTATTTTTGTTATATCCATTATTTATGAATGTGTCGCTGATGATTTTTAGTTCTTGTTTCAGGGCTTGCTGGTTAGAGCAAATTGTTGTAGCTCTGTTTTTAAGGGTGTTGATGACTCCATATTTTTGTGATGGATGGTGGTATGAATTAGCATGTAGGTATTGGCCAGTGTGTGTGTGTGTGTGTGTGTGTCGGTTTTCTGTAGACCATGAAGGATAGACTGCCTGAAGGAGGACGTGTGACTAGCGTGTTAGGAATGGGAGCGAGTTTTGATTTTCGATTTCGATGGTAAATTGTATGCGTTTGTGTTGTTTATTCAGGTGTCTAAGGAATGTGTCTAGCGTTTGTCGCCCGTGCGGCCAGATCTTGAACATGTCGACGTATTTAAGCCAGGCTGTCGGTCTTAGTGTGGCAGAATCAAGAGCCGTTTGCTCAAAGGTTTCCATGTAGAAGTTAGCGATGGGGGGGGGGGAGAAATAGTGGTGAGCCAATGGCTGTAGCTTCTTTTTGTAGGTAAAATTTGTTTTGCTACACGAAGTAACCGGACTGTAATATGTGGGCAAAGAGGGCCGTAATATCGGGCAGAAATTTGTTCTGTAAGGAGAATTGTGTCATTGATGGGGGACATTAGTGAAAAGGGCAGAAACGGTGAAACTGACTAATAAGTCGTCTTTGTCGAGTGTTATGTTTTTAATTTTGTTTATAAAGTGTTGTGTGTTCTTTATGTAGGAGGGGGAATGACTTACCAACTCCTTGGGTGTTGATGCTAATTTCTTGGCTAAGTAGTAATTTTCGCTGTCAATTCCTTCCACAATAGGTTGAAGGGGAACATTTTGTTTGTGTATTTTCGGGACCCCATATATTCTGGAGGTGCGGGCGTAGTGGGGTTTGAGTTTTTTAACCGTGTCCGGTGGCCATGAAGTGACGGACTTGAGTAGTTTCTCTGTTTTATCCTTTATCCTGTTTGTTGGGTTATAATTTACCAACTTATATGTGTTGTTATCGGCTGCTAGTTGATTCATCTGAAGTATGAATGTTGACTTGTCAAGGAAGACAGTGGCATTGCATTTATCAGATTTCGTTATTATTATGTCTTGGTTGGCTTTTAATGACTTAATTGCTGTTAGTTTTGTTTTTGCGAGATTGTTCTGTATGGTTTTCTTAATGTTTAGGACATTACTAGTGTCTAGTCATATTTTATCGGCTATATTGTTAGGTAGGAACCTGATGCTTCTTTCTATGTGGTAGATAAAATCCAATTTGTTTACCTTTTTAGGTGCTATTGCGTAGTTAAGTCCTTTATTCAGTAGCATAAGTTCGCCGCTGTTCAGGGTGTGGTTTGATAGGTTGATCACATGGTTCTTGCTTGTGGTGGTTGGTCGCTCCTTGTCTCCCTTGTTTGTTGTTCATTGTTGGTGTTTATCAGGGAGGAGGTCTCATGATTGGATGGATTCTTGTGATTGGCAGCCATATTTTGCCGTTGTTTCAAACTGTGGAATTTGGTCTTGAGTTTTTTTTTTTTATTCTTTTCCAGGGTATATTTGGCCGAATTGTCAGTAATTCTTTCAAGTACTTGTAGAATGTCTGGATTAATATAGTTCAATAGTTCAGATTACAATTTTGAAACCAGATTTTGCGTTATGGCTAGGTTTTGGCGGGCTGTTTGGATCTGTTCTCTGAGCATTGGTTTTCTGTGCGATCATAAATACGGATATAATAAATTTAGTTTAATCCTTTATCCAAGTGTGAGCAAACAAAGTTTGCGCCTGAAAGTATCTTCAGGACTGGGTTAAGGTGGTACACACCAGGGCAACTCGTTGCAAAGGTGGAGCAAGCTACCAACACTCCTATCCTAGTATCTCCTATAATGCAAAACACATCTCCTTGCGGATATGTCTATTGTTATGCATTAAGGGAAGGGCCACTACCCAGACCGGTTTCGACCTTTATTGAGGTCTCTTCAGTGGGAGCCAGGCCCAAGTCGAGATATCAGGCAGAAGCATTAGCAGGTCATCTCCACCTATAGGAATTGCCAATTGGTGTGCCACCCTTTTTTAATAAATTACTCTGGATTTAGAGAAAGATGTTGAAAGTTTATTTTCCACTTGGTTAGAGTATAATAAATTTAGTTTAATCCTTTATCCAAGTGTGAGCAAACAAAGTTTGCGCCTGAAAGTATCTTCAGGACTGGGTTAAGGTGGTACACACCAGGGCAACTCGTTGCAAAGGTGGAGCAAGCTACCAACACTCCTATCCTAGTATCTCCTATAATGCAAAACACATCTCCTTGCGGATATGTCTATTGTTATGCATTAAGGGAAGGGCCACTACCCAGACCGGTTTCGACCTTTATTGAGGTCTTTGCAACGAGTTGCCCTGGTGTGTACCACCTTAACCCAGTCCTGAAGATACTTTCAGGCGCAAACTTTGTTTGCTCACACTTGGATAAAGGATTAAACTAAATTTATTATACTCTAACCAAGTGGAAAATAAACTTTCAACATCTTTCTCTAAATCCAGAGTAATTTATTAAAAAAGGGTGGCACACCAATTGGCAATTCCTATAGGTGGAGATGACCTGCTAATGCTTCTGCCTGATATCTCGACTTGGGCCTGGCTCCCACTGAAGAGACCTCAATAAAGGTCGAAACCGGTCTGGGTAGTGGCCCTTCCCTTAATGCATAACAATAGACATATCCGCAAGGAGATGTGTTTTGCATTATAGGAGATACTAGGATAGGAGTGTTGGTAGCTTGCTCCACCTTTGCAACGAGTTGCCCTGGTGTGTACCACCTTAACCCAGTCCTGAAGATACTTTCAGGCGCAAACTTTGTTTGCTCACACTTGGATAAAGGATTAAACTAAATTTATTATACTCTAACCAAGTGGAAAATAAACTTTCAACATAAATACGGAGTGCTTTAGCAGATGTAAATTTCTTTTTTAGCCTGATGCAGATAGGAATAAGGTTATTGTCTCTGCATCACTTTAAAAAGGCCAACCGATTGATCAAGAGGGAAATACATATCTTTAACTTACCATAATTCATACCACCACCCATCACAAAAATATGGAGTCATTAACACCCTTAAAAACAGAGCTACAACAATTTGCTCTAACCAGCAAGCCCTAAAACAAGAACTGAAAATCATCAACGACACATTCATAAATAATGGATATAACAAAAATACTATTAATAAAATACTCCATAAAACAACAACAAAAACGAATCTAGATTACAATAAAACCATAACCATCCCATACATTAAAGGGTTATCAGAAAAAAATCAACAGAATCCTACAACATTATAACCTCGATGCCACCTTTAAACCACTCACTAAACTTAAAACGATATTCAGCTCCTCTAAGGATCCCTCCTCCCATTGGCACATCCTGAAGTCTATTGAAACCGCTGCACCTTTAACTTACCGTACATTGGTGAAACAGAATGGACAATCCCTATACGCAAGAAAGAACACATTACACACATTAAATATAACCATTATGGTGAAGCAGGCCTCTCAGATCATGTGCTCAACACCTTACACCAAATCATCTGGAAAAGCACCCACTCTTTACACCACACAAAAACCTGGTATGAAAGGAAATTTAATGAAGCCTGCGAAATCCTGATAAACCATCCAAATATCAACAACAAAGATGGCATGAAAATTATTCCAAGGATCTGGATGGCACACATTCAGCCCACCTAATATATAAGATCCAGCATAAGTCAGGACTCTAGCCAATCTTTAGCTAGTATTAGAAACCATTCCATACCAACTGGCTGGAATGTACATGTATAATCATGATGTTAATATATGTATATAGATAGATACATAGACTTGTTGTTGTACTCAATGTATGTCTACAACCAACAGATAACACTAATAAAAGGACTCTAGCATTCATGTATAATTTTTTTTTTTTTTCCACCAGAGGTCAAGCCAACAATTGTTGTAGCGGTTGGTCAGTAACTTTAACAAACCTGTTTGATTGTAGTGTAGCTTGTTTTCTGTGTATAGTTGTATGCTTCAGAAGATGACTTTGACATAAAGATCGAAATGTCGAATGTAGATTTTAGTTATATTAAACTAAAATTATATTAAAGTTTTTTTTCAAAAATGCATGTCTTCTTCTGAGTCTTTTTTTATTATCCTTTCTTCCATACCACCATCTCTGGGATTCAACGCCCTGCCACCATGTTTGCCATGCAGTGCAATCTGTGGTCATGTGGAAGAGGGGAAAGAATCTGGTAGTCTTGCATTACTTTGGCCTCTGTTTTGGCAAGACAGGCAGTCCTGGATGGCCTGACCAGGATGATTTGGCAAGGTGGTTTTTCTGCAAGGGTCAATGGTGTTGCAATAAGTCTCTCATCCCATAGTCTGGAGTCAGGACCAAGGCTTACTGTGGTGCTGGTTTAGCATTCAGGGTCATTGTTTGCTGGTCAGTGGGTATCCATTGGTGACTTTGTGGTGGTTGGGATGCTCTCATGTCAAACAAAAAAAATCCCTTGAGCATGAATTCTTCATCCTCAAATGTTTCAGGGATCCTACCAAGGTTCCAACCAAGTACTGATAGTGTGGATACATCATTTGATAACAGAAGTAAAAAACGTGTGATACCAGCATAAATTTACTAGTGTTTCTGATCATCCATGCAACAGATGAAAAGCCGATAGAGAAAATGTCACTCATATTAATTCAGAAGGGTTAAGAAGGAATTGTAGGATCTCCCAAAGTTTTTAAGAAACTGTTCCTCTGTGTAAACATCACGTTGGCAACATTCTGAGAAACTGCTGAGAGCAACTTCAATGGGTGGAATACCAATCATAAAATTTTATGAGGTGTTACCAATCAGTAACACCTCATAAAATACTCAAGTCTTGTATAGGACTGATATCAAAATATGATCTCTTTCTGATGAAGAGAAATGTTCAGAACTTAAAGATCAGGGAGTGACAGGTGTGAAGTGCATCCTAATATGTTGAGATGGTCACTTGGTTCCATCCAGGAACGTGATCCTTACTTTTAATACACCTAATTCTCCAACATCATAAAAGCAGGGTACTCAACTGTTCTGGTAAACTGTACTTCCCTAATCCATTAAGATGCTTTAAATCTTAGAAATATGGGCATGCTCAACTTGCCTGTTGTGGCTCTGCCACCTGTGCCTGACATGGTAATAAAAAGCATGATAAACAAATCTTGCTCTTCAAAGAAAGCCAAATGTGTCAACTGTCAGGAAGATCATCCAGCTTACTCCTGTGCATGTTAGAAGTGGAAAATGAAAAAGAAATACAAAAGATTAAAACAGAACAAAATATATCATATCAGGATGTAATAAAGGAAGCTAGCCACCACTGCATCTGTCCTGAGATTCTCTTATGCTAGGAAGGTGGCAGTTAATTGTCAGAAATTGTCAGCAGCATCTTAAACATGTATGTTTATTCCACCATTTGATAATTTCACCATATGTGAGCTTTATGTTTGTGAGTGCATTAGTCGCATGACCTACAGTCTCACTCCAGAAACAACTGCAAAAATGGTTGATTTGATGAGAACCTGCTTATGAAAAAAAATTAGAACAAGGATATCACTTAAAGATATCCTTGTTCCACTAGACATCTCCACAAGAGAAAAATGGATACTTTGGTCTCCCTGTAAGTAAATTAAATTTACAAAATGATCCTGACACATCAGATAATGTGTTGACTTTTTTTTCAGAGGAAGAGATGGACCCTGATTGTCCATACTTCCAAAAATCAGTTGATAAATATAAACCTGACAAAGGTAAGCCCTCAACCTCCCAAAAATTGGACAAGCCTACAAAGCCAGTACAATAGGAAAATTTTACAATGCAGCTGTCGGGATTTCACCAGAATATTGATGATATTAAAATTTTGTTGCAGAAACACAAACCTTTCTGTTTCTGTTTGCAGAACACATATTTAAAACCCTGTCAAGATCCAACCTTAAGGCATTTTACTGTTGTTTGTAAGGACAGAACTGAAGATGCCTGGCTCACAGTGAAGTAGCTATCTTAGTAGTCAGTCATAACTACTTTACAATGTGTCCAGCTTAACACTGCCCTGGAAGCAGTAGTTATTTGCTTATCCATGGGATTTCTTATTACCGTATATTCAGTTTATTTACCACCAGGTGCTGAGTTAAATGAAATAGATCTTGATAACCTTATCTTGCAACTGCCTGGGTCCATACTTCTTATGAGTGACTTTAATGGGCAAAACACTGGGGTAGTGTCATCACAAATGAAAGAGGTCGTATCATTGAATGAATCCTTGACAGTAATGACCTCCATTTTGAATAATATACTTAGTACTTTCTTCCACATGCTTACCCACTCACATTCTGCAATTTGCAATGTACTAATTATTCAGATTTTGGCTAGTGTTATCACAGTTCTGGACTGTATTTGATACACGTTACTTTCATGTTTAAATGCATTCATTCCTGTGTAATTTGGCTGTGACAAAGACCATATAAATAGTGTCCAGTCTGTGTTGGGTCAACCTGTTGTATGTGGTTTAACGATTGTGATAAAATCTTGTTGTTTTGTATTCCTTTCTATTGAAAAGAATACAAAACAAAATAGCAAAATAGCAGCATGAACATGAAATTCTTATGAGAGAAAGTAGTGTTAGTTTTTCTTGGAAGGAAAATAATAGTTGTTCAGCTTTGTTATTTTATTTTATTATATTATATTTAAATAGTTATAAATGTGGTTAAATCAATTTTTTTTAGAACTCAAGCAGAACACCTTTAGCATATGGAATTGAAATCTTTTGTATATCAGAGTGGGTAAAGAGCATTGTAGAGGTTTCTGTAAAACCTATGTATATGCCAAGTTATTATCATCAAAACTTTATTAATCAGAAATCCATGACATTGCTTCCTCAGAAGATTTACTAGGCATCTCCCAAATGATCATCATGTCTGGCTGGTAATCTTAACACAACTCAAAAAATCTGAACCTATGAGGGTGATCTGAAATGTTCTCGGCCTAACAATGATAAAACGAATTTATAATTTTAAAATTACAGGTAACCCTCTTATAATGCGAATGTTAGGTTCCACAGAAATGCCATGTTATATAAATTACGTTATGCGAGACTCAGATCACACAGAAAAAGTATGGTTATGTTCCGAAATCGTTTTTTTTTTTAAATTATATAAACAACAATGACATATCCAACAAAAAATATTTTTATTTAATTCAGGTAATTCATATAAGTTAAGAAAACATATAAACTATGAAACAAAATACATAGTATAAACTTATAAAAATACAAATTGTATGTAAACTTCATTGCCCATAATGCATAAATGTTTTAGGCAAAATAAAATGAAGTGCATATTTTAATCATCATCACTGCCTTCAAAACAAACATTTTGTAGATGTTCTTTATTTATGAGTGGCCAGATGTCATCACTTGAAATCTCTTGGACATCATTTGTATAATTCTCATTGCATACTTCGGCTGGTTTAGTTATCAAGAAGTCAGTAATAAGATTTTGCTTTCCACTGTGTTGCAATTTTTTATTAAGTTCATAATATGGAGCTAAACAAATATCCAGTTGTCTTGTGAATTTTCTACACCGCTCCATTGAAGGATCGTTATCCATAAAATAACTTCCTAACTTTCTTGTCAAGTCCCATCCTTCCACTAATTTCTTTAAACTGAATTCTTGAAAGGATTCATCACAATCAGAATCTTCGGCAGAACTTTCCCCACCATTTGGTTCGACTTCATCTATTAATTTTACCATTTCCTCCTAATTTAAATATATTTCTCATTGATTGAGACACTAATTTCGTTTTCAACCATAGTGCAAAAGGGTCTAACTGGTCATTACTATAAAAATAAAAGTTTTACATAAAAAAGCATTACATATTGTATGTAACTCTCCAGAAAATTAAGTGCTCAGCTTGAAATTAACACACACTTACGATTTTTAATGAGCTTTCCTGGTAGAAAACAAAGACAATTTTCAATATTAAACAGTTTAGACAGTAAACAATTGAGGTACATGCATGCTAAAGAGTATTTCCCCTAATATAACTTTCCTACTTATAACTACATGTGAGATATTTGCAGATGCAAATTTAACAAAGATAAAATTTGATTTTTAATCCACAGGGTGAAAAATATATGAAAAGATAAAGTGTTATTACAGTTTATAGACCGTGTTTTTATCGAAACCGCGTTGTATAAGTATCTCGTTGAACAAGGGCTACTACAGTTTGTACACCACGTTGTACAAAGGTTACCTGTATTTTTATTTTTCAACATAATCTCCCTTAAGACTAATACATTTATTCCAGCGATGTTCCAGTGCCATTATCCCATCTCTGTAGTGGTTCTCAGTAAGATCTGCAAAATACCTATCTATGCAATCACCTCTGGATTTAAAGAAAAATGCTGACCAGTGAGGAAGGGTTTTAGTTTTGCGAAGAGATAGACATCAGAGGGAGCCAAATCTGGGGAATAGGGTGGATGTTCCAACAATTCATAGTGCAGATCCCTTAATTTTCCTGATGAAAGGTGATTTTTTTCTTCTGCAAATTGGGTCTTTTCCCACGAATTTTTTCGTCTAGTCTGGTTAAAAGATTGAAATAATATTCCCCGGTTATTGTTTTACCCTTTTCAAGATAATTAATAAACAAAATGCCTTTAGCATTCCAAAACAACAACGGCATGATATTTCCTGCTGATGGCACTGACTTTGTCTTCTTTGGCACTGAACAACTGGTTTCTGTCCACTGTTTTGACGGCTGTTAGGATTCTGGTGTGTAATGGTGAATCCAAGTCTCATCCATAGTAATAAATGGATGCACAAAATCAGTTTTATTCTTGTTAAAATGCTCCAAGCATTGTTCAGAGATTTTCATTCGTGTGCGTTTTTGATCAAGTGCGGCACCCATCTTGCGCAAAGCTTTTTCATTTGTAATTCTTCACGCAAAATATATCCTACATGTTCTTTGGAAATGTCTATAGTCTCAGCAATTTCACAGCACTTTGACTCGCGGTCATCCAATACCATACTGTGCAGTCGATCAATGATTTCTGGTGTTGTTACACATTTTGGATGTCCTTCATGTGGATCATATTCAAGGCTGATACAGCCACGTTTAACCTCGGCAGCCCATTTCACTAATTTATCTGTTTTGTCTGTTTTATCCATTTCAAGGGATACAGACAACACATTTGCTTCAGACAGCTGTATAATACAAACCATTTGATAGAATGGCTTGGAATTTCACATGGATGCTTATGACAGATGTACCAACTTAGGGAAAAAAAATCATGCTGATAGTGTTGCCATCTATGGTTGAGGCTAAGAACTTTTCAGATCACCCTCATACCAGTGTATACAAAATATTTCAGTTCAATCTGTTAAAGATGTTTTGAGGTATGTTAGAGGTTTATTTGGCTTGCATTACCAAAGAATAAATAAATGAAATCAACTTAGCAGCCATATTATTAAATAATTGGCTAACTGTTACCTCGAGACTGCCATGTTCATGCTTTTTCCAATTTTAGCAAGATTAGTTGATATTTGATTTCATTTACATACCATTGTAATACAGTTAAGTACAATTTAATTTCAGTTCCATATTATATTGTGAGGAATTATGCTAGAAGAATCTGATTATAATAAGGATCTTGGAGTTTTAGTTGAGAGGAAATTGAAGTGCAAGAGTCATATAACAAGATTTCGAATGCAATTCAAAAGATAATTGCATTGCTGATGCAAACATGGACATGTAAGGAAAAGGAAGTTATTTTGCCTTTTGCAATTGTCTAGGTGAGGTTGTATCAAGCAGGACAAACAAGAATGATAGGATACTAGTAAGTTGAAGGTTTCATTTTGTGCATTGTAGGGAGATGATGAGAGGGCATTTGTGGAAGTTGGGAATGAATGCAGCCAGGATAGGGTGAGACTTGATTTTTCTCTTATAGAGTGGTGCAATTGGAATGGTTTGCCTTTGTACATAGTGAGTTCAGGTGGTGTGAATGAATTCAAGAAAAGGTTTGACAGCTGGTGTGGGTGATATTTAACCTCTTGCAATGAGTCCCTGATTTCCTGGAGTTCTCTGATAATAATTATTTCATTTTGAAATTAGTTTTTTTTGAAAGTACAGTTTTCTTATAACCAGGCATATTGAAATTAGACTGGTTATTAACCTGTCTAACCAGTTTTCTGATGAAAACCAGTGCTTTTTATCAGAATACCTTGTAATTGTGTCCTAAAAAATAAAGATTCATTGTTAGCCTCATGTTGGAGGCTTAATGGATTTTTTACAACACTCAAAAAGAATTAAAATAGACTAATACTTCCTATATTTCGTCCTAGTCACTAGGACATCTACGGGGATTACAAAAAAATTAATGTAACATATGCACAAATAACAAACAATACTAAGCCCAACCACGTGGGTGACACTAAAGTCCTATCTAGGTAGAGCGCCCTCTAAGGGCAGTAGTAGGTGGCCTGGAATGTAAGGTGGGAACTCTGATGATGAGTGTTTCCCAAAGCTTCGGAAGCTTAATGCACCCATATTTATTGAGATTTGGTTGGTTTTTGAGAGCTGCTGCTGCTTCTAAGAAAAGTCTCTCTTTCTTGAATTTGCTGTGGTGGAGCATGGTGGTTTTCTTCCATGATACGCTGTGGGTGGTGTCCAAAACATGGTCAGCCAAGCCTGAATGGCCATAGTTGTGTTTGAAGATGTAAGACTTGTGTTCCTCTAGACGGATGGATGCTGATCTGCCTGTCTGTCCAAAGTACGCCAGCTTACAGGAACAGGGTACTTTGTAAACTCCAGGCAGAGAGAGAGGAGGGAGCTGATCTTTCGTAGAACGGATAAGGGTAGCCAGTTTGCGGTGGGGCTTATATGCTGTGTGTAGATTGTATTGTTTTAGTATCTTGGCTATTTTTTCAGATGTGCCACTGTTTAGCTGTTTAGATAGTCTAACTCTCTGATCCTCAGCCCTCATAGAAAATAGCACGCTGCTATAGACTATCTAAACAGCTGGCCAACTGTTTAGATAGTCTAACTCTCTGATCCTCAGCCCTCACAGAAAATAGCAAGCTGCTATAGACTATCTAAACAGCTGGCCAACTCTCTGATCCCCCTCACTGGAAGGTCCCCTTCCTATATAAAAAACTCGACCCACTTTAAAGCCCTCACAGAAAATTTAACCTTGAAGAAGACAGACATATCGGTAAGCTTTGATATCTCCTCTTTGTTTACCAATATTCCCTTAATTGACACCTTATCTCTCTTAGAAAAGGTTTTTCCCTCTGACATCTTAGATCTCTTTTCCTTTGCCATTAACTCTGAATATTTCTCTTGGAACAACAAAATCTACAAGCAGATAGAGGGAACTGCCACGGGTTCCCCCCTCTCACCCCCCTTGCCAATTTCTATATGGAAGATTTCGAAAAACGAGCCATAGACTCAGCCCCACTCAAACCTTCTATCTGGCTAAGATATGTAGATGATGTGTTCTCTATTTGGCCTCATGGCCCAGACACGTTAGACTCCTTCCCCAGTCATCTCAATAGTCTACATTCAAGAATCCAGTTTACTATGGAAAAGGAAAAGAACAATTGTTTACCCTTCCTAGACACCTTAGTCACACGCCTGCCTAATGATACACTTACTTTCACCGTATACAGAAAACCCACACACACAGGCAGATACATTCACAAACTCTCCCACCACCACCACCACCCCTCACAACAATATGGCATCATTAAAACCCTTACCAAGAGAGCCCATAATCTTTGTTCCAGTGGAACCGCCCTCACTAATGAGCTTAACCACATACACAGCACCTTCCTCTCCAATGGCTACAGCGATCACAGTATCAAAAAAATAATCAACTCCTCCCCCATTCCCCTTCCTTCTCGTCAACAAGATTTTAAAAATGCCATCACCATACCCTACATCCGTGGCACATCTGAAAAAATAGCCAAGATACTAAAACAATACAATCTACACACAGCATATAAGCCCCACCGCAAACTGGCTACCCTTATCCGTTCTACGAAAGATCAGCTCCCTCCTCTCTCTCTGCCTGGAGTTTACAAAGTACCCTGTTCCTGTAAGCTGGCGTACTTTGGACAGACAGGCAGATCAGCATCCATCCGTCTAGAGGAACACAAGTCTTACATCTTCAAACACAACTATGGCCATTCAGGCTTGGCTGACCATGTTTTGGACACCACCCACAGCGTATCATGGAAGAAAACCACCATGCTCCACCACAGCAAATTCAAGAAAGAGAGACTTTTCTTAGAAGCAGCAGCAGCTCTCAAAAACCAACCAAATCTCAATAAATATGGGTGCATTAAGCTTCCGAAGCTTTGGGAAACACTCATCATCAGAGTTCCCACCTTACATTCCAGGCCACCTACTACTGCCCTTAGAGGGCGCTCTACCTAGATAGGACTTTAGTGTCACCCACGTGGTTGGGCTTAGTATTGTTTGTTATTTGTGCATATGTTACATTAATTTTTTTGTAATCCCCGTAGATGTCCTAGTGACTAGGACGAAATATAGGAAGTATTAAAGTCTATTTTAATTCTTTTTGAGTGTTGTAAAAAAATCCATTAAGCCTCTACACACGTATTCATTGTTAGCAATTAATTATTCCTTATATATATTAACACAGCCATTATACAGAAATTTTATATTATAAAATATCTGTATAATATAATATATTTTATATTATATTTTATTACAATAGGAAGTTGAACTAAATAAGAAACGACCAGCATATATTAAAGCCAAGGAAAGAACAGCTCATATGCAAAAAAAATTAGAAACCGCGAAGTGAGTATTGTTCTTTGTGTTTATATTGTATTGTGAATCAATTTACTATATAGAATGAGTTAATATAATAAAATTTTATTAATTTTGCTTTGACTTTTAATTCCGAATTTTATTTAAAAAAAAAATAAACAGTAAAAAGGATGGAACCTCCTTTTTATTGTTTTTGGTATGTTCTTTAAAGAAAGATTTCTTGTTCTGTAAAAAAGCCATCTCCATAATAAATTCATAAGATAAATTAATTGCTTTTAAACAAATAAGGAAAATCACATCGAAATCAATTATAAGGTGGTGGTGACTCTTAATGGTGTCATTAAGAGTCATTAGCAGATTGCATTTTGTAAAAATGTTTCCCTTTAATAAGTTGATATTATTTATACATGGGCACGTTAATTAGTGACACTTTTGACTTCTTCAAAAACTTTTTTTTTTGCTGTTTTCCTCATTAAAAAAAACATCTTGTATTGATATACGTATGTATAGTTGATGAGACAAATAATCCATCAAAGAAAATAAATCTAAGTAGTTGCACAGTGGGTAAAACTTCTTGATTGCGTGTTAAAGACTTTAATGTAAGAAATGTTGGTTCTGTGACGGTTTATGAAATGAAAATTGTATCTGATAAGCCTGATTAGTTAAAAAAAAAAAAAAAATTCTGAACTTGGTGGTTCTGATGCTAGTACCTTTATTCATCTTACTCTGTTACTTTCATTCCATAGAACTTTTAGCAAACTTTATCTGGCTTTAGATATGAGCTTTGGAAAAGTTTGAAGAAACTCATTACCTCTTGTCCTATATATTTTCAGGGCATTTGATTGAGTTTGGCATGAAGGCCTCTTTACTCTGCTACCCTCTTATGGTCACCTCCTTGGTAATTTGATTTCCATCTTCCTCTCTGGTTATTTGTTTTATTCCATGCCCAAAGCTTTGTGCTTTTCCATACTATTCTGTTTAGCTTTGACCTCTTACTAATCTCAAATCATATCCATAGTTTTGCTCATTTCAGTAAATTCCATTCTTTTCTTCATTCGAGAAACCTTATAGTGTTGAAATAATTCAGGCTTCATGATCTTCTGTAGCTAATTCCTTAAACTAATCTCTCCACCATTTTCCAATGGGGATGAGATAATCTAGTAATTTTCAATGCTATTAAAACACGATCTTGTTTTCTTTGTTAGAAGAAAGATCTGACTTTGCTTCCTCTTACTTTTGTTAATATTCTGATTGCCAATCAAGATCCATTTCTTTTCCTCTTTGTTGACTTCCACATCTATCCTATTATTCTGGTACAAACTACATCACATCCATAGGCTCTTCAGCTTTGAAAATCCCCAGTATGCCATTTTCATTTAAAATGGCACTTCTAACCTGCAGAACTCCCAACACTTTATAAATCACAAGTTCACCTGATCTTAGAATATTCCCACATTCGGGGTAGTGCATCTGAAACTTTTCTAACAATGCTGATTGTATACATAAGAGTACAATTAACTTAATGCACTTAACATTCACCATAGCAAATATTGCTATAACTATATGCTATGGTTTACTCATTTTTACAAACTACTCACAAGTTTCAGCTAAAGTCCCCTAGGTTCAATACTGTACTAAAAGAAATTCACTATAGGGAACTGTTCCTGTAGTGTCTACATTTTGCTGTAATGAGAGTTGAACTGTTGGAAAATCAGTGGTGTACCTGCACATGTACAGGGTGTTCGGGATAAATTTGACAGTTTCGTAAGGAAAAAGAAAATCTTCTTTGTATCTATTAAATTTAATGAATTGACAAAAAAACATTACAGGCAGAGTTAATTACAATACTATCAACAAGATTTACTCAAAATAACCACCATTAGCATCGATCACAGCTTCAATTCTGCTTCGGAACCTCGAACAAGCAGATGCTACAGTCTTCCTGGGAAGGGTCGCAAAAACTGTTTTAATTTTATCCATTAACTGGGCTTTTGTATTACTGGAAGTGCGATTGGTGTCTTTTTCAACTGCGCCCCATACAAAATAATCCATGGGGTTAAGGTCTGGGGAGTTTGGAGGCCAAACATTTGGACTGGTGAAGTCGTAGAAATTTTCAGACAACCATTTTTGACTTTTCCCAGAGGTGTGGCAAGGGGCCAAATCCTGCTGCCATACATACGGCCTACCATTGGCTACCCTTGTTATCCAGGGCTTGACTACAGTTAGCAACTCCACGAACAAAGCCCGAATTCCAATGCCAGGGTTCTTCAACACCTGTTCCTGCAGATTTGCGAGGAATTCTGCTGTACGAACGCAATCAGATCGTCTGCTAGGGATCTTTCTTCTTGCTACATCCTCGTAGTCACCATTGCAAGTCTCTAGTTCATGCCTGATTGTTTTTACTGTATTCAGGGAGCATTGGGCAGCAGTCGTAATATCCTTATTTTGATGGCGGGCACGAATCATCATGATACAAGTTATTCTCTTCCATGATTCAGGTGGGTTCCAGCTATCCATCCTTTCTGACATCTTGTATATGAATGAAGAAGGGTCCAAACTTTTAAATGAAGAGAAGTGTGTGTTAATACATGTAACTTACGGAAAAATATAATTAATTATAAATATGTCAAATTTATCCCGAACACCCTGTATATAAAATACAGAAATAGAATGTCTATATAAAGTGAACTGGATGGAGTCTGTTTCTGTATTTTATATACAGTATGTGAGTGCACTTGAAATTCCTGTGACCACCAAATTACTTCAGTGAGCCAATAATTAATGTTAGTGTAACTGTGGTGATGAATGGTGTCAAAGGTTTAAGAAGCATCATGGAATATCTATCCATTGTGGTGAAAAACAGGCTACAAACCACAAAGGAGCTATCGAGTATATGGACGAATTTGGTACACTTATAGCAGACGAGCGCCTCAGTTCTGAGCGAGTGTACAATGCTGATGAAACTGCATTACATTGGTGATGCACATTGTAAAAGGCATTAATAGAAGAGGACAAAGAGAGCCCCACAGGATTCAAACAATTCTAAGGATAGAGTACTATCCTAGAGTGCTCAAACACAGCAGGCATGCAGAGACATAATCCACTGGCAACAAGAAAAAATTGTCAAAACAGGAAAATGCCCTAGGGGCTTTAGTTTTGAAAAACATTAAAATTTACCCTAATATACCATGTGGTGAAGGATGGTGTCAAAGGTTTGAGGAGCATCATGGAATAAGAAGCAAATAAAAATGACTGGATTGCCACCGAGATTATGTTAGAAGTGTTTGAAAAACCTGAAACTAGAGCACACTGCACAATTGTTGGCCTACTGGAAGATTGCAAAATTCTTCTCGTTCTTAACTTCAACCTATCTTGGGGCTGAACTCTTATGAAATAAAAACGTTTATATATATTTACCACCACACTGTGCATTCCTTACCAACCCCAAATTAAGGAATATTGTACTCTGTGAACACCAAATATCGCTCACTTTTCATAAAATATTGTTAGATATAAATGCTGGCAAGCCTGTGAAAACATTTATTAAAGAATTTAACATGAAAGATGTGCTTTGGTTTGAAAATGTTCGCATTGACTTTACAGGATTTAATGTATCAAAGGAAAGTAGAAAGAAGTTGCACTTGAGTGTGCAAAAAGAGTGACCTGCTTCCAAAGCGATAGCAGGTAGGTTCAATGAAGAAAATCTGCCCAATTGGATGAACATCCACAAAGGAACACCTGTTATTCATCGCTATACCGACTAAAATTATAGATAGATTGTTCTGAATCTTTTTGTATTTCATTTACATTTAATATTTAAGTTTCTGGATACATGGTACTTGAGAGACATGGGAGAGGTAAAATTAGTCAGACAAAGGTGTACCAATAGATTATTATTACATGACCTTGGTTGATGTGGAAAAACAGTTAATCCAACAGGGCTGTCTAATCAATGGTGCCAGTGTAAAATCTCTCATGATATGTTACTATGTAATCATTATTATTATCATGTTCATTTTTACATGATTTTCTGCAGAGATTGCACTTATAGAAATGTAAATTTTGTCTGTAATAATCTTGTATTTGTAATAATTTAACCACAATCCTTTGTTAAAATAATGTGGGGAAAGATGTCATTATGTAACGCTGTTAACACATGTCCATGTATGGCAGTTTCAGAAGATGTGCGAGGTATGTTGTCATCATAGTCGAATGTCAATACGTGACCACATATGGAAGTTTTAAGAGACACACACGTGTAAAATGGAAGTCTGGGCCAATGGAAGGTGAAACTTCCATTGGCCCATTCACCTTCTCTTACCTGGGTCCACTACCACGTGAAGTCCATTGTTGGTAATTGAAAGAGAAGCATCGTAGTACTTAAATTTCTCAATCTTCTCCTACCTGGATCCACTGCCATGAGAAATATTATGTCAATTGTCGTAACGTCTAGCTAGGAAAGAGCTGCACATTGTGCCATATTAAGGATGCTAAAGGGCATAGAATAATCGATGACTCAGATAAAAGAAGAAATTTGGCAGGAAATCAAGAACAAGCCAGCAGAAGGAAAGAAAGACAGAGAGGTGGACAAAAGATTCATGTAAAAAGGCAATGCTGAACGAAAATTGTAAGTACTTATATATGTGATATTTCTGAGCAAGAAAGTACATCAAGTGTATCTGTGTATAGGTAGAATAGATTGTGTAAGTAATATCGAAATAAGCTCACTTTAGGTATGTCTTAATCTCAGTTGTGTATAGGTAATTATTGTAAGGGTAAGAAGAGTGCTGTACTAGATAATGTAAATTAATATTAATTTAAGCTTACTCAAGGTATGCATCATTTTCAGTTTATATGTGTGGTTAGCAGGATATTCTAGATTGTGAATTAACTTCAAAGGAAGAAATTTAGAACTAAGTTTGAATTAGGAAATTTTGAAAATAACAGAATTGTAATCTTTATCTTCACTATCAAAACGTTAATGGAATTTAATGGTTACAATCCTAATCAAATCCAGCAGATAATTGACTCCTATGTTCCAACACCTCAGGATTCTTCAAGACTGCAGGATTCCAATCCATTATATTTCTGGCATCTCAGAACCGATTGGCAGAATTTTGAAGACGTATCATCTCATTCCTACATATTTTCCTATGAACAAAATTTCTCACCTGTTGCCATCTACAAAAGACAAACTATCACCTCTATCATTAGCTGGCATTTGCCAGATACTGTGAATGTAATTTAACATACTTTGGACAAACAGGCTATTCTGTGGAAAAAAGAATGAATGAACATCACTATTATATCAAATACATGAAACCTCAAAAGTCTGGTCTGGCAGCACAACATAGTATTGACACTAAACACAGTATTTAGTGGGATAAAGCTTGTCTTCTCCATAGATGCAAGTTAAATACAAATGCCTTTTTAAAGAAAGTTGCGAAGCTATTTTACATCGGCCAAATCTGAATTGAAATGATCATCTCTCTCTCTCTCTCTCCCAGATTCTTATCTTATGTAACCATCAAAGAAATAATTTTTAATTATTTATTAATTATTTAATAATATTTTATTAATATTAATTTCTAGCACGCGGCAACAGTTTTTAATCGGTAATCCACCGACTGTTATGTACTTTGTATTCCATTCCTTTGAATTGCTTGATGTCTACACTGATGATGTACTGTTAATTTCAGTACAAAATATTTGTACCTTTATTTCATTAAAGTTAATTACTGTGGTTATCGTGTAATTTATTATTTAACAGAATTGTAATGCAATTATATCTTCAGAGTTCATCCAAAAAATAAATACAAATTTTAACAGATGTCATCTATGGACTCTTTTCAAAGTTGGATCGAATTACAGTAGCAATGTGTAGTATGATATTCTCTCAAAAGATGTTGTTTTTCAATACTAGCATCAACACGTGACCGGTAAGACAGTGAAACAAAATGGCCAAGGCATGATTGTCATTCGAGGAGCGCAAGACCATTTTAAAGTGGTATTTCAAATTTGAGAACATTGGTGAAGTTCAACGACAATGGAGGCATGAGTTTGCAACATAACCTCCAAGCACACCTTCATGATAAGTTTGAGATCCATGGTACTGTGTGTGTGATGTGCACAAGGAAAGATCTGGGAGGCCTCGCACAGCAACAAGTCCTGCTTCCTTGGCTATGGTGTTGAAACAGTTTACATGCTTGCCACAGAATGTGCATGTGAGACAGGAGTTAGCAGTGCAAGCATATGGTGCATTCTTAAAGCTAAATGGAAAGTTTACATTCCAAGATTATTACATGCAATGAATGAAGACGATCCTGATTGAAAAATGCAGTATTGTGGGTGGTTTCAACACATGGTATGAGGATGAGGAGTTTGTGAGGAAGATGGTTTGTCTGGTGAAGCACAATTTAAGCTTAATGGAACAGTGAATCGGCATAATTGTGTTTACTGGGCTCAAGAAGAAAATCCGGGCATTTATGTGGACAAGGCAGTCCATTTACCAGAGCTCAGTGTCTGGTGTGGATTGTCATCTAGGGGTTTAATAGGATCATTCTTCTTTGAAGGTACTGTTACTGGTCAAGTGTACCTAGACATGCTACACACACATCCATTTTACCTGCCATTCATGCACTTTATGGGAATGATCAATTTCTCTTCCAACAAGATGGTGCACCACCACACTACCACCGAGATGTGAGAGCTTACCTCAATGAGAGTTTGCAGAGACAATGGATAGGATGAAGAAGTGCAGTTGAGTTCCACCCCCCCACTCTCACGTTCTCCTGATTTAACACCCTTGGACTTCTACCTGTGAGTGACTCTAAAGGATATAGTGTATCGTAGAAAACGAGCTACACTTGTGGCCCTTTGGAAAGAAATTGAAATGGCATGCGCAGTAATCCCACTGGACACTTTGGCCAATGTTGCCCAAGCAGTAGTTCACCATAATAAATGTAAGGACACTAATGGTAACCACTTTGTGAGCACCTCGTGTAATTGTAGAAGTCAAAGGTAACTCGTATTTTCATCCTTTGATGTCTGTATAAATTTAGTATTACAATTTTTATACAGGTTTTTCTTTTGCTGAACTGTGTGTACATTTTTTTGATGGACTCTGTATATGTTAATGTGAATCAGACTGTGTAAATAATACCTTTTTGATTTAATTAAATGGTTTGCGAACAACACATTGGACTGATTCTGTCAATGCACTATCCTCAAAATTTCGAACATGCATAAGATAAAGGTTAAGTGATTAATAATCAAGCCACTAATTAAAGGTCAAGATTAACATATGGGGAATGCTAACAGTATCTGCTTTGCCTTTAGTTTAAAATCTTATAATCTTGCACTGAATATGTGGTCTAACTGGCGCAGTTGTAAAACAAATAAATTGGTTAGACTATAGAGTGTGAGAACATAATATATAGTAGAAATAAATAAATGGCGGCAGTTGACCATTTACACAAAGTTTAAGATAAAGAACAAAAGACAAAGCATAATTGAAGTAAAGAAATAAAATAAAAGAAACATAACACCAGAAAATTGGTGGTGTACCTGTACATAAACAGGTATTTTCATTCTAGGTGCTGCTCTGCCAAGCTGACCACCACCCTCCTGTATTTTCCTATATTTATGTAAGAATGTGAGCAGTCACTGATCATCATCTATGCATGATATAATTAAACGATGATCCAAGCTTAATTGAATCACTTCTCATTCTCTTCCTTCATTCCATTTGCCTATATTTTTTGGAACAACTCTCTCTATATTGTTTTTGATAGTGCATACAATCCCCAATTCTTCAGAAAACATATTAACAGGTTTCTTCTTTTTTTCCTGACACTCACCTGCCCAACTTTTTACTGTTCTGTTATAGATTTTTGACCTCTTGTTTATGAAGATGATTAAAAAAATAAAAATAATAATAATAATAAAAATTTGTTGAAGCTAGCATCATTTTTTATTAGAGTAATCTCCTTACTTTTTGGGAATTTCATTGAAATCTTCATTTCATTTGTTGCCTTATTTGATATTTTGGGTGTTAAACCAAGCTAGAGGAATATTTAAACATGGCACATTATCTGAAAGTTGTATAATAAAGGATCCATTGCCTTTTTTGAAAGCCTTGCTGTAATCTTACACCCTCAGAATAGAATCCAATATGTAATATCCAGTACCCCATGAGGAACCATGAGTTCATCATTGTTAAAGGTTAGATACAATTTCACACTGAAGTAAATCTAGTTGTATGCATATTATGTTTGTAGTACTGATTATGCATGCAAATCATTGAGCACAAATCATATTAAGTGAATATGAAAATGGATGTTAACTGGATATTAAATGGATTGGATCATGGCTATTAAAAGAAGTGGAAAACCAGCTTACATCAAAACCAAAATGTGAATATATTAGTGGGAAAAATTGATGAATTCTATCAGCACATTCAAGCCCAGGTATCATGATATAGTTCTAATAACTGATAACTGAAATGTTAGATAAATGAGTTATATATTAAGTCTATTTGGGCTTAGAACAAAAATCCTATCACCTCCAGAAAAAAGGAGGTGATAGGATTCTACTTTTCTTATGCAAGTGTTTTCAGCACGAGAGAAACAGAAGAAATTCTTAGACATCTCCAAACCAGTACACTAAAAATTAGTCTGTTGACTGAGTGGCTAATGTACTTACTCTCTAAACAATGGCTGCAGATTCAAATCCCACCATGGATTTCATCATCCAGTGTGAGACCACTACCCCATTTGTTTGGAGGTCTACAGCAGCTTTGAAAAGTGCCATATTTGGTGTCTTGAATAGGGATTGTGGGCTATGTGAATAAATAAATATCAAGTTATGATAAAAATTCATAGTCTACTACAGTGCTAATGTGCTATAGATGCACAACTTTTCATGGGTGGGAGTTGCATAAAAAAATGATATGGAAACATTGTTAAATTCCTGATATATACTTTCAAAGGGCATACAAAGAGTTTGCATTATTACTTGCTTCCTGATGACAATTTGGCTCCAAATTATTTTGTAACTATGGACTCCAATATGGTCATATCTTATACGCTAGCCTGGTTGGCCTAGTAGTTAGCGTATCCACTCTGCAATCAAAAGGCTGTGGGTTTGAATCCTGCTGTGGGCATGGATGTTTGTGATTGTCTGTGAATATACTAGTGGTGGTGGTGGTGGACACACGATGACGTTGGTGTAGAAGGTGTGGTTCGCTGTAGTTAGTGGATTTGAGTGGTGGAGACGGAGAGTTGTAGAGTAGGTGCCCTACCTTGATGAGTCTTTGGACTGCTTGGAGATGTAACTTAATACTAATAATAATAATATTTCTGTCTTCTAAGACACTTCTAACTACATTAATCTATCTACATCTTGGTCTTTCTCTGGGTGCTTTATATGCCACCCTGGCATTAACCTATTTTACTAACTTTTCCTCTCCCATTCTGTTTAAGTGACAATACCACCTAAGATTAGCTCTACCCACATATTCCTGAATGCAAATGGTCAAAAGTTTGAACACACTTTTCTATATAGCTAATTTAATGTTTTGACTAATTTCTGAGTAATCTCTGGGGTGCTTAAGGGTCAAAACTGTATAACAGAGAGGAAACCCCCACATAGCCTTTAAAGGAATGCGGAGAACCAACCAGGGCTTCTGACCTAATGTCCAATCCTCACCTTCTCGTGGTGCACCCTGTTGGGTATCTACCTGGATACTGAACGAATGAGGATGTGCTGGCAATTTGGGATTTAGTCGACCAAATTGTATTCTTTTTGGCTTAAACCAATATAGAAAATGATAGTACAATTATGACAAAATTTCATGCCGGCTGAGGCGTCGCCCGGTTAAACAAGGTCCCCGTTGTTTTTGCCAGGAAACCAGGGCGAACAGCAAAAAAAAAGTCAGCTACTGGAACAAATCTGAAAACACACCCCAACTCAACATCACCAGAGTTAAAGATCGGTACTATCAACATAAGAAGCCTGAATGGCAAAGAAATGGAGCTAGCTAAGGAATCGGATAAGTACCAGATGTGACTGAAACAAAAAAGAGAAACACTAGTGAGCTCTTTCTGATCAATAAATACAAAATGTTATATTCAGGCAATGACAATCAAGGAAAAAAGAAGTAGCCATAGTATTCAACTCTAAATACGAGGCTAATCTTGAATGGCAGGCAGTCTCAAGTAGAGTGATGTGGACAGATATCAGAATGGGGAACTGGACAATGGGATTTATTTGTGGCTATGGTCCCACAGAAGGTTCTACTAAGGTAGAAGAGGAGGATTTTAAGGCTTTAGAGAAAGCAACTGACACAATGAAAAAGGAAAAGTTGGTCCTTGTTGAGGATCTAAATAGCAGAGTAAAAGATGATTGTCAGACATACAAAGATATTTTGAGAAAATTTGCAGAAAAAAGCAAAGCTAAAAATAATGGCAGATACCTGTTAGATTTCTGCTCAGGACATGGATTGGTTATTACTAACACATAAGAATGTGCACAAATTCACATCAAGAGAAGAGGCAAGGAATAGGAAAAGTCTCATCGACTATGTTATTGTTGATAGTGATGTTTTTTCCATGGTGCAGGACAACAAAGTGTACAGAGGATTTGAAATGGGAAGCGATCATTATTTAGTCTTGAGCAGGATGAAATTGAATTTCTTATTGAAAAGAATAACATGTAAAAAAGTTTCAAAGCGAATAAAAGTTGAGCCTCTCTCAAATGGGAACTGTAGACTAAAATACACAAAGATTATTGAAGAAAAAATGAAAGAGTTTGAGAACAGGAACCAAACCTTGAAGAAAACCCTGATTGATTCACCCAGAGAGGCATGTGGTGAGGTTGTCTGCAAGGATAGAAAAATCACAACTCCATGGTGGACTCAGGAAGTTAAAGAGGCAGTGAAGGAAAAGAAGAAAGCATATCAAAAGTTCCTGGCAAATAAGTCAGCTTTTGATCTTAGATACAGAGACAAATGTAAGAAAGCGAAACACTGATGAAGGTTGCCACTTTTGACAACAAAAAGATACAACAGGTGGCACCACTAGTTTCTTCTATTTTTGAAAAGTTGTTCGGTTTCTCTTTGGACAGAGGGTGTATTTGAATGTATAAGACAATATTTGAAGTTTAAAAAAAATGCTGAAATAAGGAGGAGTGGGTTCAGCTTACCCTCTGGGTATAAAATCTGCTCCCTTGAATTTGGCACTAGAAAACAATGTCTAATGATGGCATGGAAGATGGAATGAAGATTTGGTTTCAGATTAAAAATGAAAACTTTTAACAGATGATATCATAAATGAGGAACATTTTATTAAAATATACTGATAAAACATATAAACCGTTTTTAGAGTAATCAGTATTTTGTTTATATGTTTTTTTAATTATCATATTAACATACTAGTATATCAGTGTATTAATATATTTTGTATATAAATATTTGTATTTAATATGCTGTAGATGTTTACACCGCAATACAGGGTAAACATAGTTTTTTCATATTCTTAATGAAACCGTAATGTGCTGTGATTAGATGAATTATATATAATATACAGAACTGAATAAACACATCAAGCAGTTTTACCAGCAAAAAAAAATACCTGCTGTGATTTATGTTTTAAATTTACACGTTACTGTTACTTATATTAATGCAAAATGATGTGTGAGAAGCTGTCGGATAAGTGTAGAATTTGTTATCATGTACAGTGAAACAAGAAAACACACCTTATATGACCAGTTGCTTTGTACACCAACATATATGGTAGATGATGCATAATGGTGGAGATAATAAACACCCTTGTCTGACACCTGATTTAACATCAAACCATCCTCTTGTAACTTCCTCAGTTCTAACTGCTGACATACAACTCAGTTTGCTATAAAGCAGAAATCTGATCCTAACAACCTCTATTTGGCCTGAACCCAGCTTGTTTTTCTCCACATTTCCCTTACACAATTTTTCTTAAGTATGCTTATATACATCTTATCTGGAATATTCATTAGGGATATTTCTCTGTAATTGTCACAGTCAATTTTATTTCTTTTTTTATAGATGCATACCAGTGGCATCATGTGCCCATTTCAGTTGGGTGTGCTGTTGTGGCTTATGCAACCTGTGCTACAAAATTCACGTCAGTTTGACCATATGATTGCATTTTTTCAATGTATGAAAGTTTTAAGAGTGTAATAGTACATCAGTGCTCATCTTAATTGATCTAATGCAATTAATTGTAGGATAACTTTCAGTACTTTATCAATTAATTGTAGTCAGATCTGCGCATGGTGGGGGACAGTGTGTTTGCTTTAGGATACTGATATTAGAAAACAATAATGAAGGAGAATGCTATATTTGGTTGGTATATTTGAATTACTCAAAGGTGAAAATTTGGAAGAGGGAGATGAACATTGAAGCTTACAAGGCTTACCTCCTTCAACTACAATACTGGTTACCATTGTAAATATGGGCCAAAAAAAAGTTATAAATTTATTGAAAATTATATATTAAAAACTTGTGTATCTTTTATATAAAAACTTGCCTACCACGTCAGTTCACACTTCATGCACGCAAAACAGATGAAACTCAGAAAACAAAAACAGCAAGTCATGACAAATTACAATGTTCAATTGGATTGGTTGCCACAATAACCAATTACAGCCTCTAGATGCTATTATCTCAGAACTCACCTTGCTTTGCCTTCTGAGCAGTTTAAGACTACTGGAATGCTAAGAATTTCACCAATGTGCCATCTGTATATCTTTTCAAAGGGCTCAAAGATGTATGTATATTGAATGCACATCCAGGCTATTAACGCGAATGTGATGCAATGTTTATCCATTGAAAAATGTCCTTTTCATGAAGCATTAGTATATTACGTTTACATTTAGGAATCACATAAAGTCTAGAAACAATTAGGGGAGTCTTTAATGGGAATAAATGCAGAAATATAATAACAGTGATATTACAAGGGTCTCAATATGTTAGCCTGTGCAGTGTTTGTATGTACGAATTGTTCATATCTGGAAAGTTCACAAGTAGAGGTTCGCCTGTAAATACTCCAGACATCCAGAATATCTCTATTTTCAGTTTTCATGTCATTTTATCATCTCTGATTCCTTTCATACTATTCTTTTCTCAATTTCTAAGCTTTTTCAATAGCATTCAGAACACATTATTACGTTCTGCTAACTGCACTGTGCTCGAAATGACGATAAGAGTTCTTTTCATACCTCTCTCTCTCTCTCTCTCTGTTCACTGGGCATCTACAGATGCCATATGGTCACTCTGATGCTCGATGATGTGCCATACTAGACTTCGCCTGGTGTAGTCCTGTTGTTTGCTTTTCTAGTGGCGTCAACTCTCTGAAGATCAATCATTCCACACACACGCACACACACCATCCACCCATCCATCCATCCATCCATCTCATTGATGGTCTACCCCTTCCTCTTTTTCCAGGAACTTTATCTTCTATTACTGTTCTGAGAAGTCTCCTTCCATCCTTTCTATGTGTCCAAAATATTTTAACTTTCTTCTGTCAATATCCTTAAGGAGCCTTAAAATTCTACTGATCTTTTCTAACACCCATTCATTTGTACACCTTTCAGTATATGATATCCTCAACAGCCTTTTGTAACATCACATCTCAAAAACATATCTGTTTCTTATCTGAATTCTTTAGGTTCCAAGTCTCACATCCATAAGTTGGTGTTGGAAAAACAACTGCATCCAAAATCCTAAACTTTGTTCCCATGGAAATAGATCCATCCTTCAGATTTTAGGCAGGTCTCTGACTGTTGTTTTGTAACGATTGAGGTCTAATGCATTATTGTAGACTGGGGTATTAAGTCTTTATTCTAATTAGCAGTGCGCTTTTGCTTTCGTAACCTTTCTTACTTATTCTGTTGCATACTATGTTTATCCACCTTTCGTATTTTACTAGTCGTATGCCTATGAACACTGGAAAATTTATTTTTTCAGACTGCGCCATCAGTATTTCTGTACTGGCATAAGATTCAGTAATACGTCCGGTAGATCTCTCTCTCTGTTACTAGCATAAATTCCTTCAATAAAGTTTACATAAACAGTCGTGGTTCTGAAGTACTTAAACTACTTTTAATGCCTTAGTTGTTTCCCGCTCGCAGATCCGAGTTTATTAGGAACAGTGCATTGTAAAATAAAAGATCAGGCAGCACTCTATTGACATATAATTAATACTCATTTATTTACGTTAATAACAAATAACGATAGGAAGGTTACTCTACCTATCCATTAGACTTTTAGCATAAAGAAACAAACTTTCCCTTTTCAATACTAAATAACTGTACAATAAAATTACTCAATTACTTCTCTGCTTATTAAATCAAATTATTGAAACTCTAACTTACTCACAAAGAGGTTAGCTAGCCATGCCAAGTTATCTCACAAATTATATTCCAGTTAATAACAAATCAGAGGACTCTCTTATAGACACTTCTTATTACAATTAAGTTAATTCTTATCAGTCCATCTATAACGTATCTCCTAGATTACAAAAGGAATGTACAACAAAAGATGGAATAAACTTACAAAGGCTCTGTGTCGCACACTCATCCAAAGGTCTTGCACTAAAGTCCCTATGCTTTTCCTTTCATCTCAGGCCTTAGGCTTCCAGCTGGAGAGTCTTGCTTCAGGGGGCGTTTCGGCAGGCTTTGGACTGCAATTTTCTGGTACTCGAAAAGCTCAGGCAAGAGGTTTCAGCATACAGACTTGAAGATCGCTCTGCAGCTTTTGGCTTCGGTTGACCTCCCGCGGCAAAAAGACATCTGATCGATACTGTCGCGGGTATTTTTATTATTATTATTATTATTTTGGGCAACTCCAAGGAGTCGACAGACTCATCGAGGGAGGCCCTAACATCATGTCAAGAACAACTATTCGACATTCACACAGTATCTATCATACCTCGCCTTGAACTCATTCACGGTCATGGCACCCACAACAGACTCTGGCAGCTTATTCCACTTATTCACCACTCTTCAAGTAAAAAACCTAGCTCTAACACCCCTGTTTACCACATTTTTGCCCAGCTTCCATGTATGGCCCCTAGTCCTCTCACAACCAGCCCTATTCTCAAAAATATCTTCTGGATTAATCTTATAGAAACCCTTACAATGATTACAATGGTTACAATTTCTTGTTTATCCAGGTGTTTTTCCCTAAAGTATCTTCACAGCTTGCCCACTTGTATATTGGGACTATGACTTGACATCATCATTCACCTTAGTATCTCATAATGCAAACTATATTTCCTTTTGGAAGTGAATATTTCTTTGCATTAAGGGAGTGTTACCACCTAGACCAGTTTGAATCATTATTATGGTCTCATCAGTGAAAAAGTAGCAAAAAAATGTATCACCTTATTGTTAAAATACTCTGGATTAGAGAGTTTGTAGGAAGTTTTTTCACTTGGTTACAAAGTAAATTATACTTACCAAGAAATTATATTCTTGTTTAATCCTTTACCCACCTGTTTGTGTGTGCAGTATATTAACGACTAGACTATAAATTGGAGCTCTGACTTATATGACTCTTTAGGGATCTGAGCAATAGTTTCTTAGAACAGATTTGAATCTTTCTCTCTCTCTCCGCTACCAATCCACTGGTACATGTCAGCATGACACTTAGTAAATTTTGTTTTTATGTGAGTTGCATTTCTTTATGCTGTCTGCTTTAAGATACCTAGTTCCAGCATAATATAATTATGCTCCATGCTACTCATATGTGATGGGAATTTTAGAACCATGCCCTAGGAATAGCATGCCCTCCATAGGGTATTTAATATATAGGGGAAACTATTCTCAACAGCCAACTGCTTTACTACTTGAAGACACACCAGTTACTTAGTGACTACCAATATGGATTCTATCATTCTCATTCTGCAACTGATCTCCAAACTAACCTCTTCCACTTTGGGTGCAAGTCATGGAAAGTTTGGAGAAAATCAGGTGATCACTCTTGATATTCCCAAGGCATATGATCAAGTCTGACATCATGGCCTTCTTACCAATCTACCATCTTTTGGTATTTCTCCTTCCCTTCTTGAAGAATAGATTGCTAGCCTCCTCTTTGGTCATTCATTGCAGTTCATGAGATAGTTTCCTTTCATCATATTTTTCAGTTAATACTGGTATACTCCAGGGCATAGTGCCGTCACCTACACTCTTCTTCCTATACATTAGTTATGCTTCCTTTCTGACATCCAGACCTCTTTTTTAGCTTTGCTGATGATAGTACTCTCCACTCTTTTTATTTTCAAAGTCTTCTAGTGCTCTCAAGTAATTCACACTTCAAGATTCTCATTAACCAATGCCTTAATGCTGATCTTGCCATTCTTGAGCAGTTTAAGGACAGCCTGGTAAGTTTTAGTACCACCAAAAGACAATCTTGTCTCCATTTCAGATAAATTACGGAGACTACAACCATGTTAGAAATAATTATTTTAATTTCCTGATGTTTTGACTTTCATATTAAGGTCATCTTCTGGAGTGTGTGTACACAGAGAGAGAGAGATAAGCTATATTACATTTCGCATAATATGCTAAAGAGACAATGATTTGATCAACGGTTATTCTATTGGCCTGACTTCTAGTGAAAAATAAAAATAAAATAAATAAATAAAATAAAATAAATACATCAAAGCTATATTCTGTTTATGACAGCATCAGAGAAAAAATTTTTCACATAGTTTTATTACAGCAAAAGTGATGTCCTAATTTAACATGGGAATTGTTATATTAGATTTTAGATCCTGGATTACCTATAGTCCTATTTATAATTAACTCTTAAGGAGAAAGGTTATGCAGGTAGAATATGTGCTTTCCATATTCTTGGGATTTTTAGACCATCATTATTGTTAAGATTAGGGTGGTTGATAAGAATATCACAGGCCTCCTTAAATTGACGTTCATACCACATTTTGGTGTGATGTAAACAACAGATGCTTTTCCAGTCAGTTCTATGTAAAGTATTCAGGGCATGACCACAAAGGCCAGCTTTACCATAGTATTAAATTTAATGTGCTGGTAATGCTTCTTTTTTCTGATAGGAATTGTGCATCCTGTTTCTCCTATGTAGTGCAAATTTGTCTTCTAGCTTTCTGAATATTGTTGATCTTTGAGTCTAAGAAATTTGGATATGAGTTTTACTTTCGTTGTTTCAAGGATATGATTATCAGGTCCCATGGCTGCCAGACATTAGACACTTTCATCAGCCACCTAAACAAACAACACAAATGCATACAATTCACAATTGAGATTGAAAAGCAGAACACAATTCCTTTTCTAGATACACTTGTCGCATGTCTTCCTTCTGGCAGCCTTTCCTTCACTGTTTACCGGAAACTGACACACACACACACTGGCTAATATATATACATAAACTCCTACCACCACCCAACACAAAAACTAGCTGTCTTTAACATACTAAAAAACAGGACTAAAGATTTTCTTCAATAAACAAGCACTTAAATATGAATTAAAAGTTATCAGCAATACCTTCCTAAAAAAATAGCTACAGCTGAAATACTATAAACAAAATTCTTCACAAGACCTCACTTAAAAACAAAAATAAACTAGACTACAATAAAACTAACTATTCCATACATTAAAGAATATCAGATAAAATAAACAGAACACTACAGAAATACAACCTTAAAACCACCTTACCGGCTATTATGATCAAATATGGATCCTCATACACTTCATATCCATCATATATTTCAATGTAATATCAATGGTATTACAATTTTAATGTGCACTTCACATCCATGGAAACTTGGACGTATATATACGATATGCAACAAGCAGGACAAACAGGTTATTGTTCCTCTTTATCGAGCCTTGATAAGACCCCATCTAGACTACTGTGCCCAGATTTGGGCACCAGGGTTTCTTCTTGATGGGGAGGAAGTGGAGAGGATCCAGAGACGAGTGACCAAGATGATAGCAGGTCTATGGAATGAACTTTATGAGAACAGGTTGAAGATTTGTGGTTTGCAGAAATTTGTTGATAGGCGGAAAAGGGGTGATATGATTGAGATATTCAAATTATTGAAGGGTTTCTATAAGATTAATCCAGAAGATATTTTTGAGAATAGGACTGGTGGTGGGAGGACTAGGGGCCATACATGGAAGCTGGGCAAGAGTGTGGTTAGCAGGGGTGTTAGAGCTAGGTTTTTCACTTGGAGACTGGTGAATGAGTGGAATAAGCTGCCAGAGTCTGTTGTGGGTGCCATGACTGTGAATGAGTTCAAGGTGAGGTATGATAGAGTCTGTGTGAATGTTGAATAGTTGTTCTTGACATGATGTTAGGGCCTCCCTCGATGAGTCTAAGGACTCCTTGGAGTTGCCCATAATAATAATAATAATAATAATACACTTCTCTTATGCAGGTTTGAAAATTTTTTAGGAGAGTGACAAAATACAGTCCAGTGCGTTGTTTACAAACCATTTTATTAAGCCTAAAGAAATATTTACAGAATGATACAGCATTTACGCAAAATTTTCACAATTTCCTTGCTACTCTAAACTTTAGTTCTGAGCTAGTTTATGATTTAACGTAACATTACTTGATTATTAGACATACATTGGCTAAGCCTAATTTACCATTACTATACAATATCTCACAACCATAGACATTTCGCACAATCTTTACATACATTCACTTTACATACCTTGATTAATACAACTACTTACAAATCCTTTTTAGCAGACAGTCTTTCACATTATCCCATTGTTCAGACGAAAATCTTATCTTTGTCTTCGCTTAATGTCTTGCTCCTGTTTACCTGTTAATTTCTTTCTTTGTTTGAGAAATCAATTGTGCCTTTCTTTATTTGATCATTAACATTGTGGCAATATGCAGCTCCTTCCTTCCTTCCACAGCAATTCGACACATATTTCACGTGGCATGAAAGGTAGATGAATCAAAGCTCATAATTCTTCTCTTTCAACTTCCGACTGAGAACTTGGCGTTATCGGGGCTTAGGTAAGAGAAAGCCCAAAAAAATCCTAAGACAAAATTCTTCTTGGATGATCTGCCTTATATAGGCTTGAACCTCCATTGTGCACATGCACACGTCTCTCAAAATGGGTTATGTATTTACTTTTGGACATGCTGACATCATTCTTCGCATGTCTTTGGAAATCTTTGTCCATGGCAACTATAGTCACATATTGACTTCTGGATATGATGACGACATTCTTCGTGAGTCTCTAGAAATTTCTATCCATGGCAATTCTCAGAATTTTCTCACTAATCTTAGCATTATCTTACTGACTTAACATTATTTAGTAGCTTTACTTGGTAGTGACCCTTCCTATAATGCATAGCATTATACATGTCCACAAGGAGGTGTGCTTTGCATTATGGGATACTAAGGTAAGTGATGTGAAGTCTAAGCTTCTTTATACAAGTTGCCCCAGTCCTGAAAATAGTTCAGGCACAAACTTGTTTGCTTACACTTGGGTAAAGGTAACTTGTTTTTATCTGGGACATTTTATTTCATCCTTGCATGAAACACTGTTTTGCTAACATGTCACCACTTGAGATTGATTCTCGTTTCTCATTCTAAATGCTAACAATCTAAATTCTGCTTAATATCTTCTATTTTAGTATGGTTTTTCCATTGAGGCCGTTTGTTCACTACTAGAATTCTCTTCTTAGAATTTTCTTTATGTGGTCTTCTGTTTTTGATCAAGTGTTTTATTTCTAACTTAGCTCTCAGATCTGTAAGTTGAAATGGGTGTGAACAGTCTTATGCACACTCTTATTCCATATAAATTTATTCACTTGACTCTCTATTATATTTTGCCATCATCTCTGAAAACTGTGCCTAAAAGTTGAAATGTTTTACTTGTTCTTCTACAGGTTTTCCCTTCTGCTGTTCAGCTGATATTTCATTTGTTCCTATTTTCATAGTCTTTGTCTTTTTATTACTGATTTTCATTTTGTTTCATTTACCATTATTGTAAGATGTTATTGCTGTCTCGATCAGAAAGCAAAGTGCTCTCATTAATATAGAGTCATGGTAGCTTTAGAAAGGCTTTCACTGTGATTCACACTTGACTGGCGAGAAAGAAGATTGGCTACTGAATTGTAGCTTGAAGCAAAATCACAGGATGGAAATTTGCATAGATGATTTTAGATCTTCTAAGCATATTCTCATCAAATTTAACAAGTTCTTATTTCAAACCTAACTGTATACATACTCTTGAGATGTCAAAAGCAGTTACTTGAATTTTTTAAAATTGTTAATAGTTGATATTTATCATCATTTGATCATTTGCGTAAATTAAAAGTATTTGATTTTTGAAATTTACATAACAGGAAGTCTTTGAAAGCTGCTAAGAAAGTGCGTGAATCTCATGAGGATGAAATTCGTGAATTAGAAGAAGAACTTTCTGAAGTAGAGAACCGTCAGAAGGAGTTTGAAGAGCAGTTAGCACGTGAATCAGAGTCACAGGGAAGGGATCTTACTCTGGAAGAATCCCAGGTGATTTTAATTTTAAGTCACAGAAATTGATATTAATTACGTGATTGATATTAGCAGAACAATGCATATTATGTATTCGCTGGATTTTTTTTTATATATTATAAATCAGTACTTTCAGGACTAATTAGTTCTCTTCTTTATAATTTTCAGTTAACATAAGATTACTTAAATACTCTTAGTCATAGATATTTCGAGTTGGTAACAAAATTGTGTGTGATCAAAATCAGAATAATATTGCTTTTGATATGTTGGAAGAGTGTTTATTATTATTTTTATTTTTAAAAAGAAGATAGTTATTGATGTTCATTTTCTGAATTGAATATTTATGTAGCTGTACATTTTTTGTGCATTCTGGAATAAAAACCATGTATATAGAATGATGCTAAACTTAATTCAAACTTAATAGTTAAATATAGTGTGGAGTTTTGTATTATGAAGATTTGTCATTTTTTAATTCATTTATTTTTTGATAATGCTAATTTAAGCTGAAAAAAACATTTGGTTCACACTTATTGTCTGACAAGCACCATGAATAACTTATTAGAAAGAAAAATGTTTCTTTAATAAATAGTTTCATACATCTTGTTGTGTACCTCTTAGATTAAATACAAATAGAAAAAATGTAGAAAATAGCAGAGAGATTTACTAAATTAATAATTGTTACACATTGAGTGAACATAAACCACATGTTGAATATAGTATCCAGATGTCAGATGCATAGCTCATTGTTGTGATATGCTATGTAACTTCTTTAATGGCTTAATTCATTAATGTGTAGGTCATTGATATATATGCTGACCAAACCTGGTTTAAGATGAGACTTTGATTTTTATTACATTGGGTTGGACATGCTTAAGGGTCAAAGCTATTAACTGAGAGGAGACCTCCACATAGCCTTCAAAGGAATGCGGAGAACCAACCAGGACTTCTGACCTAATGTCCAATCTTCACCTTCTTGGGGTGCACCCTGTTAGGTATCTACCTGGATATTGAACGGATGAGGATGGGCTGGCAATTTGGGATTTAGCCGACCAAATTGTATTCTTATTGGCTTAAACCAAAATTTCAAATGATGATACAACATGACAGAATTTCATGTGGCTAGGGCATCGACCAGTTAAACAAGGCCCCTGTTGTTTTCGAAAGGGAACCAGGGCAAGAGCAAAAAAGTCAGCTACCGGAACAAATCCTAAAACTTACCCTAACTCAACATTACCAGAGTTCAAGATCGGTACTATCAACATAAGAAGCCTGGAGCTAGCTGAGGAATTGGATAAGTACCAGTTGACATAATAGGGGTGACTGAAACAAAAAAGACAAAAACTGGTGAGATTTTTCTGAACAATAAAAAAAAAATATTATATTCAGGCAATGACAATGAAGGAAAAGAAAGAGTAGCCATAGTATTCAACACAAAATACGAGGCTAATTTTCTTGAATGGCAGTCAGTCTCAAGTAGAATAATGTGGGCAAATATGAGAATGGGGAACTGGACAATGAAACTTATTTGTGCATATGGTCCCACAGAAGGTTCTGCTAAGGTAGAATTGGAGGAATTTTTTGAAGCTTTAGAGAAAGCAACTGACACAATGAAAAAGGAAAAGTTGGTCCTTGTTGGGGATCTAAATAGCAGAGTAGAAAATGATTGTCAGACATACAAAAATATTTTGGGAAAATTTGGAGAAAAGAGCAAAGCTAATAATAATGGCAAATACCCGTTGGATTTCTGCTCGGGACATGGACTGGTTATTACTAACAATGTTCCAAATTATGTTAGTAATAACATAATAAAAAATGTGCACAAATTCACATAGAGAGAAGAAGCAAGGAATAATAAAAGTCTCATTGACTATGTTATTGTTGATAGTGATGTTTTCCCACTGGTGCAGGACACCAGAGTGTACAGAGGATTTGAAATTGGAAATGATCACCATTTAGTCTTGAGCAGGCTAAAATTGAATTTTATATTGAAAAGAAGAACATGTAAGAAAGTTTTAAAGAGAATAAAAGTTGAGCAGCTCTCAGATGTGAACTGTAGACTAAAATACACAAATATTATTCATGAAAAAATGAAAGAGTTTGAGAGCAGGAACCACACCTTAGAAATTCAGTGGCAAGCCATGAAGAAAACACAGATTGACTCAGTCAGAGAGGCATGTGGTGAGGTGAAGGATAGAAAAATCATAACTCCGTGGTGGACACAGGACGTTAAAGAGGCAGTGAAGGAAAAGAAGAAATCATAAAAGAAGAAAACAAAAGTCATGGGAGGACTTTGGCAAGAATATAGAAAATAAATATCAAGAAGGTGGCAAAATATTCTGGAGGTTGTTGAAGAAGCTGAGAAATGAAGGAAAGAGTGCTGTAAAAGGAATTAGAGATGATAAAGGTGACATGAAAACAAGAGGAAAAGGTGTCCTTGAACTATGGAGTAATTACTTTGAAAAACTGCTAAATGAAACAAGCAGTGATGACAGCACTGTGGTAAAAAAACACTGAACAGGCATGCAGTCAGGAATACATATTCATACTTGAAGTAGAAAAAGCCATCAAAAGCGTGAAATGTAGAAATGCAGCAGGAGTGGATGATATTCAACCAGAAATGCTCAAGTATGGAGTTATAAAAGTCGTACGGTGGTTGCACTGCACAGTTCAGAAGGCATGGACAGAGGGACGAATTCCAGGTGATTGGAGTAGAGCTCTTATAGTACCCATATATAAAAAGGGAAATAAAACAATGTGAGAATTACAGGGGCATTTCATTACGGAGTGTTCCTGGTAAGATCTATGCAAGTATACTTGAGAAAAGGTTGAGAAGGATTGTGGAAGAGAAGCTTGGTGAAGAAAAAGCTGGATTCAAGCCAAATAAAGGCTGTTAGGATCAGATTTTCACTTTACGTCAGATGGTTGAGAAATCATGAGAATATAACAAGATCTGTATTTAAGTTTTGTAGATCTGGAAAAAGGCATATGACAAGGTGCCAGGAGAGAAGCTGTTCCAAATGCTATAGTTATATGGTGTTAATGGGGCATTATATCAAGCAATACTTAGTCTTTATTTGAGTTGTAAGTCAGCAGTTAGAATTGAAGGAAGTACATGAAGATGGTTTAATGTTAAATCTTGTGTCCGTCAAGAACAATGAATAACAGAGGAAATAATTTCCCTCTGTTATTTATTATCCATATGGATCACATTATGAAGAAAGTGGTATTAAACATGATATCAAAATTGCTTTTTGATATCATGTTTACTTTGATATCAAAAAGCAATTTTTACAGCTCTTTGCTTTATGCGGATGATGTTATACTTCTAAATAAATCCACTACAAATCTGCAAGATTCCCTGACTAAATTGAATAACTTTAGTAATAGATATAGATATTCCTCAAGGGCTCACTTTAGTGAGTACGGGCATGGCAAACCCGAGGTACCTGATGCTGGACCATGCCTTACTTCATGTAATATATATCTGTTATATTATTCTTAGACTGGTCCCTCCTCTTCTTTCTTTGCTTCTTTCTCCTCTCCTTGCTCCTTCCCCATGATGCTATTAGAGTATTCGAGGGCTAGAGGTGAGTCTTTCATATCTTGCTATGTCATTTCGTCTTATGCATCCACCGAAGGAGGCAAGCTAGCCTCAATAGGTGCCGGTCCCAACCCCAGATAAATGCGAGGGTTGATGTCAGGAAGGGCATCCGGTCGTAAAACTTCAGTGCCAACTCAAACTATGATTATGAGTCGAAGAGAAAATGATATAAGGGCTAGGGCGTACCCCTTAAGCGACGCACAGCCACATCGCCCTACAGCTGTGAGAAGTGGACGAGGGCTACCGCATCAAGGGCGGGTGCGGTTAAAGAAGCGAGCCCAGCAGGTGGAGAGGATGTTGCGAGTGGGAACACTGAATGTTGGAACCATGACTGGAAGGGGAAGAGAGGTGGCAGACATGATGAGGAAGAGGAAGTTGGACATTTTATGTGTGCAGGAGACAAGGTGGAAAGGGGGAAAGGCAAAGGAACTGGGAGATGGTTATAAATTGTTCTACTCTGGAGCGAATAACGAGGGAAGAAATGGTGTAGGAATTGTGGTGTGTGGCAGAATGAAGGGTGAAGTACTGGATGTGGGTAGAAGGAACGACAGGATCATGCGAATGAAATTGGGTCTTGGAGAAGAGCGGGTGGTCGTATTATGTGTATATGCCCCGCAAGTTGGTTGTACAGCAGAAGAAAAAGATGAGTTCTGGAACATGTTAGATGAAGAAATGAGGGAATTGGAAGAAAATGAGATGGTGATTGTCGGAGGAGACTTGAACGGGCACATAGGAAGACAGAATAGAGACTGTGAAAGGGTGCATGGTGGCCACGGAGTGGGAATGATGAATCAGGAAGGAGAGAGGGTTGTGGACTTTGCAGTAGCGTTTGATCTGGCAATTGTGAACTCGTTTTTCTTCAAGAGGGAAGAACATTTGATAACATTTAGAAGTGGTAACAACAGCTCACAAATTGACTACATTTTGACTAGAAGAAAACATCTTAAGGTTGTGACAAATTGTAAGGTAATTCCAACAGATCAAGTAGCACAACAACACCGACTGCTGTGCGCAGACTTTAAATTAAGATCGAAGATAAGAACTTCTGGTTGCCATGGGATGAAGACAATTAAGTGGTTTCGCTTAAAAGAAGAGAGTGTGAGGAATCATTTTAGGGAGAGAGTGTTAGAGAGGATTTCGGATGGACTGGAAAGTGTACAAGATTGGTGGAAACATAATTCAAAAGTAATCCTGAGCTGTGCAATCGAGGTGCTTGGTGAGACATCTGGAAAGATTAGAGAGCAGAAGGAGGGTTGGTGGTGGAATAATGATGTACAAGTGGCAGTGACAGCTAAGAGGAAGGCAAAGCAGAAGTGGGATGAGTCAAGAGTGGAAGAGGACAGAGAGGTGTACAAAGAGAGAAAGCAAGAAGCCAAGAGAGTTGTGGCACAGGCGAAGGCCATGGCATATCAAGATCTGTATGATCAATTAGAAACAAAGGAAGGACAGAGAAAAATTTACCAACTACGAAATGTAGAAATAAAGCAGCTAAGGACATCTTACATGTGAGGCAGATCAAAGATGCTGAAGGAAGAGTATTATGGAGGGATGTGGACATAAGAAACAGATGGAAATCTGTTTCTTATGTCCACATTCAAAAATACTTTGAGGGACTTCTGAATGAGGAAAATGCAAGGACTCACAGAGGAGATGGGCAGCCTTCTGAGGGGATGGTGCAGAACATCAGTAGAATGGAAGTGACGGAGGCCATGAAGAGGATGAGGAATGGAAAAGCGGTGGGCTCCGACAGAATTCCAGTGGAGGCATGGAAGGCACTGGGGGAAGAGGGAATTGACCTGCTGTGGGACCTGTTCATGAAAGTTTGCCAACAGGAAAATATACCCGAGGAATGGAGGGAGAGTACTCTTGTTCCCATCTACAAGGGTAAAGGGGATGCACAAGACTGTAAAAATTACAGAGGAATAAAGTTGATGTCCCACACAATGAAGATCCTAGAAAGGGTTCTTGATGGTAGATTGAGGGAGGAGGTGGAGATTGCAAAGGAACAATTTGGCTTCATGCCTGGTAGATCAACAACAGATGCTATCTTTGGGTTACGACAGATGATGGAAAAATATCGAGAGAAACAAAGGGAGCTACATCTGGTATTTATTGATCTGGAGAAAGCATACGATAGAGTGCCAAGGCAAGAAGTCTGGAGGTGTCTGAGGGAGAAGAAGGTGCCGGAGAAATATGTCAGGTTGGTGCGGGAAATGTACAGAAATGTGAAGACAAGTGTTCGGACCTGTTTGGGACAGACAGAAAGTTTTCAAGTAACAGTTGGCTTGCATCAAGGGTCAGCATTAAGTCCGTTTCTGTTTAATATTGTGATGGAGGTGGTAACAGAGGAGGTGAGAGAAGATGCACCTTTGACAATGCTGTATGCAGATGACATCTTGCTGTGTGTAGATTCAAGAGAAGAAGCAGAAACTAAACTGGAAAGATGGAGAAAAGTACTGGAAGAGAGAGGTATGAGACTGAGCAGAAGTAAGATAGAATATATGTGTTGCGCAGTGGGCGGTGGCCAGGAGACAGACCTGGAGCTGGAAGGAAATGTCATCAGGAAGGTGAGAGACTTTAGATACTTAGGTTCGACAGTGGAAGAAGATGGAGGAGGTGAGAAGGAAGTGGGATGCAGGATACAAGCAGGTTGGAGGAACTGGAGGGAGATGGCTGGAGTGTTATGTGATAAGAGGGTGCCGATCAATCTGAAAGGCAAAATTTATAGGACAGTAGTGAGGCCAGCTATGACATATGCTATAGAAACTGTGGCCCTGAGGAAAAATAACATTAGCAGGATGGAAGTAGCAGAGATGAGAATGCTTAGGTGGATGTGCGGTGTGACCAGAAAGGATCATCTGAGAAATGACTATGTGAGGGGAACAGTGAAAGTTACGAACTTAGGAGCGAAAATACAGGAGGCAAGGTTGAGATGGTTTGGTCATGTGATGAGGAGGGAGGACGAATATGTGGGAAGAAGGGTCATGCAGATGGGTGTGCAAGGAAGGCGGAAGCATGGGCGGCCAAAGAAGAGATGGAGGGAGCTGGTAGAAGAGGACTTGAAGATGAAGAACTTGGATGTGGTGACAGCCCAAGACAGGAAGGTGTGGAGGAGACTCATAATAAACAGTGACCCCACTTAAGTGGGAGAAGCTGCAGAAGAAGAAGAATAGATATGGTATGAAGGTCAGCATTAAAAAGACAAAGACAATGAAAATAGGCAGAAACATTGAAAATATCACCTGCATTGTGAATGCAGTTGATATTTTCAATGTCATTTCAATTTTACACCATTGCGTGAGGATTGTTTCTTCTGCAAACCCTTGTATAGCACAAGTAAAACATTTCAGCTATTTAAGCACGATTTTTAGTGAAAATATGGAAATAGACGACAGAATCAACAAAGCTGGTATGGTACGAAGTCAACTGAATAAATTTATATGGAATGAGAGAGAAATTAGCCAAAACACTAAATTAGCTGTATTCAAGACAGTGTTCAAACTAATTTTAACTAATCGATCTTAGAGCTGGGTTAGAAGTAAAACACTTGAAAAGACTAGAGATTGCAGATATATGAGTCCTGAGAAAGATTAGGGGTATGAACAGATATCAAGAATGGCAATACCATATTAAAAACAAGGATATTAGGAAAGAACTTGATATTGTCAGCATGCAGAAATGCATTAGCAGAGCTAATCTCAGGTGGTATGGTCACTTAAGGAGAATGGGAGAGGACAAATTAGCGAAACAAGTGTTCTCTGCCAGGTTGGCAGGAAAATGACCCAGAGGAAAACTAAGATGTGGGTGGATTGATACAATAAAAAGTGCCTTAGAATTCAGAAATATAAGACTTGATAATATTTGAGTCTTGACATTTAACAGACTAATTTGGAGGAAAATTGTAGATAGGAAGTTAGTAATGATGTAAATTTTTCATGTAGTTCTATCGTATCTAGTACACCCTCTTGAGGGTATATATCAGGAATTTGATGATGATGGGTTAGACATTGTATCGTTTTGCTAGCCTCTTGAAACATCTGAACATACTTGTTCAAGTGTCATTTTTATAAGTTGCTAAAGTATTTGATGCTGTGAAATGTGAGGTGTCCTCACACCTCATAGTGTGAGGATTGTTTTATTCTCCACAACTTTACTTTGATATGCTTTTTGAGGCAGATTTCTCGGTTTGACTTATCAATCTCACATAACAGATATTGCTTATACAAAAAATTTTGTATGTTCCAGGTTGTTTAAGGTGGGGGTGGCAAGATTGTTTTGCTGATCTAAGTATTATAACTGTCTTTTGTAATGGAAGTTGTTTCCTGAAGTTCTAGGAAGGGACTTCAGTGAAGTTACCTTCCTTGAGAATTTTTTCTGTTTCATACACTGCTTACAAAAAAGTTAATGGACACCATAGTGTGAGGAACAGGCAGCAATGGTACCCACCTTAATAAGATGCCTTTCTTTTGCTGTGATGATGGCAGCAATCCTATGGGACATATTTTCCACAAGCATACGATAGCAATCAATGGATTTTTGAACCATTCTTTCTGTAGGGATGTAATAAAGTTCTGGACTGTAGTGGGGTGGATATCCCTTGAACTAACCTGATGCTCCAGTTCAGCCCACAGATGTTCAATAGGTTGAGATCAAGGCTCTGTAGGCCAGTCAAGTGTGGTGATGTTCATATCCACAAACCACACAGTTACAGCAGCAGCCTTATGACATGATGCATTGTTGTGTGAAAGAGACAGTAGTCATTTCCATAGGAAATGCCAAAGTAGGAAGCAATGCATTGTCCAGAATGTTCACATACCTTTCAGAGTTTATTGTCCATGGCACCACAAACAGAAATCTGAGGCCAAACCAGAACAAACAGAATTATACCATCACATCGTCACTTTCAAATTTCATAGTTGGGGTTACGCACTCTGGTAAGAGACCACCAGGAATCTGCTTCACCTACACTTATCCATCTCCTCGGTAGAGGATGTAGCATGATTCGTCACTCTATACCACAGCTTTCAAAGCTTCCACGTCCCACTGTACTTACTGTTTGCGCCACTGTAGATGATGCTACACTGTTTGGTAATGTGGGGGCTAGGGGCTTGTATATTGCAGTCATACCATGGAAACTCATGTTGTGAGCCTCTGTTTCAAAATGTTTCTGTGCGGATTTGTGTTCTCGTCAATGCCTGGAATTCTGCATTCAACATGTCGGCAGATGAATGATGGGTTTTTACATGTTATTCTTCGTAGCACCTTATGGTCATTTTTGGTGAGTGTGGTGGATCATCCACTGTGGGTAGCACATGCAGTTGGCTCCCTGCACTTCCATTTCAGTATGGTATCACTGATTGTTGACCTGGGATGGCCCACTTTGTCAACAGTTTGCCAAATAGATAGACCTGCAACATGGTATCCTATGCCTATTTCAAACTCTGTCAGTTCCTCAGTTCCTTTCTCACAGCCATTTCACCTAGACACAGTAGCACTGACTTGGGAGCATCATATTTCTCCAATTAGTGTGCTGCAAACACATGACATGTTATGCTGATGCACCTTGCCCATCGGGGTGTCCGTTGACTTCTTTCCAAGCAGTGTATGTAACATTTTATATGTAGGGTAAAGAAATCACACCTTTTTAGTCGCCTTCTACTTTATATATGTTAGAATACATGATGTTCTATTTAAGCTGTTAGTGATGGTTTTGAGATTGTATCCATTCTTTAGTAGTATAGCTTTAAGATGTTATTTCTTTTTGAATTTGTTGTCATCATTGGATATTGTGAAAATCCTGTCTTTGATTGTTTTGAGGATGCCTCATTTTTGGGCAGGATGATGTGGTATAGCATGTACAAGGTTGGTCTGAAAAGTTCTCGGCCTTGACCATAGTCGCCGCCACTATGGCAAGATTTTTGTTTCTAAGTTGGCACATCTGTCATAAGCATCCATGTGAAATTGCAAGTCATTCTATCAAGTAGTTTCTTTTATATAGCTGTCTGAAGCAAAAGTGTTGTCTGTATCCCTTGAAATGGATAAAATTGTGCAGTTATAAAATTCTTTGTAAAAGAAGGTTTAATGCCAAAAGAAATTCATTCGAAGTTCATAAAATATTATGGGCAATCTCTCTCTCTCCTTCGTTTACGACAATTAAGAAATAGGCTGCCAAATTTAAACACAGCCATACCAGCCTTGAAGATGATCCACATGAAAGACATCCAAAAAGTGAAACAACACAGAAATCATTGATCAAGTGCATGAAATTGCTGAGACTATAGACGTTTCAAAAGAACGTGTAGGATATATTTTGCATGAAGATTGCAAATGAAAAAGCTTTGTGCAAGATGGGTGCTGCACTTGCTCACAGCAGATCAAAAATGCACTTGCATGAAAATCTCTGAACAGTGCTTGGAGCATTTTAACAAGAATAAAACTGATTTTGTGTGTCGATTTATTGCTATGAATGAGACTTGGATTCACCATTACACACCAGAATCCAAACAGCAGTCAAAACAGTGAACAGAAACCAGTTGTTTAGCGTGCCAAAGAGGAGAAAGTCGGTTCCATCAGCAGGAAAGGTCATGACATCGGTTTTTTGGATGCTAAAGGCATTTTGTTTATTAGTTATCTTGAAAAGGGTAAAACAATGACTGGGGAATATTATTCTGATCTTTTAGCTAGACTAGACGAAAAAATTCATGAGAAAAGACCCAGTTTGCAGAAGAAAAAAATCATCTTTCATCAGGACAATGCACCTGTCCACAAAGGTGTTTTGGCAATGGGAAAATTAAGGGATCTGCACTATGAATTGTTGGAACATCCACCCAATTCCCCATATTTGGCTCCTTTTGACTTCTCTCTCTTCCCAAAACTAAAACTTTCCTCGCTGGTCAGCATTTTTCTTCAAATCAAGAGGTGATTACGGCTGTAGAGGGGTATTTTGCAGATCTTACTGAGAACCACTACAGGGACTGGATAATGATGCTAGAGCATCACTAAAATAAATGTATTAGTCTTAAGGGAGATTATGTTGAAAAATAAAAATAATTTTGAAATTATAAATTCGTTTTTTCATTGTTAGGCTGAGAACTTTTCAGACCACCCTCTTAGATATCTTCCAATGTTGTTGTTGTTTTTTCTGTAGACTTCAAATAAAAGATTGCCATGCATTTCTACTCAGATAATATCTATAAAAAGAAGAAGATCTGTCTTTTTCAGCGTCTAGTGTGAATTGGATTTTTTGATTAAAGCTGTTGAGGAATACTTCCGGCTAAATGATGAAAATGTTCAACAATGTATCGAAGCCACTTAGTTCAAATGATTCCATGTACATATTTGGCTGATGTGGTGAAATAGATGTTCCAATGGCTTGGCTTTCTGTCTGTTCATAAGAGGTCTTTGAAACCCGAGGAAAGTATTTTCTATGCAATGCTTGAAGAGTTTAAGAGTGTCTGGTGGAAAAATGTCTTGATCTGTAAGATCAAGTTTAATGTCTTTTATTTTGTTTATGAAGTCTTTGGAGTTTTTTATATATATATATATATATATATATATATATGTTAAAAATACCAAGCAATTTTAAACCTGGTTTTACTCCATTTCCCAAGTAAGCAAACAGACAAACAAGTCAAGTTTGCGCCTGCAAGTGATGCAAGTCTAGCTGATCCTACAGGTAGTGCAAGACCAAGGCAACTCGTGGTAAAGGTGGCATAAGCTCTGATCTTTCTTGGAGATGTGTTTTGGCATTAAAGGTAAATATTAAGATTAGTGATCGGAGCTTATGCCACCTTTACCATGAGTTGCCTTGGTCTTGCACTACCTGTAGGATCAGCTAGACTTGCATCATTTGCAGGCGCAAACTTGACTTGTTTGTCTGTTTGCTTACTTGGGAAATGGAGTAAAACCAGGTTTAAAATTGCTTGGTATTTTTAACATTTATTATTCCCAAGGTAAAATACTTTCTACATATATATATATATATATATGATCAGCAGAGTCAAATGCTTTACTAAAGCATTTGATTCTGTTGCCAATGAACGACTATGAGAAATACTCAAACTTTATGGTATTCCATCTAAAATTATCAGGGCAATCAAGGTTATTCCCCACCAGGGATATCAAGCCACAGTACTAGTTAATGGAGACAAAACAGACAGTTTTTCCATCACCACAGGCGTCCTACAGGGAGATACTCTAGCCCTATATCTATTCATCATAGTGATTGACTATATTTTTAAATTGATTCAAGTTAAATCTGGAATCCTCATCAAAAATCCATATATACAGATGCACCTTAAAGACCTGAACTTTGCGGGTGATATAGTCCTCATTGACTCCAACATTAACTAGTACTGTGGCTTGATATCCCTGGTCCAGAAATTTTGGACTAAAAATAAACTCCCAAAAAACAAAGATATTAAAAAATTAGATAGATGGGCACATCTATATAAATCAAAATGATCACCTTGACGAAGTAGAGAACTTTGTATACCTAGGATCACTCCTCTCAGATTCCTTAACAGACATTAATACAAGAAAACAGAAACCACTCCATTTCCACAGAAGTCTTAATAAAGTATGGACATTGAGCCTCATCTCAAAGGAGACGAAGATTCATCTTTACAGGTGCACCAAACAGTCTATTTTGTACAGCTCCCAGACCTGGAACATCTCAACAAAAGCAGCAACCAATATTATAAATTAATTTGGAGATATTTGTCTAAGAAATATCCTGGATTATTCTTGGCAAGACCACATTCCCAACTCTACTATATTAGATGAAGCCCAGGAAGATCCTTTAGTTAGCACTGTTCAAAGAAACAAATAAAATGGCTCAGACATCCACCTTCTACACCTTTTGATGCTTTGGTCCTCTGTGCTCCTACAGATGGAAAAAGAAAAAGAGGCAGACCCCGAACTCAATATTGGAAATACATCAGTAATATTCTCTCTCCCCCAACTCTTCTCATCAGAGCTCCGTCGATTAGCAGACAGAGAAGCCTGGTTTTCTTTCATGGCATAAGAACTTCCAAGTCTTAGTGTATGCAGACTACTTATTTGTTTTGATTGGTTTCCCTATTTATAATTCTAAAATTATAAATAAACAAATGATGATGATTATGATATATATGATGATGTTTTTTTTTACATGTGTAAACAGAAGAGCAGATACATATTTACATAGGTAATATGTGGGTGAATGTGCGCCATCCACGATAGGTCTAAGTGGAACACTCTCCTTGTGTGTTTTAGGTTTCTTTGTTATCCATAGACCAGTTCCAAAGATCTTTTGTTACATCATTGGTTTGTTATGAGCACTTCATGTAGGGTCATCATCAAACTGCCTATGACTATATATATCACTAAGTGTTTCTCTCATCTTGTTTGTGTACACATTTGAATCCAGAACTACATTTATTAATGCTTTAGTGCTGGGATTAACTCTTGTTGGAGACTTAATGGAGTAAAACAGCACTGGGAAATGATTAAAGATACCATTTAATTTTTCTATTATTTTATCTGTTACAGAGGCATGCTCAACCTGAAACTTTTAATACATTCACAAAGGCAGCATGCACAAAGTCATACTGCTTGCACAGATCACTTTGCCTGACTCCTTTCTCATATTTTTCCACAATCTCTTTCTTAATTTCTGTTGTGATTTTCTTCTTCTCTTCTTAGTTTTCTTTGGCCCCATGTTGAAAATAATACGCTGATCAACGAAATGACGCTTATCTGGTAGATTATTCAGAAAATAAACGTGAAGCTACAATAAAACACATCACTTATAAAAAGAAATACATACAGTGCACATAATAAATACAAACCTAAAAAAATCTTCACGAAGTGTATTGTTTGTTTACACAAATACCAAAATAGATACACAAAAAAGCAAATACGTGTAGCGTTCGTCGTATTCCAGTTAAATACTACATAGTAACAACAATCGTTACACTAGAGACGGTTCAGCGCATGCTCAGCTAGACGTGCATACATATATGCTGGTGCTGTACTCTACATTAAGCTTGTTTCTAGTACTTGGGGGAAAAGTTAAAAAAAAAGTATAATGTAAAACAGGTTTTAGTTCATTTGAAAAGAAAAGTATCACGGTTCGTATCTCGAGTCTATGTTTATATCTAGAGGTCAAAATGGGATATGAAAAAAGTTTGTATGTCAAGCAGTTCGTAAGTCGAGGTACCACTGTATTTTTAAATAATTTGATTTATTGCATGCAAATAACCTCTTGTAGAAAACTTTTCTTGAATTCTGTTGGCTGATATGGCCAGTATCTTCTAGTTGGCCTAAGATTATGTTTTGAATAACTCAAATTAGTGACTTGCAGTTATGGGAAATAAGATTGATTATTCTGTAGTTATTTACATCTGATTCATGGTTCTTTTGTAAAATAATTATATTTGATTTTAGCTACTGCTCTAGTATGAATTTATTGATGATAATATAGTTTCACCAGAGTAGGTAATAGTTCAACCATTACTCAATATCTGTCTTTATCATCTCCAGGACACCTTATGAATTATCCAATAACAGGTCTGGTGGCACAAAAAAGTTGATTAAATTTAAAATACTGCTTCTTATAGAAATTGCTTGCTAATTTTTATATACCTTCCCTAGTGTTTGTGAGTTCTTTCTTTTTATGTTTTTAGTTGGTTGATCTGTCTCTTGCCAGTAGACATCCCATGTTTTGTTCTTTTGAAGTTGGTATTATTTTTTAAGTATCCTTTCTTGATTCACCATTGTAATTCTGCATATTGTTTCCGATTGCTCTTTATGAGTTTGTTGAATTTAACATATTCAGTTTTATTTTTTTGGCAGTTTATTCCTAAAATAGAACAATAATTCTCTATTTCTTAATTCTTTCGTATTTTTAGTAAAAACTTTTTTTTCCCCCCCTTGAAATTTATTACTGATTGGTTTAAGTAGCAGCTTTATGTTTTGGATAGTGTTTTTTGCATTTTGAATTGGTAGGTTTCCTCTTGAAGAAGGAATTTGTCATGTCATGGTGAGGAATGGAACTAATTTTTCCCCCCTGGGATTCGAGATCTTAAGCTATATTGTCCAGTTGATGCCTTTTCGAATGGTCTCTTGCCTTCTGAGGCATTGAAGTCCCTCTGTGATTGCCTTCTTTATTCCAGCATCTGTGTTATAGAAGTAATCAACTTCAGTATTATAAATTATCTACACATAAACACAAGGAAAAGTATTATTTATTAAATATACTCCCAAATATTTCAGTTTGAAATGAACAAACTATCATCAGTGTCTTGAACAACATTTTTACAAGGTAGAATGCAAGCAATTGATTTATTCAAATTAGTACGAGCCACGTCCGCGCGGTTAGCCTAGTGGCTTTGCGTTTCGCAACCATATGCCTAGGTTCGATTCCCGTCGGAGACGTGAGGAGCTGAAGGATCTTCCTTAGCCATAGCCAAGTTAGCCGGTCTTGGGCGCGGGCAGTAGGGTTTTTTTCCGTCAGTTTATCTGGTGTTTTTCATCCCGCAAGCAGGCAAACCGGCCCCGTGAACATACAGGGATACAGCCAAGAATACCTTGAGGCACAGGAGTGACCATTCTATCCTCATATTTCGGTTACGAAATCCAAGCATGCTTGGAAGGTTGTGGGCCTTAAAGGCCTGTTAAAGCCATTGGGATAGATAGTACGAGCCACGCGATATTAAATCGCTAATAGTGTTATGCCTTCACTGAAGAAAAGGTTAATCATGAAAGTGTAAAATAAATTGCATAAATAATTATATAATTTATATTATCATCTGAAAAAATTTAATTTATAATATCATACTAAACAGATAATTAAATAGACGTAGTACAGGATGATTTATTAGGACCTTCTATCTTTGTAAATATCATTATTGGCCTTAATAAAAAAATAAAAATAAAAAATAATAATAATGTGCTATTCGGATCAAACAATCCATATTTTTGACAAGGATAGGCAGTCATTCTGATTCAAGTTAGGGTGGTGAAGTAAGGCCTCAGCACTCTCTTTAAATAGGTGTTTGAATATATCCGGTCTGCATCATGAAACTTGTCAAATTTCTTAGACAAATTAAAAAATTTCTCCATACAACCTACTGATCTTCTGGTGATCTTTGATGTAGAATCCGTATTCACCAACTTACCTCTCAAAGAGACTTTACAACTACTTACTGATATTTTCCCCAAAGGATATAGTAAAACTGTTCAACATCGTAATGCATTCCAGATATTTCTTGTATCAAAACAAATTCTACAACCAAGTAGAAGGAACTGCAATGGGAAGTCCACTCTCCCCTGCTTTAGCCAACTTTTATTTAGAGCATCTAGAAGATATTCTTTTTTCTATCTATACATCCTCAATCTTCATTTTGGGTTAGATGTATATAGATGACATTTTTGCGTGTGGTCTCACAACATAAATTCCTTACCTACTTTTTTTAGCTAAAATCAATACGTTACATGTATCAAATTCACTATGGAAATCGAAAGAGACAACAAATTATCCTTTTTAGACATTATTCTCATCCACTCACCATCAGGTAATTTAACAACATTAGGTTATAGAAAACCCACTTTTACTGGACGATATATTCTCCAACAATCTGCACATCATCCTTCTCAAAAGACAGGAATCATAAGATTTTTAATTCGATGAGTTAGACTAATTGTTCAACTCCCCCATCAATTACAGGAACAACTCTATACTATTGACCAATATATGAAAGTAAATGGCTTCTCTGAAAGAATTACACAACATCTGCTTGACTCCTACAAACCCAAACAAAACAAAAAAGAATCAATACCGAGTTCCAATCCCATACATCTCCGGCATTTCAGAGCCTATTTCAAGAATTCTGAGGAAATATGATTTAGTAGCTACTTATATTCCCATTAATAAACTATCCATGTATTTCCAATCATCTAAAGATAAACGCTCAACTGTATCTCTTTCTGGTGTATATCAAGTTCCATGTGACTGCCAGCTTTCCTACTGTGGACAAACTGGACATTCAATAGAAAAAAGAATACAAGAACATCAATTTTATATTCTTCACAACAAATCCAATAAGTCTGGATTGGTGCAACACAGAATAGAGGCAGACCTACACAACATTCTCTGGTCTAAAACTCACCTTCTACACAGATGTCGATATATATTCGAACTCCGCCCTAACTTGAATCAGAATGACTGCCTATCCTTGTCAAAAATATGGATTGTTTGATCCGAATAGCACATTATTATTAGTATTATTATTTTTTTTTTAAAATTAAGATCAATAATGATATTTACAAAGATAGAAGGTCCTAATAAACCATCTTGCTACGTCTATGTAATTATCTGTTTGGTATGATAATATAAATTAAATTTTTTGGATGATAATATAAATTATATAATTATTTATGCAATTTATTTTACACTTTTATGATTAACCTTTTCTTCAGTGAAGGCATAACACTATTAGTGATTTAACATCATGCAACTCGTACTAATTTGAATAAATCAGTTGCTTGCATTCTACCTTGTAAAAAATGTTGTTCAAGCCACTGATGATAGTTTGTTAATTTCAAACTGATATACAGTGGTACCTTGAGATACAAGTGTCCCAACATACGAGTTTTTTGAGATACGAGCATTCACTAGGTCGATTTTTTGCCTTGAGTTACGAGCCAGAATTTGAGATACTAGACTGCTTCGGTGACGTCACAACCACCACTCTGCTCAGATTCCCGAGTCTTGCACGTCGTTCAGTTCACGTTTACCTCACTGCAGAAGCATTTCTGTCATGTTGAGTTTTAATTTTGTGTTTTTTTTTGTATGTACAGTTATTTAGCTAATTTTTTTTGTATAACCATGAGTCCAAAGAAGGTGAGTGTAAAGAACAGTGGTGAGAAAAGGAAAAAGGTGATATCCATGGAATTAAAGTGTGAGATAATAGACAAACATGAGCAAGGTGTAAGAGTAATAGACTTGGCAACGCAGTATGATCGAACTACTTCTATGATATGTACTATTCTGAAGCAGAAGGACTCAATAAAGGCTATAACTCCAGCTAAGGGCATTAAAATTATTTCAAAGCTACGCAACTCTGTCCATGAAAAGATGGAGAACCTGCTGATTTTTTGGTTGACAGGAAAGCAGATCGCAGGAGACACTATGACAGAGACTATAATTTGCGAGAAGGCATGAGCCATTTATGCAGATTTGCTGCAGCAGACCCCAGATACTTCAGCACAGGAGGCTTCATAAAAGCAGTTCAAAGCCAGTCATGGGTGGTTCGAAAATTTCCGAAAAAGGACCGGCATTCACTCCGCTGTCAGGCATGGTAAGGCAGCGAACTCTGATTCTAAAGCAGCTGAGGAATTTGTAAAAAACTTTGCTGAATTGATCGAAGCCAAAGGATACATCCCCAACAGGTTTTCAACTGTGACGAGACAGGGCTCTTCTGGAAGAGGATGCCAAGCAAACTTACATAACGGCAGAAGAAAAGAAGATGCCAGGTCACAAGCCCATGAAGGATAGGTTGACCCTTGCACTGTGTGCAAATGCGAGTGGCGACTGCAAGATCAAGCTGCTGCTTGTATATCACTCAGAAAACCCCAGAGCCTTCAAGACACATAAGATTTTAAAGGAAAAATTGCAGGTTATGTGGAGGGCAAACCCAAAGATGTGGGTTGCCAGGCAGTTTTTTGTGCAGTGGGTCAACTTGGTCTTTGGTCCTGCCGTTATGGAATACCTCAAGGTCAATGACTTACCCCTGCAAGCCCTTCTCGTCCTTGATGATGCTCTTGCCTACCCACCAAACCTTGAGGACGACATCCTCGAGGAGTTCAGCTTTACAAAGGTTCTCTACTTTCCACTCAACACCACCTCTATCCTACAACCAATGGACCAACAGATGATTTCCAATTTCAAGAAACTTTTTACCAAACACGTTTCGACGCTGCTTTGAGGTTACGGAGAGCACAAACCTCTCCCTTCGAGAGTTCTGGAAGGACCACTACAACATTGTCATATGTTTCAAATTTATTTATATGGCCTGGCAGGGTGTTACAAAAAGGACCTTGACCTCTTCATGGAAAAAGCTGTGCCCTGAGGCTGTGGCTGAAAGTGACTTTGAAGGATTTAGACCTGAACAGGAAGTGCTGGAGGAGATTGTGTCCCTCGGAAAATCCATGGGCCTGGAGGTGGATGAAGGAGACATCGAAGACCTTGTCGCCGCACATTCCAAGGAAACTGATGACGGAGGAATTGACAGAACTACACACGCAGCAACATATGGAGGTTCTGCAGGAGATTGGTACAACCACAGAGGCAGAGGAGGTTATCTCTTCAAGTGAGATAAAGAAAGTTTTGACATTGTGGGAAAAAGTTTCTGACTTCATTGAAAAGAAACACCCTGAAAAAGTTGCAACTGGTCGTGCAGTGGCGCTATTTAATGATACTTGCCTGACTCGTTTCAGAAACATTCTTAAAGGGAGGAAGAAACAAAGCTCCTTGGACAGGTATTGAAACGCCCTGTGGATGAAAGTGACAAAACCGTGGCAAAAAAGAAAAAAACTAGTGAAGAAGAAAATTAAGTTAAGCAAAAGTGAAGTGAAAGAAAAAATTAATCTGTACACTAATCAGCTCCGCCAACATCTGTTTATTTCTTTAGATTCTCTTTTACATGTATGTACAGTATTTGGTTTTGTTTTGTTTGTATACAATATTTGTTCATTATAAATACATTATTATAAAAAAATTGGAGTGGTTTTTTGGGGGCTGGTACAAATTAATGTCATTTTAATTAATTTCAATGGGAAAATTGATTTGAGATATGAGCATTTTGACTTACAAGCTCAGTCATGGAATGAATTAAACTCGTATCTCAAGGTACCACTGTATTTGGCAGTATATTTAATAAATAATACTTTTTCTTGTGTTTATGTGTAGATAATTTATAATACTATGGCACAAGTTTCCCTCAGAACAACTTCAGTATCATTATGAGGGCTGTTTGGTACATATACCTCAATTATGTTCATTATTCTATACCTTTGGATGTTTTAATTTTCAGGGAGGCTACTCATAATCCTTCAGTTCTCTTATGTTGGGTTTTCGTTTCTGTTTGAGCAGGAGTTTCACTCCCTTTCATCCTTGGTTTCCCCATTATGATAGAATCAGGTTCCACTTTTCTAGTTGATTATCTGCTCTGTTTATATCCGTGAGGCTAGGATATCCATGCTACTGTTTTCAGTGCCATTTTCAGCTCCTGTAGTCTATCTTTTTTTTATTTTTATTTATTTATTTATTTATTTAATTATTTATTTTTTATATAATGACCCACACATGGAAGTTTATAGAACCTATAACACAACATTGCCATATGTGGGTAAGTCTGTGGAGAAAGAAATAATCTATTGATATGTTTACTTGGTGGAAAAAACAGTATGATGTGGGTAATTTTTGACAAATGTTATTTGACTCCTTTTATCCTTAAGATAAAAGGAGTCAAAGAATGTGCAGTTGGGAAAGATGATGTGATAAGTACTTGTGGAGATTGAATTTAAATTTCTGTTAGAGAAAGTAGGTGAGTTTTTGCAGACTGCAGATGGAAATGAACACCATTAGAATTTGGATCATATTATTTTTGAAGTGAATTCGGAAGGTTTTAGGAAATTTGGTGTTGTCTGCATCGATGTTTCTTTTGTGGTGTTTGTATTCTGGTTTCCACGATGTCTCTTACTAGCACTTGATTGCCTTGCACTAGTAATATTTTTTATAATCGATATGCTTTATGGGGTAGGGATGCCTTGAAACATGGTAATTTAGATCTACTCCTTAGTGTATTGTAATGGAAGTTTGATCCATTTCTCTTTGTGGGCCCAAAATAGTGTCACATGATAGGTTTTTATTTTTGAGATTGAGGTTAATTTTTAACTGTCAATGCAGTGAGGTTATGAAGTTTGCTGGTGCTTTCAAAGTTTGTAAATAACATTTACAAACAAACAGCTACCATAAGAAGTACACGCTGGCCTTAGAAAAATTAGTCAACAATTGACCATATCTTTCTCTTCATAGTCTGGCCGAAATCGCATGGAACAAAGTGGGGGGGGGGGTCTTTATTGCTGTTTTGTGGATTTTAATCAAGCATTTGAGTCTGTTAATAAAGGAAAACTTATTTAAATATTAACAAAGAAAAACATAGACTTTGAATACTAAAATTTATTTCAAACTACTATCAGAATACAGGTGCAGTAGTTCAATATAAAAATAGCACAACTAAAACTTGAAATCAAATGAGGAGTTATGCAAGGATGCCCACTCTTCCTAAGCCTTTTTAGCATTTTTCAAGAAGTCATTAAAGAAGTATTTCCCTCAACAAAAGGAATAAAAGTCAATGGATGACCAGTCACACATATCATATATGCAGATGATGTAGTAATTATGACAGATAACAATTCAAATCTCCATTACCAGCTTGCAAAATTACAAGAAATCTGCAAAAATTATAATATGATTATAAATTCAAGTAAAACAAAGATAATGAAAATTGGAAGACACCTGGAAGATACAGAACACACTTAATCAGGAAACCATAGAACAAGTTAATGGTTTTAATTATCCAAGAGTTGGCTTCAAATTTAAATGACATAGCAACAATAAAACACAGACTTCATAGCTTGATCAGTGATGAATAAATTTAATAAAATTTGGAAAACAACAAAATTCTTGCAACTCGAAAAATAAAATTATACAAAAGTATAATACTATCAACAGCTGTGGAGCAGATACTTTTACCTTAAAAAAGAAACAGACAGGAAACTGTTGGCATATAAAATGGGATGCTTTAGGAAAATCAACAAAACTCACTGGACAGAACATAGAACTAATGCACGAGTGCTACAATTTGAATGTCCCTATCTCGACAATTCTAAACACAGTTAAAAAGCATCAACCACAACCACATCAATCACATTGTGCAGATGGAACTGGACAGACTTCCTTGCCTGGTATTTGAGAGCACTATGGAGGGTACAAGACCTAGGGGAAGATTAAGTTTAAAATGGCATCAAGTCCTTAGAACTACATTGGACTTTCAAAGCTGTTGGCATATGAAAGAGCTTGATTTGGACAAAGAATGGTGGAGGACTTATCTATGTGGAACTCAATGCAACTTGAGGACAGAAGAGAAAAAGAAAAATAATTGGTCACTGATTTTTTTTTTTTTTTTTGGTGATCAGGTTTTGTAGTTTTTTAATTCTTTCTTTACTGACTGAATATGGGCTTCAATTTTTCACAGGTAAGTATCTAAACTGTACCAAATATTCGCAGGAAGGGAGGAAGATAATTCCAAATGAAACGTGTAAGACTGGCAATCAGTTTCAGAAAGCTGTATCCTTGTGTGGTTTATGCATTCCTTTAGTAAGGCAACTTCCATCCATCGGAAAATTCTTAAAACTTAGTGGTGAACTTTTGACGTATCCCATAATTCCTCATCAATAAGGAATGATGCTATTATTACTACATCTTATAAAATTAACACAACCATTGACACAGAAGCAGACAAAGATCTACCAGGCCATGTGGCTCTAGCTCTGCAATGTGTGGCCAGTTTGAGCCAACTAACATGACCTGCCAAGAGACCAAGATCACAGATTGCTCTCTATAGAGGTATGAAATAACTCTTTTGCATTACTTACCAATTTTGGAACTCTCAATACCCTGAACAAATTTTTAAAGGTCAAACCATTCTGGGTACTGACCCTTGTCATAATGCATTGCAATATGCACATTTGAAACAGTGTGCTATGTGCTATGCCTTATAGGATGCTAGGGCAATCTGATGTGAAGTCATCTGCCTTCATATACAGTTAGTCTAGTTGTCTAGCTATCTCACATGCAAAGTTTTGCTTGCTCATGTTTGAATAAAGGATAAGACAAGAATATTATTTTCTTCTTGTATGTGTGTGTGTGTGTGTGTGTGTGTGTGTTTAATGTAGCTTTGTTCTATTAGCTTTAGGTTTTCACCTGAACTGATGTCTTTCGTTTGTATTTGTCATGTCTGTGCAGTAGCTGTCTTAATGTTTAACCAGTTATTAAATGTTCCTATCTTTTTAAATAAACATAGTTTTGGTCTCACTGAAGATAGAATTTTAATGATTTGGTCAAAAATGATTTTAGACCAAATAATTTGATTTTAATACAGTAGATGCCACTTATTATGATCAATTTGGGACAGTCGCTTTTTGATAACAATAATCGGCTGATAACATTAAGCAAAGGATATAAAAAATTGCATTATTTATTTCAATTTATTGTTATGAATTATTTAATTTATTGTTATAAACAACTTTTTAATAAGCAACAACATAAAATTTATTTTAAAAACTTATCTAGTATTGTCTACATGTGTTTAAATATAGTAGTTCATGAATAAATTGCTCATACTCATAATGCCTTTTGAGGTTATTGCTATATGTTGAAGTCAAATTCACTTACTGAAAGAGAGCATGAAAATAAACTCAAAAAATCACAATTAGACTGTATTTATACCCCCCCCCCCCCTCCTGCATTTGCCTGTAAGATTAAAGATTTTATGGAAGATTTAAAAATGATTAAGATTACCCACCTGCATTTGCCTGGAAGATAAAAGACTTACGGAAGAATATCATTAAAGGAAGATTAACAAAAAAGTCAGATTTCGACAAATTTTCTCCTGATTAATCCTTATTTTTTAGAATTCTGAGACACAAAAGGCTAAACATTCGAGGATTTTGATAACAATAACCGGAACTTTGATTATAATAGATGGATTATTTTTAATTCATTTTCATTGGTGTGTTTTGGAACCGACTGATTTTGATAACAATAGCCAATTGATAATATTATCTGCGATCACAATTTGCAGATTCTACTGTATTAGTAAATATTCATTGTGTTAAATGGTATGGTTTATCTGATATCTGTGAATAATGTATTAATAATATCACGGCCAAAATATTTATAACAGTCTTTAAACTTAAAACAGTGTTTTAAGTCTTAAGCACATTTTAATCATGTTTTATTAAAACAGTGAAGACATTGATGTCTTCAAATAAACACTTGAATAAAAGTAAGATGAAGTTAAAACACAGCCTAGAAATTACTTTTGAATTTAAAACCCCCAAGTGCTAGTATAAGTATTTAAGAGAACACTACATTTTTGAATTACATAATTTGCAGCAGTAATTTTTTACCAAGTTGTTTATTTTGGTTTTCACAAAATTGCTGATGCCAAGTCTCAAAAATCTGCGTACTGCTATATTTTGCAGCCCTTACTATCTCTTGCCACTTAAATTCTCTTCACACAGTTGTTAGTTTTCAACCCGTTATTCTCTTTTTTTTTTTTTTGAAGTGTTATTGTTGACAGATGTATTATATATTTCTCTGGAGTCTCATTAACTATCAAGTTTAACAAATGGATGGAACTGATTACAGAACTTATCTGGTTAAACTGAAATCTCAATAACTCAGCATCCTGCATGGAATAAAAAAATCAAGTTTGAACATTCATTTATTTTACAATTTTACTTATCTAATTGTTACAGGTTATTTCTCATTTTGCTTGCTTTGGTGATATTGAGTTTTGAAAGTGGTTGCATGTGCATTCACACACACAAAATCAGTATCTTAATTTTACATTAAGATACTGATTTTTACACTTAATTTCATTCTAGTAGTGTTATTTTTTCTTTACTATGGGTTTTGTGTAATCAAAGTTTCTTAGTATGTAGAATATATATAGAATGTTCTATCATCATTGGAACATTTTTTGAACAACTTTGATATGATTATTGAGATTTCCATATCTTTTTATAATTTTCTAAGTATATTCCATCCAGTTCTTCTGTCCAAGATGGGTTGAGCTCCTAATTATGGGTTTTAGGCAGCTTCACTATTGCTCTGCCGCATCCTCTAAGGGAAGGTATGTATACCTGTAGAACTCTGTGTGTTCACTTCCATATGAAATCGGTTAACTTGCCATTTGATTAAGAATACCTGATAAAGGTTCCATGGGATTCAAACTCCTAGGCATTTCAACCAGAGGGCTCGTCTATGCTACCAACTGAGGCTAAAGAGGCTCTAAGTATATTAGGAGAAGGAATAAAATTTAAAATAACTTATTTTTTAAGCATGTAATGTAACTTTCATAATGAGAATTTTTATTTATTTACTTATATTTATCTACAAGAGTAATCCCATTCAAGAGTAGTTATATAGTATTATTTGGGGTACGTTATTTCCACAGATGGACAGATAGGTGAGGAGAAAGAGAAACTTCTTAAAATTGGATGTTAAGACCTGTGGATGGTATTCTGAGGAAATACATTCAAAAGACTCAGTAGAAGGAATGAATAAAGAGGGGAAAAAAAATTTGTTCTTTGAGTTTATAGTTCAGCTGCGAAGGGGTATCGAATAGCTGCTACATGTTTTAATGGAAATAGGTGGTTTATTGATGCCATGTTATTTTAATCCAGAAAAATCCATCTAAAAACATCTTTGCATCATCCATCATAATGTCATTTTTCTATTTTAATTAGGTGGAGCAGTATAATAGCTTAAAGGAAGAAGCTGGAAAATTATCATCACGTTATCTGCAAGATTTAGATTCAGTAAATAGGGATCAAAAATCTGATCAAGATAAACATGACAATGAAGTTCGTAAAAAAGCAGAGATAGAAGCTAAAATTAAACAGAAACGCTCAGAACTTGAAGAAAATATTAGGCGATTAGAGAAATTAACAGAATATATCAGGTTAGTATTTTGATGAATTACTTTAATAAAAACATTTACTATACCTTTAAATTTTGCATGCTAACTTGAGAATACATTATTTTAATCAAATTCAAGAAAGTAAATTTTAATAATTAATCCTCCCTCCCCATCTTTCAGAAATATTTCATTTAAAAGATATATATATATATATATATATATATTTGTCATGTTGTACCATCATTTTACACTGTGGTTTAAGCCAATAAGAATACAATTTGGTTGGCTAAATCCCAAATTGCAGCCCATCCTTGTTTGTTCAGTATCAAGGTAGATACCTAACAGGTTGCACCACGAGAAGATGAGGACTGTACATTAGGTCATAAACCTTGGTTGGTGCTCCAGATTCCTTTAAAGGCTACGTGGAGGTCTCCTCTCAGTTATGCAGCTTCGACCCTTAAGATCAAAGCTGGATTCAGACCAAATAGGGGCTGTCCGGATCACATTTTGACTTTATGACAAATAGTTGAGAAATCGTGGGAATATAACAAAGATCTGTATTTAAATTTTGTAGACCTTCAAAAAGGCATATGAGAAGGTTCCACGAGGAAAGCCGTTCAAAATGCTACAGTTATATGGTGTCAATAGGGCATTATATCAAGCAATACTTAACTTTATTTGGGTTGTAAGTCAGCTGTTAAAATTGAAGGAAGTACATGAAGATAGTTTGATATTAAATCTGATGTCAGACAAGGATAGACATCATCCCCACAGTTATTAATTTTCTATATGGATCACATTAAGAAGAAAAGCAGCATTAAACCTGATATCAAAATTGGAGATGTTAATCTCAACTCTTTATGTTTATGCAGACGATGTTATACTTTTAAATAAACCCACTACAAGTCTGCAAGATTTTCCCTAACTAAATTGAATAACTGTTGTCATAAATTTGGTATGAAAATTAGCAGTAACAAGACAGTGACAATGAATATAGGCAGAAACATTGAAAATATCAACTGCATCATGAGTGGAAAACCTATAGAACAAGTAAAACATTTCAGCTACTTAGCTACAATTTTTAGTGAAGATAGTAAATTAAATATGGAAATAGACAACAGAATTAACAAAGCAGGTATAGAATGGTAGGAAGTCAACTGAATAAATTTATATGGAATAAGAGAGAAATTAGTCAAAACACTAAATTAGTGTTCATTTCAGGAATTTGATGATGATGATTGAGTTCTCTCTCAGTGGGAGCCAGACCCAGAAGTGATACCAAGGTTGAACTAATGAAGAAGTCATATTTCCTTGTATATGGAAATAAGACTTCTGCATTACTTCAACCTTGGTATCACTTCTGGTTCTCACTGATGAGACCTTGATAAAGGTTGAAACTGGTCTGGGTAGTGGCCCTTCTCATAATGCATTTCATTATGAGACACTAAGGCAACTGATGTGAAGTCATTAGACTCTATATAAAAGTAGCCCAGTCTTGAAGGGACTTCATGTTCAAACTTTGTTTGCTTATTATTATTATTACTACAGGCAACACCAAGGAGTCCTTAGACTCATCGAGAGAGGCCCTAACGTCATGTCAAGAACAACTATTCAACATTCACACAGTATCTAACATACTTTGCTTTGAACTCATTCACAGTCATGGCACCCACAACAGACTCTGGCAACTTGTTCCACTCATTCACCACTCTTCAAGTAAAAAACCTAGCTCTAACACCCTTGCTAACACACTCTTGCCCAGTTTCCATGGATGCCTCTAGTCCTCCCACCACCAGTCCTTATCTTACAAATATCCTCTGAATTAATCCTAGAGAAACCCTTCAGCAATTTGAATGTCTCATCATATCTTCCCCATTTCTGCCTGTCAACCAATTTCTGCAACCCACAAATCTTCAACCTATTCTCATAAGGTTCTGCTACCATAGACCTGCTATCATCTTGGTCACTCGTTTCTGGATCCTCTCCACTTCCTCCCCATCAAGAAGAAACCCTGGCGCCCAAATCTGGGCACAGTAGTCTAGACAGGGTCTTATCAAGGCTCGATACAGAGGAACAATAACTTGCTTGTCTCTGCTCTTCAAAGTATTCTTCAGTAACCAAGTGATTTGATGAGCTGATTTAGTCACTTTTGCAATGTGCCCCCCTAAACTTCAACTCCCTATCCATCAACACTCCCTGGCCTCATCAATCTCCTGGAGTACAGTTCCACCAATGTGGTATACCGCTGCTAATCTTTTCACCCCAAAATGCATAACCTTACATTTTGCCACATTAAATTGATCCATTCTCCTTAGCCCAGTTCTCCAAACTATCCAAATCATCCTGCAAAATTTTGACATCTTCTGCACTCACTATTGCTCTACCCAACTTGCATCATCAGCGAACAAATGAACTGTTCCTCTTAGATCTTTCCCTATATCGTTAATAAACAAATTAAACAGCAGTGGTCCAAGAACAGAACCCTGTGGCACACCACTAGTCACAGGCCGTCTTTTGGACTCTACTCTTGAATAAACTACTCTCTGATATCTCTCCATCAACCGCCCTCTTATCCACCTCACCAACCCTATATCCATCCCCCATATGCTGCAGTTTACTGATTAGAATTCCATGTGGTATCCTGTCAAAGGCCTTAGCAAGGTCCATCAGAATTACTGTAAACTCATTACCTTTATCCAGTTCAGCCGTCACTGTGTTATAACACGTGAGCAAGTTACTGAGGCATGATCTACCCTTCACAAAACCATGCTGTCCCCCATACAGTATCCCATTTTCATCTATCTATTCCTGTATTTTCCTCTTGAGTACTTGACAACGATTCCTGATATGCTGATTGGTCGGTATTTTTCAACAGCAGTCTTGGAACCTCCTTTATGCAATGGAACTATTTTCCCCTCTTTCCACCCCCTCGGAACTAACCCAGACCCGATACTCAAATTAAACAAAATGGTCAAGGACACTGAAAATTCTTTAGCCGCTTCACGTACGACATGAGCTGGTATACCATCCAATCCAACAGATCTATTCACATTAAGGTATTGTAATAGACTATTCACCTCCACTTCATTCACCACAATTCCTGTATAAGCTGTTGGTTCCTTCATTCCTGCAAAATCACCACCTGAATGATACACTCTTGCAAAGTGTTCACTCAGTAATTCCACTATATCAACTGATTCAGTTATCTCCCTGCCATCGGCATTCTTTAAAATCATTCTGGCATATACATTTTTTCTTTTACTTGCAACATAACAAAAAAAAACTGTTTGGGATTCTCTTTAGCTTGCATGACTAATTCCCTTTCATAATCCGCTTTTGCTTTTCTTACCACACTCATTACCCTTGTGGCCTGCACTTTATACCATTCTTGTGCCTGCAGGTCACCTTTCTCCTTAAATTCCCTCCACAGTTGTTTCTTTTTTTACAGCTCAAGCTTAATGGTGTTATTCATCCATTTAACCTCCTACTTGATTAACTATTCAGACTCTAGGTATACAGTCAGCCATTATATCCTGCAAACACTCCTTAATCACCTCCCATGCACTATCAACATCCAGCCCTTGCAGTTTTACATGCCATGGCACTGAGCCAAGCAATCTTCTAAGCTTGTCATACCAGCCTGGTAATTCTGCATGTGCCCTGTCTTAATTGAAAATTCCACACATTTAACCAGGTTAAGACCCTATGATTACTGTCACCACTTGAAGGTAATGTGGTCATATTTATTACAATCAAATTCTCAGATGCAATTACTAGGTCAAGCACTCTTGAACCCCTAGTGTTTTCCATTACATGCTGTCGCAGATAGTTATCCCTTAATAACTTGCATAAAATCTACTTCCTTCCTCCCATGTGTCCTCTCCTCCTTCCAATCAATGTTACCATAGTTGAAATCCTCCATAATAATCACCTTCCTTCCACTCATTGCGTCTATTTGTCTATGCATACCATCTCCAACATCTTTTCCATCACCTGGTCTATAGCAGCACCCAACTGTATATTTTGTTCCACTAGTCTCAATCTCATACCAAATAGCCTCAAATGTGCTCTCTTCACTATCCTGCAGTTCAACTTCTATTCTTCTTGGCTGCAGTTCATCAGCTATCATCAATAACACTCCTCCCCCATTTTATTCTCTCTGTCCCTCCTGAACACACTATACTCCTCATATTCTATCCCACTAGCTATATCATCTTCTGTCAGCCATGTTTCATTAATGTCAATAGCCTGGAAGAGCCAACGAAGGCCAAAAATTCTTCCTTCTTGTTCCTAATACTCCTGGCATTAGTATACATGAAATGCAGAAGCCTGTTAGTCCCACCCCTATCTTGATGTCTTATACTAACTATCCCATTCTGTTTTGTTGTCCTTTGTACTAGCTCGGGCATATTATACAAATTCATACACTCCACTATCTCCCTGAGGTCTGCATACCCCCCCCCCCCCCAATAACTCTAGTTTCCCAGATTCTGCACATCCACATTCACTTCATTCAACAACACTTTTTCCAGTCTCCACACACCAAATAATCCATTCAGATGCAAACCATCCTTTTATAAATCCTTTTGCACATCAAACTCACTCCACACGTCCACAAACTCCACACCACTCCTGCATAACCTGTGCATAGAGTCATTTGCAATTATGGCCCTCCTTAATTACATCCTTTATACTTGGATAAAGGATGAAACCAAGAATATAATTTTTGGCATCTTTAATTTATAGCATAACCAAGTGAAAAAACTTCATGCAGGTTGATCAGAATTATAACATCCTTGTTTAATGCCTTGTGAAGTGCCACCAGGTGATCCAAACACTGTGAAACTTTGCTGGAATATATTGTACATCATGTAGAATTGATATCTGAGGGAAGAAAAAGTAGTTCCAAAATTCACCACCAAGGGGTGCTGTATGATGCACCAAATATATATCATACAGCAGCCTTGGAAAGTTCTGATAAACATCCAGAACAAAAGTGATATTAAAGCAACTTATATAACCACAAGAAAGAGCATACTACGATATAAGAACATAAGTTACCTTCATAATTCTGCTACTAGTATGTTCTTTCTTGGGGTTATATCATTTTTGTTCTAGGTGTTATCAGAACTTTCCAGACCCCCCCCCCCTTTTTTTTTTTTTTTTTTTTTTTTTTTTTTGTAGATGTAGTAAATTTTCTGATACAAGCATAATTAACATTTTTCTTCACTTCCTTAATGTATTCATGGGCTGTATTGTTCAATGTGGTGCCTTTCCCACTATGCCACAAAATGCATCCTTTGCACAGTGTGTTCAATTAACAAAATACAGTTGGTCAGATGTGATGTTGCGCATATGCTGTATTACACTGTTTCTCGGCAATGTTATGAGGATGATCCCGATCAACCCTATCTTCGGGAAATCTCCAGAGCCAGAAGTCACAGGTGATCAGATCAAGGGAACGAGGTGGTCATGAAGTGGTAAATGCACAGCTGATCACTCTGGCTTCCATGAAATCTTCTCAAAGAATCTCCCGTATAGTTCGACTGATGTGTTGAGGCGGGGGGGGCGGTCATCCTGTAGTAATGGAGGAAGATTTTGAATTTTTCACCTGCCTGTGCCTAACATAAGCAAGCCCCTATCTTTGTTCTAGATGTAGTTTCTATGACTTTTTCCACACAAGGCTATCTTTTGAATTTATTCTTGCATGGTGAATCGAGGTGATGTCATTGCATTGGTTATCTCTTTGTTTCAGGTTGTGATGGTGAATCTATCTTTCATCACTTGTGACAGTGCTGACAGAAAACCCATCTCTCCATTTATGTTTTACTATAGAAATTACATACAATTATTTTCTGTGCTTCTTTGTGGTTTATCATTTTCAGTATCACCACGTGCAAACATTGTTGTAGCCAAGATTATTAATAATGTCATAACTGTTTTTCTAATACTGATTGCATTGTACAATTTGCCAGTTGTGATGCAATGATTCTTGATCATTTCATCATTGCAACTCTTCTTTTGTGTTGTCACTGGCTGGTTGCCTTAGAGACCTGTCTCTGGTCTCAGTTTTACCACTTTTAAACTATCCTAAATATAAAAAACGTTGTTGGTCCGACTGTACTCATGTCATCAGTGTCATCTCCACATTCATTTTCAAATAGGTATGGATTTCCATTGAACTCTCATCTTGTGTAGTATGACATTCATCATCACTCACTGCTTCATATGTGTATCTATATGAGCTATTTTGAACTACAGGTAAACCTCTACCACCAAGTTCTCACAAAATGAACAAATTATTTTTACAAACACTGCATGCAGTAAAAATTGATTCTGAAATAATTTAACAAATGCAGAACCTTATGCTTACAAGCATTTTACCATGCACAAAATTTTATTATGAGAACAGGACACGTTTAGTTCCGTAATTCCCAATTCTGTTCTGTACTTAATAATGTTATGTGTGCTTCTTGTAATTCGGTAATTCCTCTTTGTGTGCAACATTGAATGTTTTTAGTTGCTGAACATATTTCACATTAATGTATATTTTTACATATGGCATTCTGTGTTTGGTGTGAAAATTCACGATATTAGTCCCACTATCCCAGATGCAAAAAAGTAAGTCAAAGGAAATGATTGTTTTGGTTGGTACAAATGATTTGAGAGTCAAGAAGTATTTTATGAGGGATGAAGTAAAGGAGTTGATAGAAAAGGCAAAACCGAAGAGCTAGAACATGAAGATTGTAAGTCTCCTACCACTCTACGATAGAGGTGAATTGAGGAGTAGTGCGTTGATAGCAAGTGAGTCTATACGTAGATTGTGCAAAAGAAATGATATAGAATTTGTGGATCTGTAGTCTGTATTTGACGGAAAGAAGGATTTGTACAATCTTTCTGAAATAATTTAGAACCATCAAAACCATCTAAATGAAGTCCATTGATGGACTTCATCTAAATGGTTTTGGTGTCTGGAGAGAGCTTTGTTCACCAAGCATGCTGAAGCTCGAATTCAGGGAAATTTAAACAATTACGGTGGAAGCAAGAGAGTTTGTGTGAAGGCACCCATGAAGCGTGTGGGTGTGAGAATGACCAAGTGAGAACTCTAATTGCTCAAGCAAAAATATTGAATAGGGTAGTCAATTCAGAAAGTAAAGGTGGGTGGGGGACTAAGATGCTGCAGTTTCCTTATACTAATGTCAGAAGTATCCAGAACAAGAGGGAGGAGTTTTTTGGCATTGGCTAGTGCAACCTTGCCAAAAGTTATAGGTATAATCAAGACTTGACTAACAGCAGATGATGTAGTTAAAGGAATTAAATGTGAAGGGTTTAGTATTTTCAGAGAAGATAGGGAGAGGATAATGCTGATGATATCAGATGAATTGCAGCCTAAAAGAATAGGAAACAGGTGGGAGGGTGGCTGTTCATTTGAAGCAATCTGGTGCAGGATTAAGGCTAGTAAGAGAAAAATATATTGGTTGTTGTTATAGGCCAGGGAGTTCCACCGGTGATCTGGAAGACGTGTATCCCCAAATTAGTAAAATGAGTACAGGTCGAGTAATCATTATGGGGACCTGAACTATGGAGATATAGACTGGAAGGAAGAAAGATCACATGGTAAGAAGGAAATAGAATTTATACATCTGCTGAGAGATAATTATTTAAGGCAGTATGTGATGGAGGGGACTAGAGGTGGGAGAGTATTGGACCTGATCAAAGGATCAGAAGATCTATACATAAGCGAGGTGACCATTGCTCCCGATTGGTGAAAGGGACCATGTGGTCTTGATTTGAAAGATTGTAAAACATGAGGAATATTCTATTAAGAAGGGGTATTTGTGGAACTACAAGGCAGGTGATTATGACATGCTTAGAAAGAAGCTTAAATTTGTACCATGGCATAAAACACTGCAAGGTAAGGAAGTTAGTAGTGCATTTGATAAGTTAAGGGTCATCTAGAGGATGCAGTATTAAATTGTATAGCTCGAGTAAGGAGGGTTAATCAGGTAAGATTGAGTAATATCATTAAGCATGAGCTGCAGAAAAAGAAAATTATGTGGAGGGAGGGATATAAAGAGCGAGGCAATCAGCAAACTCATGAACATTACAAGGCTCAGGCAAGCATGACAAGGTGACCAGCATGACAAGGAAGGCAAAATCAGACTTTGAGAAAAATCTAGCCAAGCAGGCCAAAGGAAGTCATTATGTGGCAAGTAAGAGGAAGAATGACTATGAAAGCTACCTTAATGAGTGATGATGCTTGTGAGGAGACAGAAGTGGATAAAATAGTTGAGTTACTGAGTGATCATTTTGCAAGGGTATATCATCTTACTGCCTTAACCTATGTGACAGACACTAATATGGGAACAGAGGTGTATGAATTGGAGGCTCTTAGGATATTGCAGAATCTCAATGTAAATACAGCTGTGGGATTAGATCGGATATCAGCCAGAATTTTACGAGAATGTGCAATGGGAACTGGCAGTGCTTTTGACTAGGCTGTTTAATTTAAGTCTCAACTCTGGTAGAGTTCCAAAGCAGTGGAAAAAGGGCAAAATGATTCCCTTGCATAAGATAGGTTCTAAGATTGCAGTATCAAATTATAGACTAATCAGTATTACAGGCATAGTGGTAAAAATACTAGAAAAATTAGTAAAAAAGAATTCAGGAATGGGTAGATAAAAATATGATACTGTATGAGGGTTAACATGGCTTTGTGAAAAGGTCGGTCATGCCTAAGAAATTTACAAACTTTTTATAATAAAGTAACAGCTGATTTAGATAAAGGAAATGCTACACAATGATTTTGCTGGATTTTGCAAAGGCATTTGATAGAATACCACATTTAACCCTGTTATGCAAATTAGAAGAAATGGGGATGCATATGACATTGGTTAAGTGGATGAGAGGGTAGCTGCTGAACAGATATCAAAAACTGGTATATGGAGGGGCAGAATTGAAGCAAAAACAGGTGACTAGTGGTGTGCTGCAAAGTTCAATGCTGGGACCATTGCTGTTTAATTTATACATAAATAATATAGGAAATAACCTGAAAGGAAATATTCAGTTGTTTGCTGATGATGCAAAATTAGGTAGAGTAATAGTTAATCAAGGCGATGTGGAGAGCCTGCAGGAGGATTTAAGAAGGCTGTCAGTATGAGCAAAAGATAATGGATGTCAGTTTAATTTTGAGAAACGTAAAGGTATGCATTTTGTGATAAAAAGATTACAAGCTGGGTATCACATTGATGGCACTGTATTCCAGGAAATAGATGAAGCTAGAGATTTAGGTGTGGTGGTAGACTGAGAGATAACATTTCGAGGACATATTGCTAAAGTTACCAAGTTAGTCCATAAGATTACTTGGCTATTGAAGAACACATTAACAAGTAGTGATAAGGAAGTTGTTATTCCTCTTTAGAAGGCCTTGATACACCGACATCTGAATTACTGTGCTCAAGTCTGGTCCCCTGGGTTTTGGGAATGAGGAAGTAGTGGAGAGCATTCAGAGGTGAGTGACCTGTGCAATGTTCCCTATGAGGATAGGTTGAGTGTGCAGATTGCAGAAGTTGGTTGATAGGAGAAAAAATGGTATATGATAGAAACATTTAAGTTGCTTGAACAGTTTTATAGGATAGATGCAGGTGAAATGTTTCAGCATTTGGCTAGAGGGACCAAAACAAGGGGTAATCCCTGGAAGTTGAATAAAGGTGTGGTTAGTAGAGGTGTGAGAACTAGATTTTTTGCTTAGAGAGTTGTGAATGAGTGGAATGGGTTGCCAGAGTTAGTTATGAGTGCTTTGTCTATTAACTGTTGAAGGAAAGGTATGAATTCACACATAGATTGGGTCTCCCATGATGAGTTTTTTGGACCCCACGGAAGTGCTATAATAATAATACTGTTGAAATATGGAAAACAAACAGAAACATAGTGATTGCAAAAGTGAACTGCTGAAAGTGGCAAACAATGTTAAATTTAATTGGAAAACTAAAATGGACAATAATTAAGCATTCGGAAAACACTAAATTGCTTGCTTCTGTTGATGGTGTTTATGAAGCCAGTTACTCTATAATTGCAAGAATTTTACAGAAAAATAAACATTTTTTTGTTTATGCTAGCAGTACAGGTCCATTATTTCTAAATAACAAAATGTTGTATTAAATTATAAGGAAAGTTTTTATCAGTATGAAGCTGCTTATAATAGCAAACTGTTTTTGGCTACAGTTGCTTTAAAATAAAAGTACTGGGAAAAAAAAACATTCCTGAGAACAATGGTGTAATGATATCATTGATCTATCTTTGTGGTATTACCTCTTCTAGAAACAGCAAAGCTTTTGGAGATTAATTTTTAATGATTCCCTCTGGAATTGACAGATATTTGAAGGGTTGATTAAAATATCAAGTTGAAATTAAACAAAATCAATGGAATAAAGGAGGTAATAAATATATTATGATGACAATTAATAAAATATAGTGTAAAAAAGTATAAAAAAGATTACAAAACGGATATTTAAAGAGCAAAAAATATAACTCGAAACTCAAAATTAGAATGTGAAACAAAGTAAAAATAATCATATTTACGAATTTAGGGACACAAGACACACTTGTTGAAATGATTATTTTACTTGTTAATAAAGTAACAGTTGATGTTTTGACCCCTGTATTGAGATCATCGTCAGAAAAATACATGTGTATATGAAAACCAGCTCCATGTTCTTGCACTCTATATGGTTAAATTGAATCTATTCAGTTAATTCATCTTTTACTTAGCCTGACCTCTAATGGTAAAAAACAACAACAACACAATAAACCCTGCTAAAGTCCTCTTGTACTAAGCTTTTCTTCAGGTCTTCTACAGTTCAGGGTGCTATTGAATGTTTTTTTAAAAAAAAAAAACTTCACCAAGTCTTCTTGTATTGAGATTTTTCTTTGGCTTGTTCTGGTCGCTATACTTGGCTGCAAATGGATCCTCCACATTCTTGGAATGGTTAGACCATCATTTTTGTTCAGATTAGGATTGTGTTTGATCATTTCACATGCTTCTTTAAATTTCCTCTCGAACCAGGTTTTGGTGCGGTGTAGGGACTTGATACCTTTCCAATCAATTCTGTGGTATGTCTGAAGTGCATGGTCTGAAAGGTCAATTTTTCCAAAATGGAGGTATTTAATGTGTCGTTTGTGTTCGTCCTTCCTAATTGGGATGGTTCGCCCTGTTTCCCATATGTATGGTATATTACATGTGCATTGTATTTTCTAAACCACTGGGTGGGCTAGGTGTGGAAGAGGATTTTTGTAAGAACTGAGTATGTATCTTAATTTTGTTGCGGGTTTAAAGGTGGTTTTGATGTTGTATTTGTGTAGTGTTCTGTCTATTTTTTCCAAAATGTCTCTAACATAAGGAATGGCATTCTTAAAATCTTTTTTTTTTGCTTTTAGTGATGTCTCTGTGGAGGACCTTGTGAATAGTTTTTTTACTGTATCCATTTTTTATAAATGTATGGTTGATGAGCTTGTATTCCTGGTTTAGGAACTTGCTCATTTGAACAAATAGTTTGAGCTCTGCATTTAAGGGTGCTTATGACACCTAGTTTTTGTGTTGGGTGTGGTAAGAATTTTTGTGTATGTACTGGCCTGTGTGTGTGGTTTTGCAGTAGACTGAGAAGAAGAGACAGCCTGAGGGAAGACATGTGACAAGTGTGTCTAGGAAAGGAAGAGAGTTTTTCTATTTCAATGATGAATTGGATACGTTTGTGTTGTTTGTTCAGGTGGCTTAGGAATGTATTTAGTGCTTCATGGATTTGTTCCCTTGACAATGCTTTTTCCAGCTGGGCATAAATAAAAGCATGTAGCTTGTTTTCATATACACGTGTATTTTTCTGATGATAACCTAAAAAAGGGGTTGAAATATGTGAATTGTTATTTTATTAATAATAAGTAAAATAATCATTTCAACACGTGTTTCGACCTTAAAAAAAAGTCATCTTAATCCATGGAGATTTGACCCACAAAAAGTGCAGCCTCTACGGTAAGCTAAAGATATGTGTTTCCTTTACGTAATCGACTAGCCTGTCTGAAACGATGTAGAGACAGCAGCTTAATCCCCAACTGCATTAAACTAAAAAAGAAGTTTACATCAGCTAAAGCGCTTCGTATTTATGCCCGGTTGGAAAAAGCATTGTTAAGGGAACAAATCCACAAGGCACAAAAAAAACTTAGAATCTACCCAAGACAAAGTTTTACAACTAAAATTAGAGCTATCCAGCTACGTTAATTCTGAAATATGGGATATTTTAGACAAGAACAGAGACAATACGGCCAAGCACCTATTACTCAAAAACAAGGAAAAATTAATAAAGAAGTTCCAAGCACTAAAACAGCAAGAAAGCACACGACAATCAGGATGCTGAATCCAAAGGAGCAGCCAATCACAAGGAGCAACCAATTACCCACAACCGAAGTTAGGAGCAACTAACCACTATCGGACCATGGCCTAGTTATTAACAAATTAAACTACAACCTCATCCAAGGTGAACTCTTGATACTGGAAAAAGGCCTAAATTATGCCATTGTGCCAAGGTCAGTAAACAAACTGGATATCATTTATCATATCGAGAATGGTCTAAGATCCCTCCCCACCAATCTAGCTGACAAAATACATATGGAAACATCGTGCATACTAAACTCAAACAAAAAACTAAGCAGCAACCTAAACAAAATGGAAAAACTGCTGTCAAATCCCTGAAAAAATTACAAGGACATTATAATCAAAAAGCCGATAAAGGGAATGCTACTGTTGTTTTCGATAAGACAACAGTAGAAAGAATGAACAGATAAGAAAAAATGAACCATTTGGTATCGGACCTCAACACTTACCAAATGGTGAACTACAATCACACTAAACGCATCAAAAAGAAAACAACAGGATTAATTAAATTCGTGATCGCTTGACCAGAAGAAATAACCAAAAAACTAATACCTCATTATGCTCGCGCTTCCAGAATTTATGGCCTGCCAAAAATATACAAAACAAACATGCCACTACATCCGATTGTTGAAGGAATCGACAGCCCAAATTGCCACTTTGCCAAAAAATTAGTGGCCACGCTCAAGGAATTCCTACATAAAAAAATACACATTTCATAAGTAAAATTAAAAACATTACACTCAACGCCCAAGATTTATTAGTCAGCTTTGACATAACTGCCCTTGTCACCAATGTCCTGATTAATGATACTATTTTGCTCCTACAGAACATATTTCCACGTGACATCATAGCCCTCTGTCCACGTACTCCGCTCCAGATATTTCATGTGGGAAAACAATTTTTACCTTCAAAAAGAAGGCAGAGCCATGGGCTCACCACTTTCCCCCCAATTGCTAACTTTTATATGGAAGACTTTGAGCAACGAGCTCTAAAGTCAGCATGCCCAAAATTTGACTCAGATACGTTCATGATATTTTCGCCATTTTGCCCCACAGCTGAAAAGCACTAAATACATTCCTTAGCCACCTGAACAAACAACATAAACGCATCCAATTCACCATTGAAATAGAGAAAAACAACTTTTTTTCCTTTCCTAGAAGCACTTGTCACATCTTCCCTCAGACTGTCTCTCCTTCTCAGTCTACTGCAAACTCACATACACAAACCAGTACATACACAAAAATTCTTACCACCATCCAACACAAAAACTAGGTGTCATAAGCACCCTTAAACACAGAGCTCAAACTATTTGTTCAAATTGAGCTTGGTTCAAATAGAGCTCGTATCTTCAACCTACATTTATAAAAAATGGATACAGTAATTAAAAAACTATTCAGGAGGTCCTCCACAGAGACACGACTAAAAACAAAAATGATTTCAAGAATGCCATTTTGGAAAAAATAGACAGAACACTTCACAAATACAACATCAAAACCACCTTTAAACCCATGACAAAATTAAGACACCTGCTCAGGTCTTCCAAAGATCCTCTTCCACACCTAGCCTACCCAGGGGTTTACAAAATACAATGCACATGTAATCTACCATACATAGGGGGAAACAGGGTGAACCATCCCAATTAGGAAGGATGAACACAAACGACACATTAAATACCTCCATTTTGGAAAACCGACCTTTCAGACCACGCACTTCAGATATACCACAGAATTGATTTGAAAGGTATCAAGTCCCTACACCGCACCAAAACCTGGTTCGAGAGAAAATTTAAAGAAGCATGTGAAATGCTCCAACATAATCCAAATCTGAACAAAAATGATGGTTTAACCATTCCAAGAATGTGGAGGACCCATTTTAGCAACCAGAACAAGCCAAAGAAAAATCTCAATACAAGAAGACTTGGTGAAGTGTTTTTTTAACATTCAGTATCAACCTGAACTGTACAAGTCCAGAAGAAAATCTTAGTATAGCAACTGAACTGTAGAAGACCTGAAGAAAAGTTTAGTATGAGATGACTTCAGCAGTTTTTTTTTTTACCACTAGAGATCAGGCTAAGTAAAAGATGAATTAACAGCATAGATTCAATTTACCTTTGTCGAGCGCAAGAGTATGTACTTGTTGTCATATACACATGTATTTTTCTGATGATGATCTCAATACAGGGGTCGAAACGTCAGTTGTTATTTTATTAATAATAAGTAAAATAACCATTTCAACATGTGTGTTTTGTATAGCAAGGTATGAGTGTAAATACGAATGCTGAACACTGTGTAACCTTAAAAGAAAAAGTAAAAACAATATACACTCATACCTTGCTATACGGCCGAGAAATGCTGTATAACGAATCATTTATTTCCATATAAAACCATATAAATTCGATAAAATCCGTTCCAATTTTGTGAAAAAATGGAAAATCATTGGGTTTCTGGTTGAAAATGCATTTTTTTTTTATTTCATTTAAAATATCGTTTACATTAGTTATTGATAAAAATAAAAATATAATTCTATAATACTAATAAAATAAAACGAAATAAAACACAAATAACAAATGATCAGTTTTTTTTTAATTTTCGAATCACTGATGACGAATTGCACGACATCACTTCGCTTGTGTCACCATCTGTTGTTGTCTGAGGACCAGGTTTGAAAAATTTGTCCAACGTTTGTTGTATTGGGTCCCTTTACTTTTCTTTTTTGCAATTCTTTGTAGCAGTTAATAACTGTGTTAATGTCACAAGAAACTTTGGCGCTGCATTCTTCATTAGGATCGTTTTGAAGTAGGATGTTTATTCCTTGTTCGAAAAAAGTAAGCGCATTCAATAAATCCTTTGAGGTTAATTGTCGGTAAACAACTGGCTCTTGTTGTGATTCGTCAAATGTACGGTTTGTTTCTGACTGTATTAATTCTTCATTAGAAAGTCGTTCTCTATCAGCATATAGCAAATCAATTACATCATGTTTTTCTACATCCTCAAAAACAAGTTCATTTGCTAGGTTCAATATATTTTGTCTGATTTCAGAAAGAGGTTCAAATTCAGAATCATTACTTGTAATGCATTCTGGCCAAATTTTTTTCCACATATGGTTCATTGTGGTTGATTTCAACTCATTCCATGATTCACTAATGTTGTCCACAGCATCTTTGATGTTGAATTTTTTCCAGAACTCTTTAATTGACGATTCACCATCGGTTTCATTTATAAGTTTTCGAAAGGTTCTTCGTGAATAATATTTTTTAAAAGTAGCTATTGCACCCTGATCCATTGGCTGGATTAGGTCCGTTGTTTTTTTTTTTTAGGTAGATATTCAATCTCCACATCTTCAGATAATTCAGATAAGTTAACTGGATGCCCTGGAGCATTATCCAGTAGGAGCAAGAATTTGTTACTTAAATTTTTCTCCTGCAAGTATTTTTTTGATATCATGGCAAAAATAATTTTTAAACCAATCTTCGAAGAGTATTTTGGTCATCCATGCTTTTTTGTTGGACCTCCAAATGATGGGCAATTGTTTCTTGTTCAATCTTTTTAAAGCTTTTGGATTTTCAGAAGCACATACCAAAAGAGGTTTCAGCTTAAAATCCCTTGCCACATTCGCACCAAGGAGCAAAGTTAATCGCTCTTTAGACACCTTCTATCCAGATGCAGTCCTTTCGTTCTTTGAAATGTAAGTACTTTCAGGCATTCGTTTCCAATAAAGAGCTGTTTCGTCCACATTAAAAACTTGTTGAAGAATGTATCCACCTCTTTCAATAATTGATTTCAAAATGTTTGGATAGGCTAGAGTTTCATTGGCATTGGCACTAGCTGCTTCACCTTTCATTTTAATATTATGCAAATTATGTCAATTTTTAAATTTTTCAAACCAACTGCAGCTTACTAGAAAAGTTTCATTTGCCAGATCTTCACTCTGGCAAATGAAAAAAAATTAAATACTGAACAGACGAGGATGGGCTGGCAATTTGGGACTTCGCTGTCCAAATTGTATTCTTATTGGCTTAAACCACAATATTAAATGATGGTACAACATGACACAATTTCATGCCGGCTGAGACATCACCCGGTTAAACAAGGCCCCCCTTTGTTTTCGCCAGGGAACCAGGGCGAACAGCGAAAAGTCAGCTACTGGAACAGATCTGAAAGCACACCGCCAACTCAACATCACCAGAGTTAAAAATCAGTACTATCAACATAAGAAGCCTGAATGGCAAAGAAATGGAGCTAGCTAAGGAATTAGATAAGTACCAGATTGACATCATAGGGGTGACTGAAACAAAAAAGACAAAAACTGGTGAGATCTTTCTGAGCAATAAATACAAAATGTTATATTCAGGCAATGACAACCAAAGAAAAGAAGTAGCTGCCATACTATTCAACACTAAATACGAGGATAATCTTCTTCAATGGCAGGCAATTTCAAGTAGAGTGATTTGGGTAAATATGAGAATGGGGAACTGGACAATGAGACTTATTTGTGTCTATGGTCCCACAGAAGGTATTCTAATAAAGAAGTGAAGGAATTTTTTGAGGCTTTAGAGAAAGCAACTGACACAATGAAAAAGGAAAAGTTGGTCCTTGTCATCATCATCATCATCATCATCAAATTCCTGCCATGTACCCTCAAGGGATATTCTAAACTCTTTCTAATTAAAATTCTGACTAAGATTCTGCTAGGGAGGCATGTGGTGAGGTTGTCTGCAAGGATAGAAAAATCAGAACTCCATGATGGACACAGGAAGTAAAAGAGGCAGTTAAGGAAAAGAAGAAAGCATATCAAAAGTTCCTGGAAAATAAGTCAGGTTGTGCTCTTAGAGAATACAGAGACAAATGTAAGAAAGTGAAACACTGTGTAAAACTAGCTAAACAAAAGTCATGGGATGACTTTGGCAAGAACATAGAAAATAAATATCAAGAAGGTGGTAAGATATTCCTGAGGTTGTTGAAGAAGCTTAGAAATGGAGGAAAGAGTGCTGTAAAAGGAGTTAGAGATGATAAAGGTTACATGAAAACAGGAGAAAAAGACATCCTTGAAGTATGGAGTAATTACTTTGAAAAACTGCTAAATGAAACAAGCAGTGATGACAGCACTGTGGTAAAAAACACTGACTGGGCATACAGTCCGGGATACATGTCCATACTTGAAGTAGAAAAGGCCACCATTAAAGGCTTGAAATGTGGAAAGGCAGCAGGATTAGATGATATTCACCAGAAATGCTGAAGTATGGTGGTATAAAAAGACTTACAGTGGCTGCACTGCAAAGTTCAGAAGGCCTGGACAGAGGGACGAATTCCCGATGATTGGAGTAGAGCTCTAATATTACCCATATATAAAAAGGGAAATAAAACTGAATGTGAGAATTACAGAGGTATTTCCCTAGTAAGTGTTTCTGGCAAGGTCTATGCAAGTATACTTGAGAAACGGTTGAGAAGAATTGTGGAAGAAAAGCTTGGTGAAGAACAAGCTGGATTCAGGCCAAATAGAGGCTGTCAGGATCAGATCTTCACTTTACGACAAATAGTTAAGAAAGCATGGGAATATAACAGAGATCTGTATTTAAGTTTTGTTGATCTAGAAAAGGCATATGACAAGGTGCCAAGAGAGATGCTATTCAATATACTACAGCTATATAGTGTCAATGAGGCATTATATCAAGCAATACTTAGTCTTTATTTGAGTTGTAAGTCGGCAGTTAGAATTGAAGGAAGTACAGGAAGATGGTTTAATGTTAAATCTGGTGTGAGACAAGGATGTACATTATCCCCTCTGTTATTCATTATCTACATGGATCACATTATGAAGGAAAGTGGTATTAAACATGATATCAGAATTGGAGATGTTAATGTCAGTTCTTTGCTTTATGCGGACGATATTATACTTCTAAATAAATCCGCTACAAGTTTGCAAGATTCCCTGACTAAATTGAATAACTGTTGTAATAGATATGGTATGAAGGTCAGCATTAAAAAGACAAGGACAATGAAAATAGGTAGAATTGTTGAAAACGTCAACTGTGTTGTGAACGGGGAACCTGTGGAACAAGTAAAACATTTCAGCTAGTTAGGCACGATTTTTAGTGAAGATGGTAAATTAAATATGGAAATAGAGAACAGAATCCACAATGCTATTGTAGGAAGTTAATTGAATAATTTCATATTGAATAAGAGAGAAATTAGCCAAAACACTAAATTAACTGTATACAAGACAGTGTTCAAACCAGTTTTAACTTATGGATCTGAGAGCTGGGTCAGAAATGAAACACTTGACCAAAGACTAGAGACCGCAGATATGAGAGTCCTGAGAAAGATTAGAGGCGTGAAAAAATGTCATCAATGGTAATATCATATTTAAAATGAGGATATTAGGAAAGAACTTGATATTGTCGGCATCCAGGAATACGTTAGCAGAGCTAATCTCAGGTGGTATGGTCACTTAAACAGAATGAGCGACTAAAGATTAGCAAAACAAGTGTTCTCTGCCAGGTTGGCAGGAAAACGACCCCGAGGAAGACCAAGATATAGGTGGATTGATACGGTACAGTGTGCCTTAGACGAATAGAAATATAAGACCTGATAATGATAATATTGGAGTCTTGACAAGTAACAGACTGATTTGGAGGAAAATTGTAGATAGAAGTTAGTAATGATGTAAATTTTTCATGTACTACTATCATATCCTGTACACCCCAAAGGTACATGTCAGGAATTTGATGATGATAGTTTTGCTTTGATTGATTTTCATTTCCAAAGTTTTGCACTCTTCATTTAAAATTTTTATTGTTTTTTCTAATTGTTTTTTGGAATAGCAACCAAGATGTGGTGATTTTGAGGGTACCATCAATGTAAGCACCCAACGAACAGAGGATGCACTGTTACAGATGAAAGATGAATGTTTTGGGCAGTGATACGAATTAATGGAATCATGTATAAATAACCATCTGTTTTCTCTTGGATACTTAAAACAGTAGAGTTGGTCAAAGAATTATGGAATTTAATAGTTGGGCCTTTTAGTGAAACACAAGAGTGCCACTTGACTTCCAGCATAAAGATATCCACAGATTTGCTTTGTATACCATATTCACATGATAAAGTTAAATTCTGATCCTGACAACCTTTATTTGGTCCCCGAATCCATTCTACTCTTTGCCAAGTTTCCCATCCACTATCCTTCTTAGCAGTTTCCCAAGTTTACGTGCATAAATCTTACCAGGAACACTCAGTAGGGAAATACTTCTATAATTCTCCCATTTAGTTTTATTTTCCTTTTTATAGATGGGTACTATGAGATCTCTACTCCAATCAATCAGAATTTTACCACCTGTCTAGACCTTCTGAATTATGCCATGCAGCTACTGTGAAACTTTTATACTTCTATATTCGAGCAATTCTGATCAAATATCATCTACACCCTTGTTCTTCAACCTGTGGTTCGCGGACTGACACCAGTGCACGAAAAATTTTTGGAAATTTTTTTGCGGTCAGCCAAAAATTTCTTCGTCTCTCAGAAACAACGCTCCAGCCACGTATATCAAATTTTCTAACCTCTAAGCAGCAGCAGATGTCACACTAGCTAAAAATTGTAATTTTATAACTTTGGATTTAATAAATAAAATACTATGTAATCGGTTTATGTTTTTGTCTTAGCTGTCAGCCGGTTTGCAAAATATTTCTCCTATTTTCCCAGGTCCGCAGGTGTAAAAAGGTTGAAGAACGCTGATCTACACCAGCTGCCTTTTCACATTTCAGGTTTTCAGTGGCTTTTTCTACTTCAAGTGCTGATATGTATTCCTGATTGCATACCTGTTGAGTGTTTTCTACCACCATGTTGTCATTGCTTATTTAATTTAATCATCTTTCAAAGCAATTACTTCAGTTTTCATGTCACGTTTATCATCTCTAATTCCTTTTACATCACTCTTTCTTCCATTTCTGAGCTTTTTCAACAACCTCCTGAATATATTGCCACCTTCTTGATATTTATTTTCTGTGTTGTTACTGAAGTCTTCCCATGACTTGTTTAGCAAATAAATAATTTTGTTTATATTCATATTAAATGCTCATGGAGTTTTTAACATTGTCAGAATTGATTAAACCTGTTTATTTTTATTGATTACAATTAAACAAAATCAGCACAGGGATTTAATGCAGATATAGCCTTATTTCCCTGCACGAAACAGTCGTAATCCAGTACTAAATTTTCTGACATAAAGAGAAGTTGTGTGTGTGTGTGTGTGTGTGTGTGTGTGTTTGTTTTTTTTTAAAGAATAAATATTTAGTGACTTAAACCGAGATAAAATATGAAGTTTTAATGAAAATGATACAACTAGTTTCAGCCTTTTTACAGCCTTCTTCAGGTATCCATTAAAGGTAGAACACAGTAATAAAAATTGAAGTTACAAAAAAAAACAACTGAGAATTACAGACAAAAAATGCAATACATAATTGACACAAAAACGTTGTATTTTTCAAGTTGTTCTATCTAACGCGCTATTGTTTGTTGCATGCGAGCTTGCAAGTTCTCATGAATGCCAGTATTGAACAACTGCAGCATGGCTATCAGGGATGTTATAACTCAAATTGTTGTTCAAATATTCAGGATTAAGGTGGATTTCCCTGGACTCCACGATTTTCCTTTCAAACTCATCACTGCGGCGAAAAATGTTTTCAGATTTATCCCAGCAAACTGAATGACTCTGTAGATCATTATTAGGTTTTTTGAGAAAAGAACATGACTGGATAGGGCGGATGCATGTGATCTTTTATAGGAGATGTCTCTCTTATGCTCCTCTATACGCAGTTCAACAGATTTGTTAGTCTGTCCAAAATAAGGAATATTACAATCGCACCACAACTTGTAAACACCTGGATATTTCAGGTTGTGATGAATAGGCTTCGGATGGCTTATAAGAGAATGGACTTTAGAGAGGGTAGTGAAAAACGTTCTGATACTGTATTTTTTAAGGACTTTAGCCAATTTATTGGAGACTGAACTAATGCAAGGTATTGAGATGTTACCTTTAAAATCAGTAGTTTCTGTAGTACACTGCCTAGGAGGATCCAGAAGAAATGTCTTAATCGTTTTTTCAGAATATCCATTTTGTTTAAAGATAAGAGAAAGGTGATTAATTTCTTTTTTGAGCTCATCTGGTTCATTTAAAAGAGAGCGTGCTCTGTGTCCTAAGGTAGAAATAGTTCCGAGCTTTAGTGGTGGAAAACGATGAGATTGACAGTGCAGATATCTGTTGGTATGAGTGGGTTTTCTGTATATAGAGATTATATACAGAAACGAAATATATATAGAGATTATATACTGAAATATCCAGGTGTTTACAAGTTGTGGTGCGATTGTAATATTCCTTATTTTGGACAGACTAACAAATCTGTTGAACTTTGTATTGAGGAGCATAAGAGAGACATCTCCTATAAAAGGTCACATGCATCTGCCCTATCCAGTCATGTTCTTTTTTTAAACAATCCTCATAATGATCTACAGAGTCAATCAGTTTGCTGGGATAAATCTGAAAACATTTTTCGCTGCAGTGATGAGTTTGAAAGGAAAATCGTGGAGTCCAGGGAAATCCTCCTTAATCCTGAACATTTGAACAACAATTTGAGTTACAACATCCCTGCTAGCCATGCTGCAGTTGTTCAGTACTGGCGTTCACGAGAACTTGCAAGCTCGCATGCAACAAACAAATGCATGTTAGATAGAACAACTTCAAAAATACAACGTTTTTGTATCAATTATGTATTGCATTTTTTACCTGTAATTCTGAGGTTTTTTTTTGTAACTTCAATTTTTATTACTTTGTTCTACCTTTAATGGATACCTGAAGAAGGCTGTAAAATGGCTGAAACTAGTTGTATTATTTTCATTAAAACTTCATATTTTATCTCAGTTTAAGTCATTAAATATTTATTCTTTAAAATGTACCATTACAACCAAGTAGAAGCTCAGGAATACACACACACACACACACACACACACACACACACACACACACACACACACACACACACACACACACACACACACACACACACAGGTATGGCTATTAAATAACGAGACTGGTTAGAAATGTGGTTTATTATTACAATTGTACAACTTTACCTCATCCACTGCAAGTTCAGCTTACAGCAGAGCTGGAATTGCAGGAGAAGATCATCACACGTGATAAGATGTGGATTTTCCAGTACAATCCAGAAACAAAGAGAAAATCAATGCACTGGAAAACTCCCACATCACCGAGAATGGAGAAAAGCAAGAATGAGCAAGTCAAAACTGAAGACGATGCTGATCAGTTTTTTTTTTATTATTATTTTTTTTATTATATATATATATATATATATATATATCAGTGGTGTGGTAATGGTTGAATGGGTGCCAGAGGATCAGTAACCAACATTATTACCTTGAAGTTCTGGCCAAGCTGAGAGAATGATTGAGGAAGAAGAGATCCGATCAGTGAAAGCACAATGCTTGGATTCTCCATCAACACAATGCTCCAACCTACATTGTCTGTAAAGGCAGTATCTGGCTGATAAGAAGATCCCAGTGTTGGACCATCCACCTTACTCGCCGGATTTAGCTCCATGTGACTTTTACCTTTTTCCAGAGTTGAAATCTGCATTGAAGGGCACTCATTTTCAGTCAGTGGATGAGGAGAAAAAGTAAAGGAGAAAATGGCAACACTACTGAAACAGATAACACTTGATGGACTTGCAGCACTGCTTCCAACAATGGAAAATACATGCAACGAGAGGAGGGGAGTATGTTGAAGGGGGATACCAATTAAGTTGTACAATTGTAATAATAAACCACATTTTTTGCAACCAGTCTCGTTATTTAATAGCCATACCTCTTGTGTGTGTGTGTGTGTGTGTGTGTGTGTGTGTGTGTGTGTGTGTGTGTGTGTGTGTGTGTGTGTGTGTGTGTGTGTGTGTGTGTATAGATTAGATAGATAGATAGATTAAGAATAATTACATGCTTTATTTGTTCTCCATTTCTCTGTAGAGGAGAAACATGAACAATAATGACCCTTGATGAGTCTTTGGACTCCTTGGAGGTGTCACGTAATAATAAACTGCAAAAATATTAGAAGGATCGGTGTTTTTGAATTGTGAATATACAGAAGAGCATTGACTCCAAAAGATGAGAAATGAACAATTTTTGGAAATGATGGATACTAAACTGGAGGTTATAAGAACATACAGAAAAGAAAAATATTATATATCTGTCATTGTAAAGCATAAAAGTCTTCAGAAGATTTATTAATTAGATGAAAGAAATGAAGGGATAGAAGGATCACAATGACATGCATTGTTAAAAATGAAGAGATAGAGAGGACTAATTGGGGGTGAAAACTGTGTAGAATGAAAAAGATTAGTCCAAGATAAAAATATATGGAGATTCATAATAATCACTATCCTGGATGGAGATGACATGTGATGGGAATTATGTCAGATTATTTTTATTAAGAAAATAACATGATCTTTAGCCAAAGGTCTATTTTTTGCAATGTATGTCTGTGAATCACAGTAAGATGATGGTCTCAACATGTTTTCCTGTGATTTAAATTTAGATTGCTGCTCAAATGCCATGGAGTTGATGTTCATGTTTATTTCTCTCAAGCACCATTATTCCACTTAACGTTTTGTTCTAACATTATTCCACTTAAAATTTGTGTAAATTCTTTTATATCTCATATTTTCACCCGTTCAGAAATCCACTATTTTTAATCATTATAGCAACTAAAGTAATATATGACACCATATCTGTATAAATAAAATTTCAATACTTATTACATAGAACAAGTGAAACTGGACTGGCTGACCTTAGGGCACAAGAAAGAGATTTCGGTGAGGAAGTCCAAGAAGCTAAAAAGAGGGTTCATGAAATTAACGAAGAATTGGAATCTATCATGAATGAATTAGGAGATGCAAAGGTAAGGATATGTATTTTCAACTATTTTTTAATTTTTCATTTTCACTTATAATTAATACTACTATTCAATTGCATATAATGGCAGAAAAAGTTAATTTAAAAGATGTCAGATTCTTTTCATACATAGAATATTAGTAACATATGCAGATATCATATGATTGGATTGGTGAATCCACATACTCTGAGTTTTCTAAATGGAGGATCCAACTTTCTTTAAATTAGCTTTAATTATTATTATTATTATTAAACTATGCAATTAAATAATGAAAATTAAATATGCTGTAGTTTCATTATTGATGCACAGTTTCATCAGGGAACCAGATTAAATATTAAAAAAGTCAGCTATTACAATACCAAAAGCAAAGAGATGAAGCTAATAGAAGAATTGCAGAAATACCATGTTGATATTACTGATGAGATGTTACTTAAATACAGGAAAGATCATTTTAAATATAGTAAGGCCCACCTTACTTTTCATAAGAAGAAACGATACCATTTTATTTTTATCTCCTATTTATTTTATTTATTTGTATTGGGTTTCTCCCCCTTTCTCTCCCGTCCCTTTGGTGGAGGGGGTGGTTGAGCCCTACTAATGAGGGATTGAGTATATGTATTTTATGACTGCAAATCTGTGTGTGTGTATGTGCGTTCACAGGGTCGGTTTGTCTGTTCTGAGACACGAAAACCCCAAGTTTCCAGGTGAAAAAACTCTCTACCTCCATATGAGACTAACTCACTTTTAGTCGAAAGAGATCAGATAAAGGTTCCTCACGTCATGGACAGGAATAGCACCCAGGTCTTTCCGACGAAAGGGCTTCATCTATACAACTGAGCTATGGAGGCTCTTTTGTGCTCCATAGAGCACAAAAGTGATCATTCATACAATAGTTTTCATTTATGACCAGTGCCCATTTTTAAGACAGCACAATTGCTCGTACAACAGTTTTAGCTACGTGCCAGTGCCATGAATCAGCCAATGTCCAGTTTTTCTAACTGTTTGTTTATCATATTGCTCGCTACGTGTTTCAGTGTTTTGCAGTGAATTATAAACTGTTTATAACTATTATTTTATTTTATTCTTGTTAATAATAGCAGATAAAAGAGCCTCCATAGCTCAGTTGTATAGATGAAGCCCTTTGGTCGGAAAGACCTGGGTGCTATTCCTGTCTATGACGTGAGGAACCTTTATCTGATCTCTTTCGACTAAAAGTGAGTTAGTCAGTCTCATATGGAGGTAGAGAGTTTTTTTCACCTGGAAACTTGGGGTTTTCGTCTCTCAGAACAGGCAAACCGACCCTGTGAACACACACACACACACACAGATTTGCAGTCATAAAATACATATACTCAATCCCTCATTAGTAGGGCTCAACCACCCCCTCCACCAAAGGGACGGGAGAGAAAGGGGGAGAAACCCAATACAAATAAATAAAATAAATAGGAGATAAAAATAAAATGGCATCATTTCTTCTTATGAAAAGGAGACTTATAAACCTGTTATATTAGATACTAAGATTAAAATGATTGTTTATTGAACACTAAGGTAAACTGCAACCTAATTCACTGAAAAGAAAACGGAAGTTTCACTTCAGCTTTGTTTTCACTTTGCAAAGCTGCTTTGCGAAGTTAAAAGTGCCACACTATTTAACACTGTGGTTATCTGTAAACATGACAGTCTTATTGTTGAAATGGAAAAATTTTAATGGGATGGATAGACAACCAAATAACTTAGTGTTCCCCTTCATCTTTCTTTCAATAATTTTTTGTTTGCATCACTGACATAAATAAATACTTTATTTTCAGCCATTACACTCGCATATAATCCTGCTTAAGTTGTTATTAAACCAGTACATGCGCTTAGAATTGAGGGCGGGAAGAAATATGCCAGTGATTCACTATATGATGGTCATCTGGAACCTAACGTGTCTTATAACTATGGTATGCCTGTAATAACTTAAGTAAACAAGAAAAATGTAATTTTGTAGCAATAGTTATCTGAAGTTTTATCAATTGCTTTTCATATGATCCTCCATTTGAGCTGTGTTCACATTTTTCCTTTCACATAGTTTTGTGACTTCATCTTCAAAATACACCATTCAACAAAAACTCATACTTTTGTTATTAAATTTTGTACAACTATTACTTAATGATCCTCACTAGCTCAGTCAGTATTGATCAGTCCATTTGGTTGGAAAGATGTGGGTTCAAATTCTGTCTGCCATGCTAGAAACTTTATAAGGGTTTTTCATCTGAAGGCGAGTAAGCCCAGTGTCACAACAGGATTTCCCCCTTTTTCAAACAGACAGAAAAACTAGCCAGAGAATACACATAATTGGCACACATAGTAGACTGTATAGATACTAACTGTCCCATCATTAGCATTAATTAAATTTCTGTGAAGCTGGTTGACTTGGATGTGATAGGCTGTTGAACTTAAAACAGAAGAAGATAAGATATTAATTGACATGTTCTGTTGAATTTGAGCAGAATCTGAGATGGGGATTTCACATGAAAATATTGAAGGGTCTGTGTTTAGAGAGAGTATAAAGTAAAATATAGGAAATTGTAAGTTATGTTTAAGTAGTAGTAAATGAATGTCATAGGAAGACAAAATATGAATATACATTTATTTATTTATTTTTATTTTTTTATTTTTTATTTTATTTTATTTTTTTTTGGAGACTAATGAAACAGCTTAGGAATGGAGGAACAAGAAAAAAAAAAAAAAACTGAAGATAAGGATATTACTAAGAAACTTTTAAAGCTTATTACGACACAGCAGGTACACATTCCATACTTTAATATTTGTCTCAAGTAACTGAGGTATTTTTAAGGATAATGAATAAAATCTATTGATTTACACTTTATCTAAACCCATACTGGAATGTGTCAAGCACACAGAAAAGATCAAGATAGAGTATGGGATATATATATATATATATATATATATATATATATATATATATATATATATATATATATATATATATATATATACCCCACAAAATTCAATAGGAACTGTATTTCAAGCATGTATTCAAATATTTTGACTGTGCCCTCTAGGTGTAGCCAGAGATGGTTGAATTTTTTGTTGATTTAAGTGAAGAATGACGTTTTCCTCGAAATTTGGCATTTTGCATCCAGATTAGATTAAATTATGAGTAATCTCTAGAACTTAAGCTGATTCCCAGAATAACATTTCACTTTTGAAGAAGGGTTTTATTTTTAGGCTGACAATTTTTCTCCATCTTATTGTGTGTGATGGCCAGCACATGTTCTGCCATTCCACTTTGTGTATGTTGATTCATAATTATATAATATTGTTGTTCTTTTCTCTGTTTACTGCTCCATATGGGGTACCTGTTTGTGGTGGAGAGACTTCCAAGTGATGGTACTGTCCTTTTCAAGCTTCCTCTGTTTTTGTATTCTTAATCCTTTGCTCTACTTCTCCTGAGTCTTTTTTACTGTCCTGTCTTCTAGACACCATCACTACAATTCAGTGTTTGCTATACATTGTAACCTGTGAACATCCTAAAAGGTGGAATCCTTGTTGACTTGCATTACTCTGTCCTTCTGCTTCATCATCATCATCAGCAGCATCAAGATGGACAGTCCTGGTGGCCTTGCCTGGATCAATCATCTAGTGAGCTTGCTTGCTGCAAGGGTCGTCGGTGTTGGTAAGTCCTATCCCATGGTCTAGGGACAGAGCCCAAGGTTTTTTGCATTGCCGGCATAACACCAGGATAAATCTAATTTGAGCACATTTATTGCTTGCTAGATAATGAGTATCCACGTGTGGCTCTGATGGATGGAGATCTGTTGCCATCGAAAAATAATGTTGTGTGTGAATCCGTTGTTGCAAATAAGACACTCACAAAACTCCAACGAAGTACAGATATCATATATGCATTGTTTCATAACAGAAATAATAAACAAAAGATATGCTACAGGTGAAAAGCTAGTAAGGAAAGTATCACCCTTAAATTCAAAAGAGTTTAGATAGAAGGGACTGGCAGGATCTCCCAAAAGAGTTAAAACGCATACATTCCAGTGATATTCTTGTTGAAACCTAATGACAGTAACACTGAGAAAAGCTACTATGAACAATATCCATGGAGGGCGAAGCGTAATACTAGTTGTGGTGATACCTCATAAAACACTCAACTATTTTAGAGATGTGATATAAGAATGAGATCTTCTTGATGTACCAGATGAGGTGATATGCTTTAGGGCTTAATGATCAAGGAGTCCTTGATCTTTAAGCCCTAAAGCATATCTTGATTTACACTTTATCTAAACCCATACTGGAATGTGTCAAGCACACAGAAAAGATCAAGATAGAGTATGGGATATATATATATATATATATTTCGGTGTCGAGGCTAGCTGGTGAACGGACGTGCTATCGGAGAGCTCCTGAGAGATTTGTGTTTTTTGTTGATTTATTGGTGTTTTGGATTCAATTTAATGGACTTAAGTGTGTAAGTTTGGCATATTATTGGAGCTTTATTAGCGTGGTTAGTGTACTAAAGTGTTTTATAACATAATCTATGTCGGGAAGTCGCCGCTAGATGAATTCGTAATGTGTAGTGTTCGTGCAAGCTCCAGATAAGATAAGTATCATTTTCAGTTATCTATACAAATTACTTAATATTGTGTAGTTTTGTTTTGTTTGCCTTGCGTATTTTAGTGCGTCTATTTTTGGTGTGTTTATAACGTATAATTTGACAAAACACGTTGCAAATAATTATGGCACCTGTGCGAAGGAAAATGGCGGCCAGTAATGAAGGTTTGCCATCGTTATCAAAGAACGGTAGCAGAAAAGAAATGAGTCAGTGTACTAGCTGTGAAATGTACGCTTTGCGGAGTGCGGTCGGAGTGTGGTTAGATGATAATAAAGGATTGAATGTGTGTAGAAAATGTAGTGAGAATGAGGAATTGAAGTGTATTTCGGATCGTGAGTGTGATATTTTTGTCAACCTTCAGAATGAAGGAAATAGGGATATGACAAGAAACGGCAAGGTTGTACATGAAAATTGTGAGAGTGTGAATGATAGTATAAATGGTTTCTCAGAGAACAAAAAAGATGAGATAGATGCATTGGTTGAATAGTGCAATAGAAAGAGCAAAACAGCAGCTAGAGTGCATGAACAAAAGTAGACTGAATGAACCAACCAATAATAAAAGGTATGACAGGAAAAATAGACGTATGAATGTGAACATGAACAAAATGAAGGATAGAGTGCTGTATGGAGACTCGTTAGTACGAGGTGTGTTAGTAGAGGATTTGACAAAATCTTACCAACCTGGTGCGACCATAAAGGACATAACTGCGTCTATTAGAGAGCAAAAGGAAAGGGTGAAAGAAATGATTGTTGTGGCAGGTACGAATGATTTGAAAGGAGATAAAATGGAAATGATAGAAGACCTGAATGAATTGTTTGAGGTAGCAAAAGAAAAGAGTGAGAGAGTTAGAATGATTAGTCTTTTGCCACGGTATGACAGTGAAATGTTTAAAAGGAGGGCTATAATTGCGAATGACTTTATGTCTGGGTTATGTATGGCGAGTGGTGTGGAATTTGTGGATGTGTGGAGTGAGTTTGATGGGCGAAAGGATCTATATAAGATGGATGGCTTGCATTTGAATGGTTACTGTGTAAGAAGACTTGAGAAAGTGTTGCTGAATGTAGTGGATGTGCAAATTCAGGGAAACTAGATTTGTTAGGGGGGGGAGTAGAGATACAGTCCTTATGGAGGCAGTTGAATGTAAGAATGAATATAATATGCCAGAGCAAATAAGGACAACAAATCTGAGTGGGATAGTTAATATAAGGCATCTAGGTAGGGTTGGGGCTAATGGGGGTCTTACATTCATGTACACTAATACTAGGAGTATTAGGAACAAGAAGGAAGAGTTTTTGGCCATGGTTGGCACTTCCAGACCACAGGTTATAGGTATTAGTGAAACATGGCTGACTGTAGATGATATAACTAGTGGGATTGAATGTGATGGGTATAGTGTGTTCAGGAATGACAGAGAGAATAAAATGGGGGAAGGAGTATTGTTGATGATAGTTGATGAGCTCCAGCCAAGGAGAATAGAAGTTGAATTGCAGGATAGAGAAAAGAGCACATTTGAGGCCATTTGGTGTGTGATTGTGGCTAGCAGAACTAAATATACAATTGAGTGCTGCTATAGACCAGGTGATGGAAAAGGTGGTGGTGACAGTATGCACAAGCAAATAGAAGAAATAGGTGGAAGGAGGGTGATTATTATGGGAGATTTCAACTATGGTAACATTGATTGGAAGGAGGAGAGGACACACGGGAGGAAGGAACTGGATTTTATGCGGTTATTAAGGGATAACTATCTGCGACAGCATGTAATGGAAAATACTAGGGGTCAGAGAGTGCTTGACTTAGTAATTACATCTGAGGATTTGGCTGTAACAAATATAACCACATTGCCACCAGTCGGTGAGAGTGATCATAGGGTCTTAACTTGGGAGGTGGCTAAAGGTGTAGAATTTTCAATTAAGACACATGTGGAATTATCGGGCTGGAAAGTATGACAAGCTTAGGAGTTTGATTGGTTCAGTGCCATGGCATGTACAACTGCAAGGACTAGAAGTTGATAGTGCATGGGAGGTAGTTAAGAAGTGCTTGCATGAAGCAATGGCTGACTGTATACCTAGAGTCCGAATAATAAATCAAGTAGGGGTTAAATGGATGAATAACACCATTAAGCTTGAGTTGCAAAAAAAAGAAACAACTATGGAGGGAATTTAAGGAGAAGGGTGACCGGCAGGCACATGAACGGTATAAAGCGCAGGCCAGAAGGGTGACGAGTGTGGTAAGAAAAGCAAAAAAGGATTACGAAAGAACATTGGCCATGCAGGCTAAAGAGAATCCTAAACAGTTTTTTAGATATGTAGCAAGTAAAAGGGAAAATGTACATGGCAGATTGATTTTAAAGAATGCCGATGGTAGGGAGGTAACTGAATCAGTTGAGATAGTTGAGTTACTGAGTGAGCACTTTGCAAAAGTATATCATCCAGGTGGTGACATTGCAGAAACGAATAAACCAGTAGATTATACGGGAATTGTGGTTAATGAAGTGGAGGTGAGTAGTCTATTGCATAACCTCAATGTCAATACATCTGTGGGATTGGATGGTATACCAGCTCGTGTTGTACGAGAAGCAGCTAAAGAATTGTCAGTACCCTTGACCATATTGTTTAATTTGAGTCTCGGGTCTGGGTTAGTCCCAAGCGGGTGGAAAGAGGGGAAAATAGTTCCACTGCATAAAGGAGGTTCCAAGACTGATGTTGTAAATTACCGACCAATTAGCATATCAGGAATCATTGTCAAGGTCTTAGAGAAATTAGTCAAGAAAAGAATACAGGATTGGATAGATGAAAATGGGATATTGTATGGGGGACAACATGGTTTTGTGAAAGGTAGATCATGCCTCAGTAACTTGCTCATGTTTTATAACACAGTGACGACTGAACTGGATAGGGGTAATGGGTTAACAGTGATACTACTGGACCTTGCCAAGGCCTTTGATAGGATACCACATGGAACCCTAATCAGTACACTGGAGCAGATGGGTATAGATATAGGGTTGGTGAGATGGATAAGAGGGTCGTTGAAGGAGAGATATCAAAGAGTGGTTTATTCAGGAGTGGAGTCTAAAAGACGTCTTGTGACTAGTGGAGTGCCACAGGGCTCTGTTCTTGGACCACTGCTTTTCAATTTGTTCATCAATGATATTGGAAAGGATCTGAGAGGAAGTGTTCACTTGTTTGCTGATGATGCAAAGTTGGGTAGAGCAATTGTGAGTGCACAAGATGTCAAAATTTTACAGGATGATTTGGATAGTTTGGAGGACTGGGCTAGGTAAAATGGATGTCAATTTAATGTGGCAAAGTGTAAGGTTATGCACTTTGGGGTGAAAAGAATAGCAGCAGTATATCGCATTGGTGGAATCATACTCCAGGAGATTGATGAGGCCAGGGATTTGGGAGTGTTGGTGGATAGGTAGTTGAAGTTTAGGGGGCACATTGCAAAAGTAACTAAAACAGCTCACCAAATCACTTGGCTTCTGAAAAATACTTTAACATGCAGAGACGAACAAGTTGTTGTTCCTCCGTATCGAGCCTTGATAAGACCTCATCTGGACTTCTGTGCCCAGTTATGGGCACCAGGGTTTCTTCGTGATAGGGAGGAAGTGGAGAGGGTCCAGAGACGAGTGACCAAGATGATAGCAAGTCTGTGGAATGAACCTTATGAGAATAGGTTGAAGATTTGTGGGTTGCAGAAATTGGACGATAGGCGAAGGAGGGGTGATATGATTGAGACATTCAAATTACTGAAGGGTTTTTATAAGATTGATCCAGAAGATATTTTTGATAATATGACTGGTGGTGGGAGGACTAGGGGCCATGCATGGAAGCTGGGCAAGAGCGTGGTTGACAAGGGTTTAAGAGCTAGGTTCTTTACTTGGAGAGTGGTAAATGAGTGGAATAAGCTTCCAGAGTCTGTTGTGGTTGCTACGACCGTGAATGAGTTCAAAGCAAGGTATGATAGATACTGTGTGAATGTTGAATAGTTGTTCTTGACATAATGTTAGGGCCTCCCTCGATGAGTCTGTCGACTCCTTGGAGTTTCCCAGAACAATAATAATAATAATAATAATAATAATAATATATATATATATATTTCAGAAATACCTTTACCACATTAAATCTCATAGCTTTTAAACATACTTGGGACAAAGTATGTTTAAAAGGTTGTATAAAAATTATGTAAATTCAATTTGCATAATTTTTATACAACCAGTGCAAAAGTTATATGGAATAAGATCTAGAAAATGAATATACCACTTGTATACCTCGACTGTAATGAATGTGGTATTGCTGGATCCACAGCAATATTAGACACTTTGGACAGAAAGCTTGTTTGAATCTCCGCTATTTGTTTAGGAGGGTTGAAAAAAGCACTTTTATTCCTTCTCTTAGTGCAGTAGAACCTGATGACATCAATTTCTATACACATACATACACACACACACACACACACTGCTTGGAAGAAGTCAGTGGACCCCCCCCTTCCCCCTCACTGGCAAGGTGCATCGTGCCACGTAATGAGTCCCATGTGTAGTCATCGTTTCCAGATAAAATGGTTGCAAGAAGATAACTGATGGAGTTTGAAAGAGGCATTGTGGTAGTATGCCATGTTGCAGGCCTATTTATTCAGCGAATTGTTGCATTTGAGCCATCCCTGTTCAAAGTCACTGATGACACCATACTGAGATGGAAGCGCAGGGAGTTGGCTGCAAGAGCTATCTGCAGTGGACGATCCATCACCCTCACTGAACATGACAGTAGGGTGCTCATCGTCAGCATCGTATGTTACGCTTTCATGCAGGCCTACACATTTTACCGCATAAACTTCCATAACCAATAATTCTGCAGAATAGGTTGGTTGCTCCATATTCCCGGTGGTACCCATGTCTGTCGAAGCTTGTGTTCATGGGACCAGTTTGCCTGCTTTGTGGGAGGAAAAACCTCAGGATAAACTGGAGAAAAAATCCTGCTGTCTACACCCAAGACCGGCTAACTTTGCTATGTCTGAGGAAAATTCTTAAGCTCCTCACGTCGTCGACAGGAATTGAACTTAGGACGCTCCTCCCCCAGGCATATGATTGCGGACAGCAAAGCCACTAGGCTAACCGTGCGGAGTTAGGGTGCTATGAGGAATAATATGTAAAATATGTCATTTGTCGTCCAACACATTTAATGTGGAGTTCCAGGTATCGACTGGAACACAAACCTGGGGAAAAAAAAAAAATCATCAGAACCAAGGCTCACAACATGGGTTTCTTTGGTAGAACCGCAATATGCAGGCTCCACATTACCCAAACCAACTTGCAACATCATCTTCAGTTAGTGCAAAAGAATGTGTACAGTGGGATGTGGAATCTTGGAAAAGTGTGTTATGGAGTGACGAATCAAGTTGCACACTCTACCGAGCAGATAGATGGGTGTGGTTGTGGAAGATGCCCAGTGAACGTCTCTTACCAGAGTTTGTAACCCCAGCTATGAAATTCGGGGATGGCAGTATGATGGTATAGTCCTGTTTTTTCGTAGTTTGGACTTAGACCTCTGTTTATGGTGCCTCAAACATTGAACTTTGAGAGATATTTGAACATTCTGGACAATGCGGTACTTCCTGTTTTGTGGTGTTTCTACAGAACTGACTATTGTCTTTTTTAGCAAGACAATGCACCATGTCACAAGACTGCTGCTGTAGCTGCATTGTTTGTGGACATGAACATCAACACACTTGAGTGGTCACCACAGAGCCCTGATCTCAACCCTGTTGAACATCTGTGGGATGAACTGGAGCATCAGGTGAGGTCAAGGGATGTCCACCCCACAACAGTCCAGGATCTTATTACATGCCTATAGAAAGAATGGTTCAAAATTCCCATTGATGGCTATCATGCACTTAATAAAAGGATTACCTGTAGGATTGCTGCAGTCATCCTATATCTTATCAAGGTGGGTGCCATGACTGTTTATTCCTCATGCTATGGTGTTTTCTTTCCAAGCAGTGTATATCTGACCCTCACACAAAAGGTAGCAAGAATTGTAGCACATCAGTGCCATGTGTGGCAAATTATTAGAAGGAATGCATTAAACAATGTATTCCCAGCTAATTGTGAGACACAGCCAATTGTCCTTGACACCCCAAAACTAGGAATAGATAGAACACAAGCAACCAGTTACTGTCCTATCACTGTGACCAGCTGTTTTTATAAGTTGTTGGAGAAAATGGTAAATACAACTTCTCTGGTATTTCAAAAGAAGCTGGGAATACATTGTTTAATGCATCCCTTTTATGTTGGGCAGGCACATTTTTACAAAATTGTCAATATATGTGGCATGTGCTGGTTTCAGTTTTCTTTGGTAAAATTTTATTTGTATATTTCGTATTTGTGAACTATCTTAATGATATATAAAATATCAAATGTAATTCTGTTCCGATTCAAGACCCCCCCCCAACACACACACATTTTTCTTTTGAACATTTGCTTTACATAAATTGGTTTGGTTTTTTCTGCACTCATTGACAGAGATTGGAGAAATTACTAATAAATAAGATAAGTGACATGTATGCTGTATTTTTCTTTCATTTTTGTAGTATATATCCAATTATTATTGACTGTAAATTAGAAATTATTACTATTATTATTATTATTAATAATATTATGTGACACCTCCAAGGAGTTCAAAGACTCATCGAGGGAGGACACCTACTCTACAACTCTCTGTTTCCACCAACTACAACAAACCGTAACTACCATCATCATCTACTGTCAACCACTTAGTATTTTCACAGACAATCACAAACATCCATACCCACAGCAGGATTCGAATTCGCAGCCTTTTGGCTGGAGAGCAGATATGCTAACCACTTGGCCATCCAGGCTGGCACGTTAAATTATGAAAGCTAAAATTTTGTACATGCAACAACTAGTAATCTGTGGTTCCTGTTTGACTCATGCATGCCACAGCTTAGAGAGAGAGAGAGAACATTATTCGCATCCTCATATAAAATTCACAGTGGAAGTTAGTAAGGAGGGTAAACTAGTCTTCAACAGTTGCTTTCTTGATTTCCTTCTGGCAGTCTTACTATTTCTATCGTAAACTAACCTTCACCGACTTTATATACTACATAATTCAGCTCATTTTCCTTCCCAAAAGCTGAGCATTATAAAGAATGTATTAAACTAGAAACTCGTAACACCCAGAATATTATGCTCAAAAAAAAAATAATAATAATTATAAATAAATAATAATAATAGATCTGTGATTCCTATACACCAGCTCCAAGAAACTGTATCAAGAGTTTTAATTCCTTATATCTTTAACATTTCTCTACCTGTTTCAAGAATCTTAAAGAAGAGCAACTTGATACCAATAATCTTTTCAGTTAATAAACTGTCATATTGGCTACCTTCCTCCAATGACTGATGGCATCCAATTATCTTTCCAGGCACTTACCAAGTTCCATGCTATTGTAATTGTCTTTATTTTAGATAGACTGGTCATTCTATGGACAAACGAATAGAGAAGCATTAATCTTACATTGCTGGAATCTTCTATTCGCCAACTCGATTACGTCATCGATGTTGCTTTAAATACGAATGTTTATTTAAGGAAAGTGTCAAAGCTTTAGTGCACTGGTTAAATCAAGATGATTGTGTATCATTTCCAAAAATATAAGAGTCACATTCTCTTTAGTCATCACCTCTTTTTAGCATTATATTCATATCTCAATGTAGTGACATCATATGTACATGTAATATCATTTCAAATAACCCATTGTCAGCATTTCACTTTGTACAACTGTTTCTATACTGAAGATAGCCTGTTAGTTACAGCCAAAATATTTGTATATAAAATATTATCATTTCTTGTCTTGTACATGTTAAAAGTATATTTATTATCACACAGGTGACTCTGAAAATGCATAAATGAAATTTTGTGCAACAGGCTAGCCACTATAATGAACTATCCTGGCATTCCCATATCAGTTTTTCATAATGGAAGTTAACTGTATAATATATTTACTTCTATCCATGTATATTTGCATATTGGTTTTGTTATCTGGAAAGGCAAATAATTTGTTTTTTTAAAATTAGGTCGATAAACATGAAGATTCCAGGAGAAGAAAAAAAGCAGAAATTGTTGACCATTTTAAGAGGCTCTTTCCTGGCGTAGTAAGTGTTTTAAGAATTGTCTGTTGCTTTTTCATTTACCCACAAGTGTCTTTTACTATAATAAATCCTCAAATCAGAACTGCTTTATATCCTGCAATAATAAGCCAGTCCCATTTCCACTTATTTTAAAAGTGAGCTACAATATTTCTTTTAATAGCAAATTATTTGTAACATTGTATTGATTACAAATTAATAAACTGTTATTTTAATTTATTGTGGCATGAATAACTGTTTAAAAAATATTGAAATAACCAATTAGAATTCTTTATTGTTTGTATTTAATTAATTAGAAGAAACACACATATAAACCACAGTGAAAATTATTTAATTGTAAATATTTCATCCTAAGTATCTTAGGACATCATCAGTACAGTATTTAAACAAAAATTAGGAATAACATACAGTTAGGGCGCATGATTACAATAGAATCTCATGAAAACGTGCATAATGTGCTAAAGTAGTACAAAAAAAAAAAAAAAAAAAAAACGTTAATTATTTAACACAGTTTTGTATGATAATTTCCCATACTTTAGGAATAGTAAGAACGTCGTTGTGGTTTAGGTTTGGTCTGTGTAGTAGGGCTTCAGAACTTTCTTTGTATAAACGTTCATGTTTAAATAAAGATCTATGTAAAAGCTTAGCCTTTTCCCAATGGAACCTATGTTTTGGATTTTCAATTCCGTATTGAGAGAGGCCAGATTTCTGCGGTTTAAGAAGGTGAATGTGGTCTTGATGTTCCGAGATGCGTTTCTGAACAGACCTACCTGTCTGTCCAAAGTAAGATAATTTGCATGAGCATGGAATCTCATAAACACCAGGTAACATCAAGGGTGAGAATTTGTCCTTAGGAGAAGGTAATAAGTAAATTTGGTTGATAGGTTTGTAAGTAGTGGCAAAATTGTATTTCTTCATAATTTTAGAAAGACGTTCTGAGATGCCTTTTTTTTTTTTTTTTTTTTGTACTACTTTAGCACGTTATGCACGTTTTCATGAGATTCTATTGTAATCATGCGCCCTAATTGTATGTTATTCCTAATTTTTGTTTAAATACTGTACTGGTGATGTCCTAAGATACTTAGGATGAAATATTTACAATTAAATAATTTTCACTGTGGTTTATACGTGTGTTTCTTCTAATTATGAACGCACCACAGGTTTCGTTATTAAAAAGTGCTCTTTCATCAAGACAATGCACCGTCCCACGCATCAGCTGTAGCAATGGCACAATCGCACGAAAAAAAAAAAATTGTTTGTATTGTTTTGCTTGCCTGGTTGGATGAAGGAATAGCATATCCACTGTTCAATCAAAAGGCTGTTAGTTTGGATGTTTGTCAATGCTTTAGGTTGTTGATGATTGCCTGGTGTGAAACCAACACACTTCTTATTGAACTTGAAAAAGTTCCATGTTTGGTCTCTGTAACATAGTTTTTAGATTATCTAACCCTTACCCCCCCCCCTGTCCACTCTACAAATGTATTTTAGGTTGGCAATATTGTGAGTGGGATTACCATTTAAAAATAATAATAATCTTCTGTTTTGTAGCTGAATTAAAACTAGATTTGAATATAGATCTTCGTTTCATTCATAAGTTTTTTCATTCAATTTGTAAAGCAGTGACATTCAAATTGATACACAATTCTAACACTACATATAAATATTTTATTTTCAATTATTCTCTATCAGTTTAATAATGAATCACTAGCGATATCTGTTTTCATCTTGAATAAATTGGATTTGACTGTTAATGAGTACATCTGTATTTTGTTGCTATGCAAGTGTTGTCTTTCTTCCTCTGTATACCAAATACAGCATTTTGAAGTTCTTTTGAGCTAATTTACAACATGATTTTTCCTTCTTCTTTTCTCCCTCTCCCCACAACCTGTTGGTTGGTGGGTAGCATTGGCTATTGATAGTTGCCTTCTGTTTTTTGCTGATAGTTTGACTATTTGGCAACTTCGTCCATTTTTGATGTCACTCATGTATTGGGTTCTTGGTTTCCTTCTACCAGGTCTTCTCTCTATCATTCCCTCAATGAAATTTGTAGTTCAGTCTGAGTATCCTAATAGGTGTCCAATCATGTTATTTCTCCTTTCTCTGACATATGTAGTATGCTCCTTTTTTGATTCTACCTTTCTTAATGCTTCTTCATTTGTAGCTTTTAATGTCCATGCAATCTTCAGCATTCGGTGCGAACACCTTATCTCAACTGCTAGAAATCTTGATTTGTCTCTTTTTTTGTAGAGTCCATGTCTCTGATCTTTAGATGGCCACACTCCAGACAAAGCTTTTAATAAAGTGCTTCTTTATCTCAGTGACATACTCTTTGAGTTAATGTTGTTTCTTTTATTGTTAAATGCCTATTTTGCTTGTGCCATTCTTGTTCTCACATCTCTTTCACTTCTCCCATCTGATTTTATTAGGCTTCCTAAGTCAGTAAATTCTTTTACTTGCATTAATATTTTCCCATTTCTTGTGACATTTATGATTTGCTTTCCTTCCTTGGTACATTTCATTATTTTTTATCTCATTGATTTTCATCTTTCATCTTTTCATTTAGGAGTTTATTCATCTCTGCAAGTAATTCTTGCAGTTTTTTTCATTTTCTACTCTAAGGCCATTTTGTCTGAAAATCTTATTGTATTATAAAGCCTGCCATTGATTTTTATTCCACTATTGATATTTTATTTGAATTCCCTCAGAGCCTCTTCAGTGTAAATATTAAAAAGTAATGGCGAGAGTCCACACCCTTGTCTAGCACCTTTTCTTATTTTAGCATGTTTTCCTTGTTTTCCTGTGACTGTGGTTTGATATTTATATAGTTGATAAATTAGTCTTCTGTCATTATAATCTATTTTCAGACTTTTGAGGACTTTGAACATTATATTCCAGTCAGTGTTGTCAAAAGCTTTTTCTACATTAATGAATGCTGAGAGTATGGTTTGTTTATTCTAAATTCTTTTTCTATGATCAGTCAGAGAGTTAGCATAGCCTCTTTTGTCTGTCTCCTGTGAAGCCAAATTAGTCATGAGGTAAACGTTCTATTTTTCTTTCAGTGCAGCAGTAGATAATTCTAGTTAGGATTTTAAGACTGTGGGTAATAGACTTAACATATTGCGATCTTTGCTTATACTTGGGCTCTGGAATTGCTACCATAATGCTTTTCTCAAAATCTATTAAGATTTCTCCAGTTATGTACATTTGATTTATCATTTTATATAGCTCACATTTTGATTCTTAAAAAAATAATTTTTTTTTTCTCCTTCTTCCTTCCAACTAGGAAATTCTTAACCATTTTAATTGCTTTATATTAGCTGCTAAGCTGGAGCTTTTTAGATTATCTGTTATTGTTTGATTGCAGTTCTGTAATTCTGTACTGAAGATGCCTATGAAACAAGGTGAAATTTCTACAAATACAGGGTGTTCGGGATAAATTTGACATATTTATAATTAATTATATTTTTCCGTAAGTTACATGTATTAACACACACTTCTCTTCATTTAAAAGTTTGGACCCTTCTTCATTCATATACAAGATGTCAGAAAGGATGGATAGCTGGAACCCACCTGAATCATGGAAGAGAATAACTTGTATCATGATGATTCGTGCCCGCCATCAAAATAAGGATATTACGACTGCTGCCCAATGCTCCCTGAATACAGTAAAAACAATCAGGCATGAACTAGAGACTTGCAATGGTGACTACGAGGATGTAGCAAGAAGAAAGATCCCTAGCAGACGATCTGATTGCGTTCGTACAGCAGAATTCCTCGCAAATCTGCAGGAACAGGTGTTGAAGAACCCTGGCATTGGAATTCGGGCTTTGTTCGTGGAGTTGCTAACTGTAGTCAAGCCCTGGATAACAAGTGTAGCCAATGGTAGGCCGTATGTATGGCAGCAGGATTCGGCCCCTTGCCACACCTCTGGGAAAAGTCAAAAATGGTTGTCTTAAAATTTCTACGACTTCACCAGTCCAAATGTTTGGCCTCCAAACTCCCCAGACCTTAACCCCATGGATTATTTTGTATGGGGCGCAGTTGAAAAAGACACCAATCGCACTTCCAGTAATACAAAAGCCCAGTTAATGGATAAAATTAAAACAGTTTTTGCGGCCCTTCCCAGGGAGACTGTAGCATCAGCTTGTTCGAGGTTCCGAAGCAGAATTGAAGCTGTGATCGATGCTAATGGTGGTTATTTTGAGTAAATCTTGTTGATAGTATTGTAATTAACTCTGCCTGTAATGTTTTTTTGTCAATTCATTAAATTTAATAGATACAAAGAAGATTTTCTTTTTCCTTACGAAACTGTCAAATTTATCCCGAACACCCTGTAAGTTTAAAATGAGCTTTCCTCCATTTTTATTGTTAGGCATTTTCTTTCTTCTTTTTTTAGAGGGTGAATAGCATAAAAAAACAGAACTACAGTATTTTATGGATGACAGCCTTTAATATTGCAAAATAACTTGTTGTTCACTTCCTTCTACATTCTTAAAGGTATGAATGAAAGTAAGAATCTGTCAGTCTCCTATGAATTTCTGATTTTGAAATTTGAACATAGTTAAAACCTCATTTACTGATAAGAAAGTTAATGCAGTATATCATTTGAAGGGGTTTTCACAAATTCTGTTTGATACGGCTAAACAGCTGAAAGACTGTGCTTGAAATAAATCACTCAAATTAGGAATACCTCTTTTCGAAAGTTTCTCTGCTTTTAATACAAAGTTGATACTGCTAATATCTCAAATAAGTCACTGATTAGGAGTAGGTACTTTATTCTTCACTTTTTTTTTTTATGTCAATTCCACATACAAATAGTTGGAAACTTATAGCTCCCTTTAGTACTTTGGATGGAGTAAGGGTCAGGTAATTTAGGAATCCATCTATAAAGACAAGATTTCTTCAAGCTACCTTGGGTATCCAATAAATAAGGTGTTGTTCTCACACTGGACAAATGAATATCTAACAACAACAATAAATACTCACGTAACAGTAAGTTTCTCTGTTTGGAGAGTAGAGGTGTTATTCACTTAGCCAACCAGACTACCTAAATATGTTCTAATCAATCATGGTAATATTCTGAAATGCACTAAAATGCATAATCTCTCTTGCTTTTTTCTCTTCCCCTTCTCTAGTATGATCGTCTTGTAAATATGTGTCAACCCATTCATAAACGATATAATGTTGCCATTACTAAAGTGCTTGGTAAAAACATGGAGGCTATAGTAGTTGATACAGAAAGAACTGGCCGGTCATGTATTCAGTATTTAAAAGAGCAGATGCTGGAAGCAGAGACATTTCTACCTCTTGACTATATTGATGCCAAACCCCTAAAAGAAAGGTTGAGGTAAGTGTTTTTTTGGATGCAAATAATTCACTTTATCTATCTCTGCTTTTCATGCATTCCCATGCTTTTTATATTTTTCTTTAAAGGATTGTATGGTTATAGCATTTCCTGACAAGAATTAATAATATAAATTAAAGATGCCAAGAAATTATATTCTTGGTTAATCCTTTATCCAAGTGTAAGCAAATGACTTCATGTCAATTGATAATGCGAAATTATTAGCCTCTATATGCAAGTAGCCCAGTCATGAAGATGGTTCACTAGCAAACTTAGCTTAATGCTTGGATAAAGGATTAAACAAAGAAGATAATTTCTTGGCATTTTTAATTTTTAGTATAACCAAGTGAAAGAACTTTGAGATGTGTCTCTAATCCTAAGTTATTTCTAATGTATATGGGAAATAAATGTTTTCTGCATTACTCCAACTTTGGTATCTCTTCAGGGTCTGGCTTCTACTGATGGTAGCTTGCTTCCAGAGTAGATAAGTTCTGCTTGGTGGCTGGTCTTTACCACCAGGCCATCTGGTGTGAGGTGGAATCTAACAAGATCAGATACATAGTGCAGACTGTTCTCTACATAGTCTGCACTATGTATTTACAGACCTGGTGGATATGGTGGATTTGTTTCTAGTGACAAAGAAATGCAATACCAGATAAAGACGATTGGCACGAAAAGAGTAATCATAATGGAGCACTTGAATTATCCAAACATTTATTGGGTAGCAGTAAATCTCACAAGAAGAATGAAACTGAGTTTATTTAGCTGTTGCAAGACAACTTCCTCAAGCAGCATGTGACAGGAGGAGCTCAAACTCAAGAGTCTTAGATTTGATTATAATGTCAAATGGAGTTTTGGTTAAAGTTATATGTATTCTGCCTCCAGTTGGTGACAATGATCATGCGGTACTCACTTGCTAAGTTTATGAATGTTCCATTCAGAAAAGGTTACATGCTTGAACTACAAAGCTGGAAATTTAAAAAAAGGTAAGAAAGCGAAAGAAAACCATGTGCATAAGGATTGATGTTCACTATGAAAATTATAAGCACAGGCCAGAAGAGTCACAACTGACTGTTGTACAGAAAGCTGTCTGAGCTTGAAAAGAAACTGGCTCTATTACTAAAGACAACCCTAAAGAATTCTGTTGTTATGCTGCAAGTAAAAGAAAGAATGAATATGAAAGAATAACCGTACTGAATGTGGATGGTTTGAGGTTGACAGATGCAGAAGAGGTTGTTCAACTAATGAATACCCATTTTGATAAAAGCTATCAACCTGGTAAATACAGCATTAAGCTCTCTGCTACCTCTTCACTGGATGAAGAAACTCAGGTGTATGAGGATTCAATATTAGTGTTATTGCACAAACTGAATAAGAATTCAGCAATCGGGACTGGTGGGATATCAGCATGGATGCTAAAAGAGCGTTCAGCTGAACTGGCTATTCCTTTGACCAGGCTATATAATTTGAGTCTCAGAACAGGAAACATTCTGCAGGAGTAGAAAGAATGTATGGTAATCCCATTGCATAAGGGTAGTGCAAAAAAAAACAAAAAACAATGTATTCAACTATCAACCACTCAGTATCTCAGGAGTGGTGATGAAGATTTCAGAAAATTTGGTTAGAGTTTGCATTCAGAAATGGGTTGACAGAGAATTTCTACTTTGCAATGAACATCATGGGTTTACTAAGAGAAGGTCATGTTTTAACAACTTGCTCACATTCTATAATAATGTTACCATTGAGCTGAAGAGGAGAATGGATATACCATGATACTTTTGGATTTTTGCTAAAGCTTTTGACAGAATACAGCATGGATGATTGATATATAAATTGGAAAATATGGGATTGCATTATAAAATATTAGTGTGGTTAAGATGATGGCTGACTGACAGATATCAAAAAAGTGGTATATGGGGCATGTGAATCTGCATGATTTAAGGTATCTAGTGGTGTACCACAAGGATCAGTCTTTGGTCCACTGTTATTAAATCTGTACATTAATGATATCAGGAAGGTTTTGATAGCAACATACAGCTATTTGCTGATGAGGCAAAGTCAGGTAGGTAATCATGAGTCCTGCTGATATGCAGAACTATTTGAGTGGGCTTGAGTTGTATGCATATGAAAATAGCCATCAGTTCAATGTTAATAAATGTAAGGGCATGCATTGTAGTGATCAGATATCCAGTGTCAGAAATAAACAGCTCTCCTCTACTTTCAAATTTAATTCTGTATCTACATACTCAAGGCCTCTCTTCCTACACATCCTAGCATCATGCCATATGCCAAACTGATCAGCCTAGGGATATTGGAGTTTTGGTAGACAGGAAGTTGAAGTTCAAGGTTTGTATAGCAAAGATTGCAAATACAACTTAGTGAATAATTGCGATGCTGAAACGAACTTTTACATATAAAGATAAGAATGTCATTTTTCCTCTTTACAAGGCCCTGATAAGACCTCACTTGGACTATTGTGCACAGGACTGGTCTCCTGGTTTCTGTTAAAAATCATATGAGAAAATTGTGGAATACTGATTATGAAGACAGATTGAGGATTTGTAGATTGCAGACACTAGAAAGAAGCAAACAGAGAAAGAGGGGTGATATGATTGGGACGTACAAACTTCTGAAAGGGTCATACAGGATTTTAGTTGATCCAATTTTTCATTTTATGGAAGATGGGGAAAGGATGAGAGGGCAGCCTTGGATGCTGAGAATACCTTCAAGAAAGGGGTAAGATGTAGATCTTTCTCTCATAGGTGCTAAGCTGGAATGGATTGCTGTTGGATGCTGTGTGTACAGTCATTGTGAAAGATTTCAAGAACAAGTATGACAACTGATGCATGTAGTATGGAGTGGCTCTATTAGTCCCTGACTCCCTGGAGGTCTCTCTCTTAATAATAATAATAATAATAATAATAATAATAATACCAATATGTAGTTGGAATATTAGCATGTATGCTAAAACACCACAGGAATGGAAAGAATTTATAATAATTCTGTTGCACAAAGGTGGTGCATAGGGTGATATGTCCAATCTATCAGTACTGACCTATCAGTATTATCCCTGATGTGGTGTTAAAGATTTCAGAGAAGTTGCTAACTTGCATACAGAAAGTGATAGATAGACAAGCTATATTTTGCAAGGATCATAGGTTTACTAAAGGAAGGTTGGGTTTAGGAATTTGCTCATATTTTATCGAGGTGTTACGGCCAGTTTGGATAAAGGGAATGGATATACTGTGATACTGTTGGATTTTGCTAAGGCATTTGATAGGATATCACATGAAAGGCTGTCATATAAACTGGAGAATATTGGTTTGGAATACAAACTCTTGATGTGGATAAGTGAATGTTGACAGATATCTAGAAGTGATATACAGTTGATGTGAATCTGCCAGATTTAAGGTGATAGTGGTGCACATCTGGGTTCAGTCCTTATACGATTGTTTAATCTGTATATTAATGCCATTAGAAAGGATCTTATAGGTGATGTTAATTGTTTGCTGATGATGCAAAGCAATCAGTGATGTAACTGATATCCAGCACTTACAGAATGATTTGAATAAACTGGAAATTTGGGCAAATGAAAATGGCTGTCAGTTTAACACTAGTAAGTGTAAAGTTATACACTTTGACATGATGTGATTTCCAATGGCATATTATATTAGTAGGGTTACAAGAATCTGATGAAACTGGTATAATTGTGGATAGGAATTTGAAGTTCAAGGGTCACATAGCAAAAATTGCAAATACAACTCAGAGGATAATTGTGATATTGAAGTGAACCTTCACATGTAAAGATAAAGAGGTGATTTTGCCTCTTTACAAGACATTAATAAGACTGTACCTGGACTGCTGTGTGCAGATTTGGTCTTCTGGGTTCCAAGGGGATAAAGAAGCTATGGAAAGGGTACATGGAAATGTTAACAAAAATTATATTGGAATTATGGAATTTTGATTATGAGGACAGATTTCAAGTATGTGGACTACAGATTAGTTAGCAGAAGAAAGAGGGAGGGATGATAAGATAGAAGTCTCTAAATTTTGAACAGGTGTTATTGGATATCATCTGCCCCTCCATGGGAGAGAACATGGGGGCATCCATGGAAATCAGGTTTGCTTACAGCTAAGAAAGGATTAAGGGCTAGATTTTTCCGTCACAGAGCAGTGAGTGAGTGATTGGAACAATTTGTCTGTTGAAGTAGTGAATGCATTAGTGTGAATGAATTTAAGGGATGGTATAACAGCTGGTTTGGGTGATGTATAGCTTTCCTTGATGAGTTCTTGACTCCATGGTGGCCTGGGATAATAATAATATCCAGAAAGATAATTTAATCACTCAGATATTATTTACAGTAAATATATACAATATCAGTAGCAAACATTTCTACGCAACAATGTAATCATATACATTAATAATTGTTTCACTTTCACATACTTTCATTCAAATTAAACTGTGCAATAAATGAAAACCATCTTTAGATGGTTGAATTTGAGCTAAAAAAAAAAAAAAACTCATAAAAGACACAGGCATAGAATAAAATCATACTGATTCATCACAAAACAGAATTTCAAGCAAAACCTCAGACATTTATCAGTATAATAAATGTCTGAGGTTTTGCTTTTTAGCTGCTGTTAATTCTCTGTGGGTGTACAAAAGCAGTGCGAATAAAATTATTATATTAATCTCTGTACTGAAATCACGTGTCAAAGTTTGTTCTTAATCACCCATTCTTCCTTCAATGAGATAATTTAAATGAAAAAAAAAACTAAACAGTCCATTCATCTAGTAGTAGGTTATATTCATCAACAACACTACTACTTTCATGCAGAAGAAGAGTTTGTACCTAGCATAGCAGAGGCACATATATTAAAATAGTTTCTTTCATTCCCTAAAAACAGGAAATATCTACAGTTTGCTTTTATTAATTAAAACAAAGAGATTCTGCTAGAAACGCTTTAAAAGCAGCAACATACCAGTTTCCTTTAACAGAATATATTTTTTAACATAGCAAAAACTTAATTTTTGACTTTTCTTATACCATCTTCAAAATCAGTTCCATGAAACAAAAGAATTTATTTTCTGTTTCAGAATTGCCCTGCTATGAGCAATAGGTGGTAAGTGTGGCAGTTGTGGTACACCTATCCTATGGACAGGCAAAACGTCTTTATGGGATATGAAGCACTTTTTTTTTTCTCCATATTATAAGAAATCTATAAACTACAGACTACTTACATAACTGTATTCTTAGCTGTTGGTCTCCACCACCCATTAATTGCAGGGCAGTAAAAGGCAGTCACCATATCTTTCATTTATGACATAGTGACCTCCTTTCAGGTATGTTGCCATGTTAACATCGCCATTAGATAGCACTATTCTGCTGGAGTAGTTCACCAAATGTGAACAATGTTTGAGTATGGATTTTAGCATTACTTGCTAGTAAAACTGATTTTAGAGTTATGGATATTTTCATCTTTTATAATAGTACGCTTAGAATAACATTACTGTGAAACTCAGAACAGGATTTTCTGTAATTTGTTAACATAGTGTTTGCTAGTGTACTGTTGTATAATCCAATCTTTTCTTCTTTGTGGTTTTCCATTCGAGTACCTATAGCCAAGACTTTCCCTCATAAATCACAACAAAAACTGCATATGATTAAAATCCCAACCAACTAGGCTGTTCCTTAGACTGTTTTCAACAAAAACTTTCGACCATGGGATACACTTGTCATCTAATGAAATCCAGAATGTTGCACAACACTGAATTCTTCAAAAATCTGAAAAATAGACATTCTGTCCATAAAATGCCTTTTAAAAAATAATTGCAATACATGAAGAAAGTTGGATCGCTAATGTGCCTAAAACTTGCCATTTCTATGAACTGCTGAAAGTTGAGTATTCCTTCTGTTTTTAGAGATGCTTGAAATAAACAACGGGTGGTGGGGGGGTCTATAAAAATCAGACAGTGCCTAACCTAGTGTTTCATGAACAACTGTGGAAAGTTGTGTTCCTTCCCTTAGTAGTTGATTTGTATCCAAACAAAAACTTTATTTTATTAATATGGATGACACATAGCTGCTTTTTTATTTCCAGTTTTTTTGTTATGCTACTATTGCCTTTTGCACATAAATCCCCATACGTGTTGGTATGCACAGTGATTTTGACAGAATAGGATGGTTAGTCCTTATGCTTTTGTTGTATATATCACTGTCATTTTACTTCGTAATGGCTGATGCACAAAACATTAACATGCATGTGCACAATTTGCTAATGAAGTTTAGTAAAATTGCAGTTGTTGAAATTAAAATCTGTTTATCTTTCCAATTATATTAAGCATATATTATTACTGCCAGGTTAAAAAAAAATATTAAAAAAAAGGTTAATAATTCTGCATTGTTTTTCATTCTAGAAATATTCAGCAACCTCGCAATGTGAAGTTGCTTTATGATGTTCTGCAGTACGATCCTCCAGCAATAAAGCGAGCAGTATTATATGCTACTAATAATGCCCTTGTTTGTGAAACAGCAGAGGATGCTTGCAAAGTAGCTTATGAACTTGGTGATGGGAAACGTTATGATGTAAGTTAAATTTAGAATAGGTAAATTGCAATTTATTTCTCTACACTTTCTTCAACATTTCAAAACATAAAACAAAGTAGTATGGTTTCTGGCTAGTTTCAAAGTAACATCATTCCTGCTGAAATGATTAATGGAGTTATTTATTAACTTAAATAAATTTAGCTGGTAATTAATTATATCACAAGTAAATAAAAACTTCAGAAACCATAATTTGTGGTCTTTTAAAACAAATGCCAAAAACTTTCTGTATTCCTTGAATAGCTGATGATACTGGTCTGTGGATTTTCAAACTTTGTGTTATGTTTGTTTTGCCACTATATATTTATATATATTTTTTTTTTTTTTTTTTCAGAATTCATTTTTACTCGGTTGGAATATTATGAAAAACCTTGAATGACTAATACCGAGAGATAAAAAGATGACAAGATATATTTAAAAAGATACTACTAGTTTACTAGTTTCGTTGAATAGATCAACATCCTCAGATATCACAATCAAAGAAGTATATAAAAAATTACAGAGACTTAAAATTGTAATAACAGAACAAGTATAAAAAAGACAGTAGCGTGTTTGAAAAACAAATGCGAGGATGAGTTCCAAACAAATGTATACCACGCGCTGTCGCGAGTGCGCCAGTACTGAACAGAAGCAACGTGTGCATCAGAGAGATTGTAACTCAGGCTGTTGTTGATATGAGAGGAATCTAGAGAAATTTCCCTGGATTCAACAATCTTTCTTTCGAGTTCATCATAGCACACACGGATGTTAGAAGTTTCAGTCCAGTTTACAATGTGTTGGCGGCCTTCTGTTAGCTGAAAAGCGAACGTGGCTAGAGAGAACGCTAGCTCTAGTCCTGTTATAGGAGATATCTCTACAGTGTTCATCCAAATGTAGAAGGATGGATTTAGCAGTCTGCCCATAGTATGGCTTTCTACAATCACACAAATTCTTGTACACTCCTGGAAACTGAGTAGGAAGATGTTTCTGTTTATGTTTGCTAAGTAATGAACGAAGTTTTGTAAGCGTAGTGAAGCAAGTTTTGAAGTTAAATTTCTTGAGAATCTTGGCCAGTTTTGGTGAAAGAGAACTGATGTAAGGCAAGGAGATGAAGGCTCTTGGGGAAGAGGGATCTTCAGAAGTAGTTGAGTGCCTGGTTGAGTTGAGTTTAGCGCTCTCTCTAGCCACGTTCTCTTTTCAGCTAACTCAGACGAAGGCCGCCAACACATTGTAAACTGGACTGAAACTTCTAACATCCATGTGTGCTATGATGAACTCGAAAGAAAGATTGTTGAATCCAGGGAAATTTCTCTAGATTCCTCTCATATCAACAACAGCCTGAGTTACAATTTCTCTGATGCACACATTGCTTCTGTTCAGTACTGGCGCACTTGCGACAGCGCGTAGTATACATTTGTTTGGAACTCATACTCGCATTTGTTTTTCAAACACGCTACTGTCTTTTTTATACTTGTTCTGTTATTACAATTTTAAGTCTCTGTAATTTTTTATATACTTCTTTGATTGTGATTCCTGAGGATGTTGATCTATTCAACGAAACTAGTAAACTAGTAGTATCTTTTTAAATATATCTTGTCATCTTTTTATCTCTCGGTATTAGTCATTAAAGGTTTTTCATATATATATACACGGTGCTTAAGGGTCAAAGCTGTATAACTGTGACGGGACCTCCACATAGCCTTTAAAGGAATGCAGAGAACCGACCAGGGCTTCTGGCCTAATGTCCAGCCCTCACCTTCTCGTGGTGCACCCTGTTGGATATCTACCTGGATAGTGAACGAACAAGGATGGGCTTGCAATTTGGGATTTAGCCGACCAAATTGTATTCTTATTGGTTAAATCAAAATAAAAAATGATGGTACAACATGACAAAATTTCTTGCCAGCTGGGGTGTCGCCCAGTTAAACAAGCCCCCCATTGTTTTCACCAGGGAACCAGGGCGAAAAGTCAGTTACTGGAACAAATCTGAAAGCACACCCCAACTCGACATCACCAGAGTTAAAGATCAGTACTATCAACATAAGAAGCCTGAATGGCAAAGAAATGGAGCTAGCTGAGGAATTAGATAAGTACCAGATCGACATAATAGGGGTGACTGAAACAAAAAAGACAAAAACTGGTGAGATCTTTCTGAGCAATAAATACAAAATGTTATATTCGGGCAATGACAATGAAGGAAAAGAATGAGTAGCCATAGTATTCAACACAAAATATGAGGTGCCTCATGGCACCTCATATTTTGTGTTGGCAGGTGCCTCAAGTAGAGTGATGTGGACAAATATGAGAATGGGGAACTGGACAATGAGACTTATTTGTGCCTATGGTCTCACAGAAGGTTCTACTAAGGTAGAAGTGGAGGAATTTTTTGAGGCTTTAGAAAAAGCAACTGACACAATGAAAAAGGAAAAGTTGGTCCTTGTTGGGGATCTGAATAGCAGAGTAGGAAATGATTGTCAGACATACAAAAATATTTTGGGAAAATTTGGAGAAAAGAGCAAAGATAATAATAATGGCAAATACCTGTTGGTTTCTACTCAGGACATGGACTGGTTATTACTAACACCATTTTCCAACATATAAATGTGCACAAATTCACATGGAGAGGAGAGGCAAGGAATAAGAAGAGTCTCATTGACTACGTTATTTTGATAGTGATGTTTTCTCGCTTGTGCAGGACACCAGAGTGTACAGAGGATTTGAAATTGGAAGCGATCACTATTTAGTCTTGAGCAGGATAGAATTGAATTTCATATTGAAAAGAATAACATGTAAGAAAGTTTTAATGCGAATAAAGTTGAGCAGCTCTCAGATGTGAACTATAAACTAAAATACACAAAGATTATTGAAGAAAAAATGAAAGAGTTTGAGAACACAATCAAACCTTGGAGATTCAGTGGCAAGCCTTGAAGAAAGCCCTAATTGATTCAGCTAGAGAGGCATGTGGTGAAGTTGTCTGCAAGGATAGAAAAATTAGAACTCCATGGTGGACACAGGAAGTTAAAGAGGCAATGAAGGAAAAGAAGAAAGCACATCAAAAGTTCCTGGCAAATAAGTCAGGTTGTGCTCTTAGAGAATACAGAGACAAATGTAAGAAAGCGAAACACTGTGTAAATCTAACTAAACAAAAGTTTTGGGAGAACTTTGGCAAGAACATAGAAAATAAATATCAAGAAGGCAGTAAGATATTCTGGAGGTTGTTGAAGAAGCTTAGAAATGGAGGAAAGAGAGCTGTAAAAGGAGTTAGAGATGATAACGGTGACATGAAAACTGGAGAAAAAGATATCCTTGAAGTATGGAGTAATTACTTTGAAAAACTGCTAAATGAAACAAGTAGTGATGACAGCACTGTGGTAAAAAACACTGACCCGGCATACAGTCAGGAATACATATCCATACTTGAAGTAGAAAAAGCCATCAAAGGCTTGAAATGTGGAAATGCAGCAGTAGTAGATAATATTTGACCAGAAATGCTAAAGTATGGTGGTATAAAAGTCTTGCAGTGGCTGCACTTCATAGTTCAGAAAGCCTGGACAGAGGGACGAATTCCCGAGTCCAGGATTTTTATATATGGGCACTATTAGAGCACAGTAGAGCTCTAATAGTGCCCATATATAAAAAGGGAAATAAAACTGAATGTGAGAATTACAGAGGTATTTCCTTACTGAGTGTTCCTGGCAAGATCTATGCAAGTATACTTGAGAAACAGTTGAGAAGAATTGTGGAAGTAAAGCTTGGTGAAGAACAAGCTGGATTCAGGCCAAATAGAGGCTGTCAGGATCAGATATTCACTTTACAACAATTAGTCGAGAAAGCATGGGAATATAACAAAGATCTGTATTTAAGTTTGGTCGATCTGGAAAAGGCATATGACAAGGTACCAAGAGAGAAGCTATTCAATACGCTACATTTAATGGTGTCAATGGGGCATTATATCAAGCAATACTTAGTCTGTATTTGAGTTGTAATTCAGCAGTTAGAATTGAAAGAAGTACAGGGAGATGGTTTAATGTTAAATCTGGTGTGAGACAAGGATGTACATTATCCCCTCTGTTATTCATTATCTATATGGATCACATTATGAAAGAAAGTGGTATTAAACATGATATCAGAATTGGAGATGCTAATGTCAGCTCTTTGCTTTATGCAGATGTTGTTATACTTCTAAATAAATCCACTACAAGTTTTCAAGATTCCCTGACTAAATCGAATAACTGTTGTAATAGATATGGTATGAAGGTCAGCATTACAAAGACAATGAAAATAGGTAGAATTGTTGAAAATATCAACTATGTTGTGAACAGGGAACCTGTGGAACAAGTAAAACATTTCAGCTACTTAGGCACAATTTTTAGTGAAGATAATAAATTAAATATGGAAATAGACAACAGAATCAACAAAGCTGGTTGGTAGGAAGTCAATTGAATAAATTCATGTGGAATAAGAGAGAAATTAGTCGGAACACTAAATTAGCTGTATACAAGACAGTGTTCAAACCAGTTTTAACTTATGGATCTGAGAGCTGGGTCAGAAGTAAAACATTTGACCAAAAAATAGAGACCGCAGATATGAGTGTCCTGAGAAAGATTAGAGGCATGAACAGATGGCATCGACGGCAATATCATATTAAAAACGAGGATATTAGGAAAGAACTTGACATTGTCAACATCCAGGAATGCGTTTGCAGAGCTAATCTCAGGTGGTATGGTCACTTAAACAGAATGGGCTAAGAAAGATTAGCAAAACAAGTGTTCTCTGCCCAGTTGGCAGCAAAACGACCCAGAGGAAGACCAAGATATAGGTGGATTGATACGGTACAAAGTGCCTTAGACGATAGAAATATAAGATCTGATAATGTTGGAGTCTTGACAAGTAACAGACTGATTTGGAGGAAAATTGTAGATTGGAAGTTAGTAATGATGTAATTTTTTTCATGTACTACTGTCATATCCTGTACACCCCTTGAGGGCACATGTCAGGAATTTGATGATGATGATGATATATATATATATATATATATATATATATATATATACACAGTTGACTCTCTCTATAGCCAAGATCACGAAAACATATTCAGTCACTATAGCCTACTATTGAAATGATCCCAACAAATTCTAATAGGTACAGTACTATGCTAAAATAAATTAACTATAGTGTGCTATCCATTTATAAGAAAACCTCGTATAGTGGGCATAATAGATTTGCTTAAGTATGATCATCTGTAATAAGGTTTATAGATGTCAGGGACAAAAGGAAATTAGCAGGTTCATTATTTCACCTGTATAAAACTAGTCTATTTGCATTGTGCTGGCGATGTGTCATATTTTATACTCTTCTAATGAAAATGAAACCAGCACTCTCCTTACTAGGCGCATTCTTTCCCAGTGGCTCTCTTTGTACAGAGAAATATGAATACATTCAGCAAATGAGACACAGATAATTTGCCTCTCAATTGAACTGTAATGAAGGAGATGTCAGGGTTTAATCTTTGCAGTTTTAAGGAGATTTTATGACTCTTCTTCCCCACCCCCCCCACTTCCACTCAAAAAAAAAAAAAAGAACACTTCAACATAACAAATTCATTGCCATGCTTTATTCAGTTTGGTACTTTAATGGACATAAGACATTTGCAAAGTTTTATATCTAGGACACTTATAAAAACTAACAAAATTTACTGCAAAAATAATCTCCCACCTATACTTTTATTTTGCGTCATGTAAAACTGTTGCTTCCAGGGGTGAATTCTCCGTGCTTGCTGCACAAGCTCATTACTTGAGAAAGAAGTAATATTTATTTGTTAATAAATGCATTCATTTATAAGCATTCCATTTAGGCTTTTATTTTTTTAGACAGAAGACATCTTAAGCTTGCACGGCAATAATTGAGCTTTGTGTTGTGTATCGAAGGCCGATTCTTGCTCATCTAGTCAAAGCTACCTTGGCTTGCTTGGTTGTGGGAGCTTCCAGGTCCTTGCTGCAGCACTGTGATTTCATTCGCGCGCATAGCCATTTCCACTTCCTTCATGTCGTCTTAAACACAGGCCATATGCAGTCAAAGTAGCTGTAGCCAGTGAGCTTCAGCCAGCCTTTACAAGTGTGCGTGTTGCTTGGGAAAATTAAGTTACAACCAACTTTTTATGACGATGTTATCGACCAGTTCATAAAGAAGAACCATATGGTAGAATTTGTATTCAAGTAGCTAAATTGAAAAAGATAGAATATCATTTATAAAATAAATGTTGTATTTGTATGACTAAATGTACTTAAATTTCTAAATATGTAGTTTTAAATGGTCAGTAATTCATTATTCCGCTAATCAGACTTCAATCACACCTCTCACTCACTCCCTGAATGATAACAAGAGCAAGCGTGAATTTCAAGACCAGCATTCGCCCCTGGTTGCTTCTATAATGATTCCCCTCATCTGGAGAGTATAAAGTGTGGTGTGCAGATTTTCCTATTTTGACCTAACTAGGAGAAATGCAGAAATGTGATAGGACAAACACACAATATAAGTTTATTAGAATTATTATTGCAACTCTGTTCTTTGCAGACCGTGCTTTGCAAAAAATAAGATTGAAGAAAACTACAGGTTTGCATAGAAGCAGATATAAATCATGAGACTACCTAGAATTCGCATAATAGTTGATGTCTATGTTTATTTAAACATTTATTTTTTTCTTTGTGCATAATGCTACTTACATGCAGTATTACTATACCAGAATACTCAGTAATAGTAATATCCTTATTATAATTACACCAGCCATTTCTTATTTTTGTACCAGTAACCTTAAACATGATTTTTTTTATATGCTATAATTTGATTTCCTTTCGCATAGAAAGAATACTGATAATGGTAATTCTTCACCCACACACACCAATTTGGTTATAAAGTAAATTATACTAGAAAGAAATTTTTCACACAAGTGAATGAAAACTAAAGTACACTGCTTAGAAAGAGGTCAAAAGACACCATAGTGTGTGGAACAGACAGACATGGTGCCCACTTTAAGATGTAGGAACTCCTTTCGCTGCGATGATCACAGCAATCCTACAGGGCATACTTTTCCCAAGCGTATGATAGCAGTCAGTGGGAATTTTGGACTATTTGGACAACAGATGTTAATTGACCTCAATTCGGAAAATGCCTAATTAATTTCACTCTGCTGGCATACCGCCCCCCCCCTGAGATTAGCTATGCTAACACATTCCTGGATGCTGGCAATGTCAAGTTCTTTCCTAATATCCTCGTTTTTAATATGATATTGCCATTGATGCCATTTGTTCACACCTATAATCTTTCTCAGGACTCTCATATCTGCGGTCTCTAGTCTTTGGTCAAGTGTTTTACTTCTGACCCAGCTCTCAGATCCATAAGTTAAAACTGGTTTGAACACTGTCTTGTATACAGCTAATTTAGTGTTCCGACTAATTTCTCTCTTATTCCATATGAATATATTCAATTGACTTCCCACCATACCAGCTTTGCTGATTCTGTTGTCTATTTCTATATTTAATTTACCATCTTCACTAAAAATCGTGCCTAAGTAGCTGAAATGTTTTACTTTTCCACAGGTTCTTCATTCACAACACAGTTGACATTTTCAATGATTCTGCCTATTTTCATTGTCTTTGTCTTTTTATTGCTGACCTTCATACCATATCTATTTCAACAGCTATTCAATTTAGTCAGAGAATCTTGTAGACTTGTAGCAGAATTATTTAGAAGTATAACATCATCTGCATAAAGCAAAGATCTGACATTAACATCTCCAATTTTGATATCATGTTTAATACCACTTTCCTTCATAATGTGATCCATATAGATAATGAATAACAGAGGGGATAATGTACATCCTTGTCTCACACTAGATTTAACATTAAACCATCTTCCTGTACTTTCTTCAATTCTAACTGCTGACTTACAACTCAAATAAAGACTAAGTATTGCTTGATATAATGCCCCATTGACACCATATAACTGCAGCGTATTGAATAGCTTCTCTCTTGGCACCTTGTCATATGCCTTTTCCAGATCGACAAAATTTAAATACAGATCTTTGTTATATTCCCATTCTTTCTCGACTAATTGTTGTAAAGTGAAGATCTGATCCTGACAGCCTCTATTTGGCCTGAATCCAGCTTGTTCTTCACCAAGCTTTTCTTCCACAATTCTTCTCAACTGTTTCTCAAGTATACTTGCATAGATCTTGCCAGGAACGCTCAGTAAGGAAATACCGCTGTAATTCTCACATTCAGTTTTATTTCCCTTTTTATATATTGGCACTATTAGAGCTCTACTGTGCTCTAATAGTGCCGATATTAGTCAGTGTTTTTTACCACTGTGCTGTCATCACTGCTTGTTTCATTTAGCAGTTTTTCAAAGTAATTACTCCATACCTCAAGGATAGCCTTTTCTCCTGTTTTCATGTCATCTTTATCATCTCTAACTCCTTTTACAGTACTCTTTCCTCCGTTCTTAAGCTTCTTCAACAACCTCCAGAATATTTTGCCACCTTCTTGATATTTATTTTCTATATTCTTGCCAAAGTACTCCCATGAATTTTGTTTAGCTAGTTTTACACAGTGTTTTGCTTTCTTACATTTGTCTCTGTATTCTCTAAGAGCACAAGCTGACTTATTTGCCAGGAACTTTTGATGTGCTTTCTTCTTTTCCTTCACTGCCTCTTTAACTTCTGTGTCCACCATGGAGTTCTAATTTTTCTATCCTTGCTGACAACTTCATCACATGCCTCTCTAGCTGAATCAATCAGGGCTTTCTTCAAGGCTTGCCACTGAATCTCCAAGGTTTGATTCCTGTTCTCAACCTCTTTCATTTTTTCTTCAATATTCTTTGTGTATTTTAGTCTACAGTTCACATCTGAGAGCTGCTCAACTTTTATTCGCTTTAAAACTTTCTTACATGTTATTCTTTTCAATATGAAATTCAGTTTTATTCTGCTCAAGACTAAATAGTGATCACTTCCAATTTCAAACCCTCTGTGCACTCTGGTGATGTTTTCTCCCTGGTGTCCTGCACCAGGAAGAAAACATCACTATCAAAATAACGTAGTCAACGAGACTCTTCTTATTCCTTGCCTCTTCTCTCAATGTGAATTTGTGCACATTTTTATGTTGGAACATGGTGTTAGTAATAACCAGTCCATGTCCTGAGTAGAAATCCAACAGGTATTTGCCATTATTATTATCTTTGCTCTTTTCTCCAAATTTTCCCAAAATATATTTGTATGTCTCACAATCATTTCCTACTCTGCTATTCAGATCTCCATCAAGAACCAACTTTTCCTTTTTCATTGTGTCAGTTGCTTTCTCTAAAGCCTCAAAAAATTCCTCCCCTTCTACCTTAGTAGAACATTCTGTGGGACCATAGGCACAAATAAGTCTCATTGTCCAGTTCCCCATTCTCATATTTGCCCACATTACTCTACTTGAGACTGACTGCCATTCAAGAAGATCAGCCTCGTATTTTGTGTTGAATACTATGGCTATTCCTTCATTTCCTTGATTGTCGTCATTGCCTGAATATAACATTTTGTATTTATTGCTCAGAAAGATCTCACCAGTTTTTGTCTTTTTTGTTTCAGTCACCACTTATGTCGATCTGGTACTTATCTAATTCCTCATCTAGCTCCATTTCTTTGCCATTCAGGCTTCTTATGTTGATAGTACTGATCTTTAACTCTGGTGATGTTGAGTTGGGGTGTGTTTTCAGATTTGTTCCAGTAGCTGACTATTCGCTGTTCACTCTGATTCCCTGGTGAAAATAACTGGAGCCTTGTTTAACCGGGTGACGCCCCAGCTGGCATGAAATTTTTCATGTTGTACCATTATTTTTTATTTTGGTTTAACCAATAAGAATATACTTCGGTCCCCTAAATCCCAAATTTCCAGCCTAGCCTCGTGTGATCAGTATCCAACTAGATACAAACCCAACAGAGTCCACCATGAGAAGGTGAGGAGTGGACATTAGGTCAGGAGCCCTGATCGGTTCTCCGCATTCCTTTAAAGGCTATGTGGAGGTCCCCTCTCAGTTATACAGCTTTGACCCTTAAGCACCCGTTAATTGTTGACCCTTAATTGTTGTTGAACTGCAGAACCTAATTCAACGTACTTCTTGTTCATATGAATGCAAAAGCTGAACTGAACTCAAGCAGGGAGAATAGTTGTTGGGTGTTGGTGTATGCTGGCATGTCACTGTTGACATACATGTCATAGGTTTGCCATCACTGGGCTAGACTATACCATGGAGACAGACTGAGAGAGAGAGAACTAAATGTAGAAATCATATTTTCTATAGAAAATTAGCAAAATGGCATTTTATCATATTATTAAAATATTGTAACTAGATTTTTAAAGAAATGTCTTATAGACATACCATTGTTAACAGTTAACACCTAAATGCAGGTTATTTTACGTGCATAAAGTTGCATGAGCAGATTGAGGGAACCATAGACAGTTATCTTTCACCAGGTTTGGTTGACTATTGTATGCAACATCTAAAAAGTCAATTGTCGTTCCCATTTTTCCTTACCTTGTTCAGTTAGTTACATGAATTGGATGTGGGTATAATATTGCAGAACGTTAATGTAAACACAGCAATATGATTAAATGGTATATAACTGCCTAATTTAAGTCTCAATTCCAGAAAGGTGCCAAGGGCATGGAAAGAGGGCAAAATAGTTCCACTGCATAAAGGAGATTCCAAGACAGAAGCTACAAATTATAAGCCAATCAGTATCTCAGGAGTCATGGTTAAGGTATTGGAGAAGTTGGTAAAAGAATTCAGGACTGGGTTGGAGAAAAATACAATACTTTATAGAGGGCAACTTGATTTTTTGAAGAGTAGGCCTTGCCTTAATAATTTTACTTTTTTAAAATAAAATGACAGTTGAGTTGAATAAAGGCATATGTTAGATTCCACATGGAACTGTTTTGCATAAATTGGAGTAATTGGAGATTAATATTAAGATAGTGATTTGGATATGAGGTTGGCTGATGGACAGATATGAAAGAGTGATGTATTGCAGAGTTGATTCCATGAGACTATTGGAGTACAGCAGGGCTCAGCATTTGGTCTGTTCCTCTGTTTAATTTATACATCGATGATATACAAAGCGATTAAAGGGAATTGTTCAGTTGTTTGTGAGATGCAAAGCTAGGAAGAGGAATAGTCAATGAAGATAACATAGAGATCCTACAGGATGACTTATGTAGGCTGACAGTATGGGGTCAAGATAACGTGCCCTAGTTTAAAGTTTAGTGGGCATATTTCAGAGATGGCCAAAACAGCATATCAGATTAAATGTTGAAGAATGCACTGACAAGCAAGAGTAATGCTTTAATAAGGCCACATCTGGACTACTACTACTACTAGATGTAAATATTGTCTCCTTAGATTCTATGTGAATGAAGAAGCAGTGGAGAGGATTCAAAGGCAAGTGACCAAGACTGTGGCATGTCTATGGAATGTGCCCTGTGAAACTAGACTGAACTGGCTTCAAAAACTATCTATTAGATAAAAAGACAGGACATGATAATTATCTTTTCGATTCATGGCACGAAGGGATAGAATGGGGGGGGGGGAAGTTATCCACGGAAATTGTATAAGAGTGCAATTATCAGTGTTAGGACTAGATTTTTTGCTGAAGGTGATAAATAGGTGGAATGGGTTGACTGACTTTTATCACCTTTTTTTGTGCTCCAGAATGGAAACATGTTTCCATTTGTGGTACACAACAGAGTGAAAATGCTATCAGGACCAAATGACTTGTCGGTCTCCAAATTATTCAGGATTCTTCCGATGAAAGACTGGGTATAGAGGTGGGGGTCAATGCACACACAAATTCATGCGATTTGTGTGACAGTCAATACAAATTGCATGAATGTGACTCCTTTGTTGATATTACATTCATGTCTTCACCCCTTTTGTATATCCATGCTCTGTAAGTTGCTACATCACTGACTATGAAGAACATAATCAGAAATAACAGTGATGCTGTGGATCAGAAAAAAATCTTCTCTAATAAAAATCACATAATGGAAATCAACAAAAATGTGGCAAAAAACTAAATCTAAAAATAATACATAAAAAAAAACATCCAGTTCTAGAAAGTTTTTTCACTTGTTTAGAAATTAAATTAAAAGTGCCAAGAAATTATATTCTTGTTTAATCCTTTATCCAAATGTAAGCAAACAAAGTTTGCACATGAGGTACTTTCATAAATAGGCTACTTGTATATAGAGGCTAATGACTTTCATTAATTGCTCTAGATTAAACAAGAATATAATTTCTTGGCATTTTTAATTTAATTATAATCAAGTGAAAAAATCTTACTACAACTAGTTCTAATCCAGAGTATTTTAATAATAAGGCAACCTTTTCACTACTTGTATATGAAAAATACGTGAAGTCTGCATTATTTTTGCATTTATTCCCTTTAAAGTAGTCGGAAAAGTGGTTGATATCGATCCCTGGGGGTTGATGTGGCTATGGGGGGGGGTTGATAAATGTTTAGGGGTCAATAAACACCTAAAACGACTTTGAGTAACACCAAGTAAACATGCAATGCCAAGTGGCTGATCGGCTGAGCCAACGAGGGAGAAGCGCATGCTCTACCCCAATGAAGACATCTAAAACAGAGACAATCAGGGCTAGTGCGCATTTATCGGCCATAGCTATCAGAGTAGTGTTCAGTGATCCTTGATAGCAAGTGCTGACAGTATTCACAAGAGTATTTAAAATTTGGATTTATATCATCATTTACATCCGCACGGTTAGCCTAGTGACTATACGCTTTGCATCCATGTGCCTGGTGAAGGAGTGTCCTAGGTTTGATTCCATTTAGTGATGTGAGGAGCTGAAGGAGCTTTCTCAGCCTTAGCCAAGCTAACCAGTCTTGAGTGTGGACAGTAGGGTTTTTCCCCCCAGTTTATTGTGAGGTTTTTCATCCCGCAAAGCAGGCAAACCGGCCTTGAGAACTCAACACTACAGGACATAGAATACACCAGGGCGTAGGGCTGACCACCTTATCCTGTGAACGGTTTGAGGTCCATTGATTAATAAACCCTTGACACCGCAAGGTAAAAGAGGGTAAAAGGAAGATGAGATGAGATGAGATGATCATCATTTACCAATGAAACATTGAGAAGGGTGAAGGAATTATTATCTTTAAATTGAGAAATTTATTATTGATAACATTTATTCATTTATTTAACATGATGGAGGTCAATGAGAGATCAAGGATTCCATGAAGGGGTCGTTGGTCTAAAATGTTTGCCGACCCCTGCGTTAAAGACTTCCCTAATTGTTTCCTGGCTTCACATGATTCCTAAAATTAAACACAGTATGCTAATGCCTCATGAAGAGACACTTTTCAAGGCTTAAACATTGTATCACATTTGCATTAATAACCTTGGTGTGCAGTCACAAATACATATAACCAACCCTTTGAAGAGACTTAGAAATGGGGCAGTGTGGGTCAAATTCTTAGTGTTCCAGTGGTTTTAAACCACTGGAACACTAAGAATTTGACCCTAAGGAACTAAGAAAAAGAACGCTAAGAAACCACCCACAAGGCGAGGCAGGGTGACTGCTGAGACAATAGCACCTAGTGGATGTGAGTGGTTATTGTGTCTGATGCATGGAGCAGAGTGTTTTTCCATTCATGCAAATGATAAACAAGCTATTCGTTTTTCTTGCTTGTGCAGTATAAGCATCTGTTGAAAGTTGAAAGTTTTTTAATGGTGTAGGGACATTTTTATTCTAGTCTTTGGAAACAACAGACGTAGTAAAAAATTATCTATTCCTGAATAAAAATGAATATTTCTGTTTATTAAAAGAAGTTGTTGATCTACAACAAAATACTGGTATATGTGAGATAACTATTATTGATAAGACAGAAGAGCTGCTGACACTAAAAAAAATAAATAAAATAACAAATGTAGACTTCCTGAAAGTGTGGATTATTCCAGTAACGATCAGATATCATGTATGCTATTATTACGTAAAATACATATAACATGCACAACAAATTTTATGAGATGATTTGCTGCTCCATCAAACCACATATATTCCTGCCATGTCTAAATGAATCATTTGATTAACATTATTAGTTCATTGGATTAGCCTCTCCCTATAGTGGCTGTTTATTATCGGTTAGTTATTTATACTATACAAACAAATCTCTTTCCCCTCTCCTCATAAGTTTTTATTATGCCATAATAAATTCACTTATTCATGTCTAGACTTAATAAGATCTCATGCTATTCACTTTACCCAGCAACTTATAGGACATACATATCTGAAATGTCAGTTATTAACAATATGTTTGCCATTAATGAAAGTATTTCTACTCACACTTATTCTTCCCTTTACATTTCCCATTCTCACATGACTTGTTAATGATGGTTCATATATTTATGCCTTTGAGCAAGACATACCAATTAAATGTTGCATTCTCCTTCATTATTGTTTTCTAATATATCTTAAAACAAACACATTGTCCCCCACTCTATGTAAATTTGGTTACAATTAAGTGATAAATTAAAGTATTCAAAAAGTTATCCTGCAATTAATTGTATTGGATAAGATGAGCACTGGCCACTCTTAAAACTTTCATACATAGATAAAAATGCAGTCAAATTGACATGAATTTTGTAGCATGGGTGGCCACACAACAGCACACACCCAACCGAAATAGGCATGCGACGCCACGGGTCTTGACAATGCGCAACTAGCAGACATATGGAGGATTTACAGTCCTAAATCTCCAGTCTTATTCATGTATTGGTAGCTGTCTTGATCAAATTTATCTCTCTTCTTCTCTTATAAATGGGGTAATTTAGATAAAACGTCTTGACATCAACATGTCAGATCATAATCCAATTATATGTAAATTCCACTGTGTGGAACAAGAAGAGATCAGTTCCAGACCATGGAGACTTTCACCAAATTTCACAAAACTGCAGACTGTCTGTTCAAACTGGAATGATGTTACCTGGAACTGGAATATTTTGTTGAAACTCAAACAAGCAATGAAACAGTATATGATTGAACGTGGAAAGGAACATGCTTTTCTCAAAAGAAAAAAAATAGAAAGACCTGTATAAAGTGAGAAGCTGGTTCATAGCAAACCAACACATTGATAAATAATGCAGCAACATCAGCATAGAAATAGAAGTGAAAAGGCATAAACAAGTGGAAAAAAGAAATTTTATTTAAAAATTTCTCTATATACAGCAGATAGGTCTCCAGTTAAATTCTTCAATAGACAGTTCACCAAATTCCATGAAGAAAGGACTATCATTCAAACCCATGTGGATGGTCAAGACATCTTTGACTCCTTTCAAAAACATTAGAAAAGTCTGTTTTAAGACAATAGTGCTGTGGGAAATTATAACTCTTGAACATTAATGGTTTTCCTGTTCATATCCAAGACAGGCTTGACAGACTCATTACAGTATCTGAAGTTACCACCACCTGTAAAGAATGCCAGACAAGAAAATCCCCAGGACCTGATGGTTTATGGGTAGAACTTTACTGTGAGGCCTGGGATTTTATTCTTCCCATTCTAGTTATACTGTTTAATTCTTTTCTCTCTATAGGACACATATCAAGTGAATTTGTAGCAAGCCACACTGTCCCCTTTCCAAAACCTAATATAATCATTCAATAGGTGGTGGCCTATTTCTCTATCTAATACTGACCACAAAATATTTTTCTGCATTATCAATCACATACTCAAAGTAGGAATGAGATACATAAAAAAGCACACAGGTTTATGGAATCGCAAGCCAAACAGTAGAATTTAATACGTCACCCCTCCTCTTTGTAACCCCCATTCCCTAACTTTGTTTTTGTTTCCCCTATCATTAGGCTTCAGTGAGTTTCAGCTTTGTGTCCTTTGGCAGTACAGTGATCAAGTGGAATGACCTTTGTAATTTCTTTACCTTTTTGATTACTGTGTTGATGCTTGTGCACAAAACATTTACTTGAACCAAATAACTGAAATAAACATTCTGGAATGGTTATTTCTGTTATTTGTGCTTCCATCTTTCCTTCCATCCAAAGGGCATATGACAAGATACCCAGAGAAAAACTTCTCAAAATATTACAATTATATGGGATGAATGGAACATTATACAGAGCAATACATAATCTATATTTAAGTTGTCAATTAGAAATTAGAATTGAAGGAAATACAGGAAGATGGTCTGATGTAGAATCAGGTGTAAGACAAGGATGCACATTATCTTCACTTTCAATCATTTCATTATCTATATGGATCACATTATGAAAAAAAGTGGCACCAAGCCTGATATTAGAATTGGAGATGTGAAACTTAGCTCTTTGCTGAAACATACATATTTATTGATTAGTTTTTATAATTAATAATTTAGTTTGCATTGCCATTCCCTAAAAATTAGAAGTATGGCTAACCAACTTATAAGCTTATCTACAAGAAAAATAACCCTCAACGTTTCACCATCTGTGTCAAGGTCATCATCATGAATATATATATATATATATATATATATATATATATATATATATATATATATATATATATATGTGTGAAGTTAAACACAAGGTACATCACAACACACACAAGTAAGCTATAGTGTAACTTTTTTTTTTATTAACTGGTTACACAAGCCTGACTTCTGGTGAGGAGAGGAGTAAATTTTAAATAAGAAAAATTAAATAAAAAGTAATTACATACATAGTTTATTCACAATATCATACAATGTCAAAAGGGAAAAGAGATTTATATTAAAAATTAAATATTGCAAATTATGGTTTTCCAAGTCTCTTTATCTTGAGTTACCTGGTAGATGTCAGATGGAGTTTTGCAGTTCAGCCTACTGATGGTTTCACATATGTATTGCCAAAATTGTTTGCATGGTCTTCCTCTACTGCGTTTGCCATTTTCTGGTTTGTATAGGATGAGGGATTCCAAAAAGGGCGAGACTTCAGGATGTTTGAGTTGATGCCCAAGCCATCTGAGTTGTAGTTTTTTGACTATATTGACAAGTGGTTCTTGCTTAGCCAGATTTAACATAGCAGAGTTATTGACGCACTCCATTCAGGCATATCCAAGGATCAGTCTGAGACATGTAGTTCCAAAGGAGTTAATTAGATCTGTAGTTTTTTTGGTGCTTATTGTCCAGGCTTGAGAACCATTCAAGAAGATGGATCTATTGGTTACATGGTATAGTCTTAATTTTGTCTAATATTCATGATGATTTCCAGATGGGGTGGATTCATCGGATATGGGGCAGAGATATGTCTTGACCATTCACATGGATTTGAATTCCTGATTTTCCAAACAAAAAAAAGCCTTTTTCTCTATTAATGGAGTCAAAGGCTTTTTTTGAAGTCTATAAAGGTTAAAATGAGTGGTAAGTTTTTATCATGTGAACCTTCTATGATTCTTCTGATGCAGTGTATATGTTCTATTGTACATTGTTTTTTTAGAAATCCAGCTTGGTGTTTTCTTAAAAATTGTGTTAAGTAATTATAATTAAAAAGTAATTATAATAAAATAAAAATGATTAAAAAATTAAAAGTGGAACTACATTAGTTACTACTTCCTGTTATCTTTAGGTCTTGCCCACTAATCAGGTTTTCTTGTGTTGGTGTTCTGATGTTCTATACTTGGATGTTATATTAGTTGCAGATGGGTCTTCAGACAAGAGAGAATCTTTAAAAACAGAAGAAAAAAAAAGTCCCCTTTAAATCGAAAAAGTGGTTTCTTCTGCAGTTGGGTCTTCAGACTCTTGGGAATCTTTAAAAAAAAGGTCTCCTTTAAATCTAAAAACTGGTTTCATCCTTTATCCAACTGTAAGCAAACAAAATTTGCTCATGAAGTATCTTCATGACTGGACTACTTGTATATAGATGCTAATGACTTCACATCAATTGTCTTAGTATCCCATAATGCAAGGCACATATCCTTAGAGATATGTATAATGCTGTGCATTATGGGAAAGACCACTACCCAGACCAGTTTTGATCTTTATTTGAGATATGTTAAAGTGCAGGGATACCTTTCCAAAAACTCTGAGTTGTCTACAAGATCACTCTAAATCTCACTGAGTGATCCTAAAGGATCACTACTAAACTCATTACTCATGACTTGAATTGCTCGAGGACAGGAAACTCAGAAGTGGCTCCATTTAGTGAGCAGAGCCTCTCTACTCCTCTGAGATCCAGATCCAGAAAAGAGATCAAGGGTGAAGTAGTGCAGACATCATATATTTCCCATAAACAAGTAATCAAAAGGTGTTACCGCTTATTAATAAAATACTCTGGATTTGAGATAGACATTGAAAGCTTTTTCATTTGGTTATACTATAAATTAAAGATGTCTTGGATAAAGGATGAAACCAAGAAATTATATTCTTAGTTTCATCCTTTATCCAAGGCAATTAAGTTCAAGTTTGTGGAATTATAATATTGAATTAGGTGAAGAGAAAGAACTTGGCAAAATTTCTGTTTGCTGATTTATCAAAAAACATGGCTGTTTTACTAAGGAAGAGTTTGTTGGAAAACTATTGAAATTAAAGATCTGCACTATTAACTGCACAATGGTAGCATAATGATTAGCCTATTGATTGTAGACTGGAAAAGTTTAGATGAATAGACTTTTTTTATATTGAGGGCACAAAATGATAAGACTTTTTGAGCATTTGTTAGGCTAATACAGTAGGTGATAGGTTAACGAACAGTTCGGACTGCGAACAAACCAGACAACGAACACTTTCGCAAAAGATTTTTATGTTTGGATAACGAACACCTCACAGAATAAACACAAGAAGAAGTGACGCTGTGTGTAAGATTTGTAGAACTGTATTTTACTGCCATCTATGAACGGTTTCTGGAACGAGACTTTGACAGTTGTATACATAACCTTTTTGTGCTCTAGTTGGTTTCCATTCTCTGAATTTTTGTAAGTGCTTTTCTGAACTTTTTATTTAAATATTATTTTATTCATAATATTATGGGGCCTAAAAAGAGTGGAGTGTCAAGAACTGTGCTAAACATAGAAACCGAGCAAGAGATAATAGCCATGGTAGAGAGTGGGCAGAAGATGTCTGATGTTGCTAGGCAGTATGGCTTGAACAGGTCTACAGTAGGCACAATCTTAACTAAGAAAGATATAATCAAGAAGACTCAAGCAGCTAAAGGAGTAACAAAAATCACATCTGAGAAACAAAGATGTGCCATCCATGAAAAAATGGAAAGATTGCTTTTAGTTTGGATAAAAGAAAGGGAAATGAAAAGAGATGTAACTAGTATGACTATCATTCGAGAGAAGGCTAGAGAAATTTTTGAAGAACTGAAGAAACAAACTCCACATTCATTACATCATGTGAGGAGATAGAATTCAAGGCTACCACTGGATGGTTCGCAAAGTTTAGAAGGAGATCTGGCATTAAACATGTGGAGATGCACAGTGAGTCTGCTAGTGCAGATAAAGAAGAAGCTGAGAAGTTCTGTCTCAAATTTCAAGAATTCATTAAAAAAGAAGGATATTGTCCACAACAAATTTACAAATTTTCAGTTGTGATGAAACTGGTTTATTTTGGAAGCGCATGCCGAACCATACCTACATCACGAAAGATGAGAAAAATATTCCTGGGCATAAACCCATGAAAGACCGATTGACATTACTTTTGGGAGCTAACGCTAGTGGTGATATGAAGCGTAAACCGCTTCTTGTCTATCACTCTGAGAAACCCTAGAGCATTCAACAAAAATTCCATAATTAAAGAAAGACTGCTAGTGATGTGGAGATCGAATGAAAAGGCATGGATCATGCAGATTCTTTTCAAAGAATGGCTGTTTAAAGTTTGTCCCCCAAGCATCAAGGATTAAGACCAATCAATTGTCATTGAAAACACTGTTGCTGTTGGACAATGCACCAGGACACCCAAAAGACCTTGAAGATAATTTGCTAGAAGACTTTCCCTGGCTGACAGTTCAGTTTCTGCCTCCAAATACCACTTTGCTGATTCAGCCAATCGATTAGGAGGTTATTGCGGATTTCAAGAAATTGTATACTCACGCGCTGTTTCGTCGGTGTTTTGAAGCATGCCAGTTGTCCTCAATGATGACATTAAAAACGTTTTGGAAAGAAAATTTTGATACTCTTGAAGCTATCCGGCTCATTCAAAAGGCGTGGTCAGAAGTCACTCAACGACAGTTGAATTCTGCTTGGCAAAAGCTGTGTCCATTCTGCATTCACAGAGATGATGTCCCTGAAATTATGGATGAAATTGTGACAACTGCTAGAGATCTGGAATCGGAGGTGAATGAAGATGACATTGAAGAGCTCATAATGGAACGTGAAAATGATCTGAAAACAGTAGAACTCCAAGAACTCTTGAATGAAGAACACCAAGAAACTCAGCGAGATGTATAAAACCAGGTTGAGGTCAATAGGCTTGGGGATCTCTACATCGACAATGCTATTAATCACTTCCGAAAAATCCTGAAGAAAATTGACTGACCATGTTTTGGACACCACCCACAGGGTATCATGGAAGAAAACCACCATGCTCCACCACAGCAAATTCAAGAAAGAGAGACTTTTCTTAGAAGCAGCAACAGCTCTCAAAAACCAACCAAATCTCAATAAATACGGTTGCATTAAGCTTCCGAAGATTTGGGAAACACTCATCACCAGAGTTCCTACCTTACATTCCAGGCCACCTACTACTGCCCTTAGAGGGCGCTCTACCTAGATAGGACTTTAGTGTCACCCATGTGGTTGGGCTTAGTATTGTTTGTTATTTGTGTATGTTACATTAATTGTTTTTGTAATCCCCATAGATGTCCTAGTGACTAGGATGAAATATAGGAAGTATTAAATTATATTTTAATTCTTTTAGAGTGTTGTAAAAAATCCATTAAGCCTCCAACATGATGTCCTCACAGCACTTAAGCCTCTACACACGCATTCTAATCATCCATGGAGAAGAATTAGCACGCAAATCCAAGCAATACGGTAAGTCAAAACTACGACTATCTAGGCAACTAAATAGGCTGGCCTTTTTAAAACGATGTCGGGATACAAGAGTATTTCCAAACTGCGTTAAAATGAGGATCAATTTCCATTCCAAAAAAGCACTTCGTATATATAACCGTGCCAGCCGGCCATTACTCCGCGAGCAAATCGCTTCTACACGTGCTACCCTTGCAGTGCCGAATACCGCCATTGGCTCCTTACATTCAGAGCTCTCCACCGTTCTTAACCCTGAACTTTTGTCGATTCTCTCTGGCATTTCGGAAACTTCCGCACAGAGAGAATTCCAAAAAATAAAAAATAAACACATCAAGAAATATAGCAACCTTGTGAAAAACAAACCACAACCACAAATTCAACTGCTCCAGACAGTAATAAACCTCTCTTCCAAAAGGCTCGACGACGATGCCGTCAGTGCCCTTTGCCTCGGCTGTAATTTTGCCGTCGCTCCGAAGGAAGTGCCGGTGCTTGGTGTAATGGTGAACATCGAACGTGGAATCGGTCGCTTACCGTCGTATATAGCTAACAACATCAGACTTGACGTAGCCAACATCCTCGCGCATTCTTTGCCGCCAAAAAGTAATTTATCATATGCCCAACGCACAGCTCTCCTGAAACTACGTAAAGAAAAAGAGTATTGTCATCACCAGAGCGGATAAGGGTAATGCCACACACAGTCATTCTTAATACCAGTGAATACAATCGTAAAATGAACGTTATCCTCTGCAATCGCGCTACCTACATCCCGCTAGAACACGACCCCACAAAAACACAAGTTAAGAAACTAAAAATCATACTCAAAAGAGTATCTTCCTGGCCCCCTGATGTCACGAAAAAACTTAACCCCCCCCCCCCCGAATATGCGGTTTACCAAAAATCCACAAACCCAATTCCCCACTCAGGCCTATAGTAGATGCCACCAATGCGCCTTTCTATAGGCTATTTGAACAGCTGGCCAACTCTCTGATCCCCCTCACCGGAAGGTCCCCTTCCTATATAAAAAACTCGACCCACTTTAAAGCCCTCACAGAAAATTTAACCTTGAATAAGACAGACATATTGGTAAGCTTTGATATCTCCTCTTTGTTTACCAATATTCCCTTAATTGACACCTTATCTCTCTTAAAAAACGTTTTTCCCTCTGACATCTTAGATCTCTTTTCTTTTGCCATTAACTCTGGGTATTTCTCTTGGAACAACAAAATCTACAAGCAGATAGAGGGAACTGCCATGGGTCCCCCCCTCACCCCCCTTGCCAATTTCTATATGGAAGATTTCGAAAAACAAGCCATAGACTCAGCCCCACTCAAACCTTCTATCTGGCTAAGATATGTAGATGATGTGTTCTCTATTTGGCCTCATGGCCCAGACACGTTAGACTCCTTCCTCAGTCATCTCAATAGTCTACATTTAAGAATCCAGTTTACTATGGAAAAGGAAAAGAACAATTGTTTACCCTTCCTAGACACCTTAGTCACACGCCTGCCTAATGATACACTTACCTTCACTGTATAAAGAAAACCCACACACATAGGCAGATACATTCACAAACTCTCCCACCACCACCACCACCCCTCACAACAATATGGCATCATTAAAACCCTTACCAAGAGAGCCCATAATCTTTGTTCCAGTGGAACCGCCCTTACTACTGAGCTTAACCACATACACAGCACTTTCCTCTCCAGTGGCTACAGCGATCACAGTATCAAAAAAATAATTAACTCCTTCCCCATTCCCCGGCCTTCTCGTCAAAAGAATCTAAAAATGCCATCACCATACCCTACATCCGTGGCACATCCGAAAAAATAGCCAAGATACTAAAACAGTACAACCTACACACAGCATATAAGCCCCACCGCAAACTTGCTACCCTTATCCATTCTACGAAAGATCAGATTCCTCCTCTCTCTCTGCCTGGAGTTTACAAAGTGCCCTGTTCCTGTAAGCTGGCTTACTTTGGACAGACAGGCAGATCAGCATCCATCCGTCTAGAGGAACACAAGTCTTACATCTTCAAACACAACTATGGCCATTCAGGCTTGGCTGACCATGTTTTGGACACCACCCACATGGTATCATGGAAGAAAACCACCATGCTCCACCACAGCAAATTCAAGAAAGAGAGACTTTTCTTAGAAGCAGCAGCAGCTCAAAAACCAACCAAATCTCAATAAATACGGTTGCATTAAGCTTCCGAAGATTTGGGAAACACTCATCACCAGAGTTCCAACCTTACATTCCAGGCCACCTACTACTGCCCTTAGAGGGCGCTCTACCTAGATAGGACTTTAGTGTCACCCACGTGGTTGGGCTTAGTATTGTTTGTTATTTGTGTATATGTTACATTAATTGTTTTTGTAATCCCCGTAGATGTCCTAGTGACTAGGACGAAATATAGGAAGTATTAAATTCTATTTTAATTCTTTTAGAGTGTTGTAAAAAATCCATTAAGCCTCCAACGTGATGTCCTCACAGCACTTAAGCCTCTACACACGTATGCTTCTAGGTTGTTCATTTGAGCATGGTAGTTTAATTATCCCTGTGGTAGGGTCTCCTATTTTTTTAAATTCAAGTTAAGATCTTTAATTTAAAAAAATAGGAGACCCTACCACAGGGATATCAGCATTATTAATCTGAAGAGTTCTTGTTGATGGATTAGATTATAATATCAGTGTTGAATTAAATTATCTGTTTGATGAAATAGCTGAATGAGGAGATCTGCTTCACTTGGGAATATTTACATAATTTCCTTTCAAATCAGTGTGAGTCAGATTGGATTCTGTCTGTACTATTGTTAATAGACTTAGTATAAAAGGACCAGTTTATTCAAATGATTGTTTTATGGAATTATATTTTCTTTATGTGAATTAGATTTAGAATTTAATATGTGAGTGTCTTCGTGATAAGGCTTAAAATTGCAGAATGAAGTGGTTATTACGCAATTGGGTTATTAGGTTTAATACGCGGAAATGGTGAAATCTTTTTAAAAATTGATTTGTTACTTTATTTGATTTTGACAGTTTTAATAAAAGTAGAATTTTTGAGTGAATTAGAACAGAAGGGTTTTGGAAATATTCAAGCTTGTAAAGAGTCTACTGAAGTAAGATATGACTGCAGTGTATCAGCTAATTGGTGATGAGCTGAAGTTATTTTTGAGGTAGCATGTTACACTGAATGAGGGGAAATATTAGATCTTTTCTAGTGACAGGTAGCATGAATTTAAATATGTGAAAGGGTTTCTCTTTTCTTTGTGTATTTGGTTTGGAGATTACACAAGACTAATCAGGCTTCTTTTGATTTTGCGAGGAGGAAATCCAGATTTGGATCAGAATTTAATGTGGAATATAGAAGTGGAGAGTTTGCTTTTATTTGCATGACAGAGGTTTTTTAAGTACTATAGTTTTGATTTTGAAAATTTTATTGTTATGTTTTTTTTTTTATTTGTGTTCAGAAAGATTTTTCATAGTATCTCTTATAAGTTGGCATGGTTGAGACTTGCTAGTACTATATTGCATTTCGTTTTTTTTTTTTTTTTTTCTTATTTTGTTTGTATAATATAGTTGTTTGTGAAATTATAAAGTTTTTAGCATAAATATCATTAATATAAAGTTCAGGCAGCAGCTTTTGCCAAAATTTTAATAAATATGAAAACAAACCCCAACCCAACATCACCAGAGTTAAAGATCGTTACTATCAATGTAAGAAGCCTGAATGGCAAAGAAATGGAGCTAGCTGAGGAATTAGATAAGTACCAGATCGACATAATAGGGGTGACTGAAACAAAAAAGACAAAAACTGGTGAGATCTTTCTGAGCAATAAATACAAAATGTTATATTCAGGCAATGACAATCAAGGAAAAGAAGGAGTGGCCATAGTATTCAACACAAAATACGAGGCTAATCTTGAATGGCAGGCAGTCTCAAGTAGAGTGATGTGGACAGATATCAGAATGGGGAACTGTACAATGAGATTTATTTGTGGCTATGGTTCCACAGAAGGTTCTACTAAGGTAGAAGAGGAGAATTTTCAGGCTTTAGAGAAAGCAACTGACACAATGAAAAAGGAAAAGTTGGTCCTTGTTGAGGATCTAAATAGCAGAGTAAAAGATGATTGTCAGACATACAAAGATATTTTGAGAAAATTTGCAGAAAAAAGCAAAGCTAATAATAATGGCAAATATCTGTTGGATTTCTGCTCAGGACATGGACTGGTTATTACTAACACCATGTTCCAACATAAAAATGTGCACAAATTCACATGGAGAGAACAGGCTAGGAATAAGAAAAGTCTCATTGACTGTTATTGTTGATGATAATGTTTTCTCCCTGGTGCAGGACACTAGAGTGTACAGAGGATTTGAAATTGGAAGTGATCACTATTTAGTCTTGAGCAGGATAAAATTGAATTTCATATTGAAAAGAATAACATGTAAGAAAGTTTTAAAGTGAATAAAAGTTGAGCAGCTCTCAGATGTGAATTGTAGACTAAAATACACAAAGATTATTGAAGAAAAAATGAAAGAGTTTGAGAACAAGAATCAAACCTTGGAGATTCAGTGGCAAACTCTGAAGGAAACATTGATTGATTCTGCCAGAGAGGCATTTGGTGAGGTTGTCTGCAAGGATAAAAAAATCAGAAATCCCTGGTGGACACAGGAAGTTAAAGAGGCAGTGAAGGAAAAGAAGAACGTATATCAGAAGTTCTTGTCAAATAAGTCAGCTTGTTCTCTTAGAGATTATAGAGACAAATGCAAGAATGCTAACTAGCTAAACAAAGTCATGGGAGGACTTTGGCAAGAATATAGAAAATAAATATCAAGAAGGTAGCAAAATATTCTGGAGGTTGTTGAAGAAGCTTAGGAATGGAGGAAGGAGTGCTGTAAAAGGCGTTAGAGATGATAAAGGTGACATGAAAACGGGTGAAAAAGATATCCTTCAGGTATGGAGTAATTACTTTGAAAAACTACTAAATGAAACAAGCAGTGATGACAGCACAGTGGTAAAAAACACTGACCAGGCATGCAGTCAGGAATACATATCCATACTTGAAGTAGAAAAAGCCATTAAAGGCTTGAAATGTGGAAAGGCAGCAGGAGCAGATGATATTCGACAAGAAATGCTGAAGTATTGTGGTATAAGAGTCTTACAGTGGCTACACTGCATAGTTCAGAAAGGCTGGACAGAGGGACGAATTCCCGATGATTGGAGTAGAGCTCTCATAGTACCCATATATAAAAAGGGAAATAAAACTGAATGTGAGAATTACATAGGCATTTCCCTACTGAGTGTTCCTGGCAAGATCTATGCAAGTATACTTGAAAAACGGTTGAGAAGAATTGTGGAAGAAAAGCTTGGTGAAGAACAAGCTGGATTCAGATCAAATAGAGGCTGTCAGGATCAGATTTTCACTTTACGACAAATAATCAAGAAAGCATGGGAATATAACAGAGATCTGTATTTAAATTTTGTCGATTTGGAAAAGGTATATGACAAGGTGCCGAGAGAGAAGCTATTCAATACGCTACAGTTATATGGTGTCATTGGGGCATTATATCAAGCAATACTTAGTCTTTATTTGAGTTGTAAGTCAGCAGTTAGAATTGAAGGAAGTACAGGAAGATGGTTTAATGTTAAATCTGGTGTGAGACAAGGATGTACATTATCCCCTCTGTTATTCATTCTCTATATGGATCACATTATGAAGGAAAATTGTATTAAACATGATATCAAAATTGGAGATGTTAATGTCAGCTCTTTGCTTTATGCGGATGATGTTATACTTATAAATAAATCCTCTACAAGTCTGCAAGATTCTCTGACTAAATTGAATAGCTTGTAATAGATATGGTATGAAGGTCAGCAATAAAAAAGACAGTGAAAATAGGCAGAATCATTGAAAATGTCAACTTCATTGTGAATGGAGAACCTATAGAACAAGTAAAACATTTCAGCTGCTTAGCACAATTTTTAGTGAAGACGGTAAATTAAATTTGGAAATAGATAACAGAATCACCAAAGCTGTATGTTAGGAAGTCAAATGAATAAATTCATATGGAATAAGAGAGAAATTAGTCGGAACACTAAATTAGCTGTATACAAGACAGTGTTCAAACCAGTTTTAACTTATGGATCTGAGAGTTGGGCCAGAAGTAAAACACTTGAACAAAGACTAGAGACGGCAGGTATGAGAGTCCAGAGAAAGATTATAGGCGTGACCAGATGGCATCAATGGCAATAGCATATTAAAAACGAGGATATTAGGAAAGAACTTGACATTGTCAACATCCAGGAATGCGTTAGCAGAGCTAATCTCAGGTGGTATGGTCACTTAAACAGAATTGGCTAAGATAGATTAGCAAAACAAGTGTTCTCTGCCCGGTTGGCAGCAAAACGACCCAGAGGAAGACCAAGATATAGGTGGATTGATACGGTACAAAGTGCCTTAGACAATAGAAATATAAGATCTGATAATGTTGGAGTCTTGACAAGTAACAGACTGATTGGGAGGAAAATTGTAGATAGGAAGTTAATAATGATGTAATTTTTTTCATGTACTACTGTCATATCCTGTACACCCCCTTGAGGGTACATGGCAGGAATTTGTTGATGATAATGATAGGTTTATCTGAAGAATGGGGAATTTGTCTTCAAGAAGATGGCAGCCCTTAATAACTACTTTCTGGAATACTAGAATGAGTGAGCAAAACCTTTGTCTGCGAAGTGTACTCACCTTGCTTTTTGAATATTTTAATTTGACTATCTTTTTTCTGAAAACCTGACAGAAAACACTTGTTTTGCTAACCTTCCCTCTCCCATTCTGTTTAAGTGACCATATCACCTGAGATTAGCTCTGCTAACGCATTTCTGGATGCTAACAATGTCAGGTTCTTTCCTAATAGCTTCGTTTTTAATATTATATTGCCATCAATGCCATTCACACCCCTAATCTTTCTCAGGACCCTATCTGTGGTCTCTAGTCTTTGATCAAGGGTTTTATTCGTAACCCAGCTCACGGATCCATAAGTTAAAATTGGTTTGAACACTGTCTTCTATACAGCTCATTTAGTGTTTTAACTAATTTCTCTCTTATTCCATTTAAATTTATTCAGTTGACTTCCGACCATACTGGCTTTGTTGAGCCTATTATCTATTTCCATATTTAATTTACTGTCTTCACTAAAAATTGTGCTAAGTAACTGAAATGTTTTACTTGTTCTATAGGTTCTCCATTCAGAATGCAATTGATATTTTTGAGGTTTCTGCCTGTTTCATTGTCTTTGTCTCGTTATTGCTGATTTTCAAAGATTCAAAATGAAAAAGATATAAACATAAAAATTGCAAAATATTTAAAAATAACAGGTGTAATTAACTCTATATTTAAACCAAACCTAGTTCAAAAACGAACCATACTAAAAGTATACAAGATTCAAATAAAGACTATTATTATTTTTAAATAAAATTTATTCAACTGGTATCCCCCCCCCCTCCCAATAGATTAGAAAAAAGCAATTGTGATTTCTATCTTTAAAAAAGGTAATAGAGATAACCCGAAAAACTATAGAGGTATCAGTATACTAAATTCCTGTTACAAAATATATAGCAGAATCTTAAATAGCAAACTAATGAAATATTCCGAAAACTCTATTTTAGAAGTAAAGAATGGATTTAGAAAAGGATGATCATGTAGAGACCTGGTCTTTTGCCTAAAATTAATAATAGAGAAAAGAAGGAATACAATTTAGAAACACATATTGCATTTATTGACTTTGAAAAAGCATTTGACAAAGTTAAAAGAAACATATTATTTAACATATTAAAAGAAAGAACAATACCAAATAATATCCTAAAAGCTATCACAAGTATATATGAAAATAATCACATACAAATAAGATTAAATCATGAGCTATCATATATGAGAGAGATAAACCAAGGGGTCCGACAGGGATGTCCCCTCTCAGCAACTCTTTTTAATATCTACTTAAATGAAATAATAATAAAATGGAATAAAAATTTACATTAAGGAATTAAACTTTCTCCTACAGTAAACTTAAACACTCTCCTCTTTGCCGACAACCAAATAATAATTAGAAATTCTGAAGATAACTTACAGAAAGCTATTTTTGATATAAATAAGATAGCCAAAGATTATAGTATGATAATATCAACGGAAAAATCAAAAACTATGGCCTTTAAAGGACAACATCTGGCAAGGACTAAAATAGTAATAGATAACAAGATCTTAGAACAGGTGAATTCACATAACTACCTAGTGTGTATGATCACATATGAAAAAGATATAAACCTAAAAATTGCAAAATATTTAAAAATAACAGGTGTAATTAACTCTATATTTAAACCAAACCTAGTTCAAAAACAAACCAGACTAAAAGTATATAATACATTAGCCCTACCAGTCTTAACGTATGGAAGCAAAATCTGGACAATAAAACAAAAAGACAAGCAAAGATTAATAACAGCAGAAATGAAGTTTATGAGAAAAACTGCAAAGTATACACTACTTGATCACAAAAGAAACGAAGAAATTATGAAAGAATTAAATTAAACTAAGAACCAGTAATATAAAAAATTAAAAAATATAAACATAAATGGATGGAACACGTTCAAAGAATGAAAACAGAAAGATTACCAAAACAAGCCTTAAAGTACAACCCATTAGGAAAAAGAAAACCAGGACGTCCTCTTAAACGATTCAACGATAACTTCTAAGGCCGGAACAGGCCATGCTAGGCCTATATCCTTGATACACATGATGATGATGATGATTGCTGATTTTCATACCAAGTTTATTAAAACAGTTATTCAATTAGTAAGGGAATCTTGCACACTTGTACTGGATTTATTTAAAAGTATAATGTCATCTGCATAAAGTAAAGTGCTGAGATTCTTCTTCTTTTCTTCTGCAGCTTCTCCCACTTAAGTCGGGTCACTGTTGATGATGAGTCTCCTCCACACCTTCCTGTCTTGAGCTGTCACCACATCCAAGTTCTTCATCCTTAAGTCCTCTTCTACCAGCTCCCTCCATCTCTTCTTTGGCTGCCCATGCTTCCTCCTTCCTTGCACATCCATCTGCATGACCCTTCTTCCCACACATTCAGCCTCCCTCCTCATCACATGACCAAACTATCTCAGCCGTGCCTCCTGTATCTTCGCTCCTAAGTTCGTAACTTTCACTGTTCCCCTCACATAGTCATTTCTCAGACGATCCTTTCTGGTCACACCGCACATCCACCTAAGCATTCTCATCTCTGCTACTTCCATCCTGCTGATGTTATTTTTCCTCAGGGCCACAGTTTCTATAGCATACGTCATAGCTGACCTCACTACTGTCCTATAGATTGTGCCTTTCAGATTGATCGGCACTCTCTTATCGCATAACACTCCAGCCATCTCCCTCCATTTCCTCCAACCCGCTTGTATCCTGCATCCCACTTCCTTCTCAGTTCCTCCATCTCCTTCCACTATTGAACCTAAGTATCTAAAGTCCCTCACCTTCCTGATGATATTTCCTTCCAGCTCCAGATCTGTCTCCTGGCTGCCGCCCACTGTGCAACACATATATCCTGTCTCACTTCTGCTCAGTCTCATACCTCTCTCTTCCAGTACTTTTTTCCATCTTTCCAGTTTAGTTCCCGCTTCTTCTCTTGAATCTGCACACAGCAAGATGTCATCTGCATACAACACTGTCCAAGGCGCATCTTGTCTCGCCTCCTCTGTCACCACCTATATCACAATGTTAATTAAACAGAAACGGACTTAATGCTGACAGATAAAATTTGAGATTAACATCTCTAATTTTGATACCAGGTTTAATACTGCTTTTCTTCATAATGTGATCTATATAGATAGTGAATAACAGTGGGGGATAATGTACATACTTGTCTCTCACCAGATTTAACATTAAACCAACTTCCTGTACTTCCTTCAATTCTAACTAATGACTTACAACTCAAATAAACACTAAGTATTGTTTGATATAATGCCCCATTGGCACCATATAACTGTACCGCTTTGAATAGCTTTTCTCTTGACACTTTGTCATATGCCTTTTGCAGGTCTGCAAAACTTAAACACAGATCTTTTTTATATTCTCACGATTTCTCAACTATTTGTCATAAAGTGAAAATCTGAACTTCTCTTAAGTCTGAATCCAGCTTCACCAAGCTTCCTTTCTACAATCCTTTTCAAACATTTCTCAAGATTTATATTTGCATATACTGGTAAGATTTATACTTGCATAAATCTTACCAGGAACACTCAGTAGGTAAATACCTCTGTAATTCTCATGTAATTTAGTTTTATTTCTGTTTTTCTATATGGTGTTGGATTCTGATTATATAGAGATTGGAGTAATCATTTGTTTCATAATCCAACATGATCTTCCATCACATAGGCTAGACTTGTAAATATTATTTAATGTAATTCGCTTGTTTATAATTTAATATTCATATAACTACCTTTAACCTTATTTAATATTTAATTATTTAATCAAAGATATATGTATTAATAATGAAAAGACTGTATTAAATATTATTAAGCTATTTAAATTATTATTATGTTAATATTATAAGAACTTGTATTTGATAATTTAATTGCGCATTAATTGAAATGTAAATATTCTTTATTTATTCCTAAATAGGAATAAATAAAGAATATTTACATTTTTGTAGAAGTTTAGCATTATGCAATACCTCAATTTTATTATATTTTGTTTGGTTGTCATGGAGACGTGAACGAGCACGTTTTTGGAACAGAATGTGGGGAGAAAGCTGAAAGTTTACTAAAAAGGAATTAGTTAAAGAGATCACAAGAAGAATTTAGGCGGGAAAAACGGATATAAAAAGCGAGGAACGCTGGAAAAGGGAGGGCATTAGAGATTTATAAGAGAGAGGATTGTCATTAGGTTGGAATAGGATCATTTGGCATTCGGGAATTACAGCGCGATAATAGCGAGTCGGCAAGTCACTCAAGCAGCTAATAAAGTCTACTAGTCGAGAGGCGGTTAGCTAATAAATTGTAGAATTACAATTATAGCTACGAAGACAGCTGAGTGACTACTAAATAGACTAGCGATATTTGAGTTGAGATTTAATTTCAGGGCCGACATGTCAAGGACACACAGAATCTTGAAACAAAGCACGGAGTTACTAGAATAGTAGAGGCTGTAAAATTGAAGTTTACTGTTAGCTGTGCTTAGAATTATAGTGCCTAAAGAATTGATCGAATGCTGGAGGAATGAACAACCGTGCATATAAAACCTAAAGTTAAGGAATTATTGTGTATTGCCTTATTTCATGAGTGATCAGTAGTACTTTATGCAACAACGTTTATGTGTATTGTGACGGATGATTAATTCAGTTATTGCTTAGAAGAATTTATTTAATGAGTGCTGTTTACTGTTTAAAGTGTTTACAGTTGTAAAAAGTGTAAATGTGTAAGTAGATGAAGACAGAAGATTATCGGTAAGATTATTCCAACTATTAATATTCCTATACAGAGAAGTGTGCGAGTTTCATCCTACAATTTCCCTATACTAGCAGTAACTATTTTGGAAATTAGCTGAAGTGTAAATTTAAAAGTGTTTGTTTGTGAAGAAGTGTTACTGCAATTTTTGTCGTATTTGGAAATTAAAGAACTGTGAGAAGACTGTATTAGAGATAACAAGTTTACCATTGTCTGAGTTTGTATGACAGTATTATCAGAAAGGCTGAAGTGTTTATAATAACTTAATTAGTGATTTGATCCTAAGTGACCGCGCAGTTAGCCTAGTGGCTTTGCGCTTCGCAACCATATGCCTGGGGAAGGAGTGTCCCAGGTTCGATTCCCGTTGTAGACGTGTGGAATTTGAGGATATTCCTCAGACATAGCCAAGTTAGCCAGTCTTCGGCGCGGTCAGTAGGGTTTTTTCCGCCAGTTTATCTGGCGTTTTTCATCCCGCAAGCAGGCAAACCGGTCCCGTGAACATATGCCTCTACATTCAAAAAAATATATCCCCCCCAGCGGCAGGCCAGGCGACGGGTCGGTTGGGAGTAGTACTAACAAGAAGAAGTCGCATCTAAGTAACACGCGGACCCTGCATAGGAAGCGGGAATAACGCGTAGAAGAAGAAAAAGAAGAGTGATTTGATATCCTAAGTGTAAAATTTGTGATTTTAAAATTAAATGTTTGTTTTTGTTTATCTAAAGTTGTATTTTGCCTGAATCACTTTTACTGCACCATTCATAAAATATTCGAACCAAAGCGGGTAAAATAAGTAAGTTAAATATACTCGGCCAGTATATACAATATTAACACCTAAAAGGAGAAATAGTTGAGCTGATTTTTCTTCAGTTCTTGAACTAATTCAGATATAGAGTGGTGCAGTCTTAAAATATAAATTTTCTCTATATTTGAATTAGAAATCAACTTACAACTTATCAGTTGTTTAAGAACATCATAGTGATTAACATGTCAGATCCAAGGTAAAGATTTAGAAGAAGTAGGATCCAACAATGGATACTGTGAGAGCTCTACTCCATTTATCTGGAATTCGTTGCTATGCCCAGGCTTTCTGAACTATGCAGTGCAACCACTGCAAGACTTTTATACCTCCATACTTGGGCATTTCTGGTCGAATATCATCTATTCCTGCTGCCTTTCCACATTTCATGCTTTTGATGGCTTTATCCACTTCAAGTATGGATATGTATTCCTGATTGCATGCCTGTTGAGTATTTTTTACTACTGTGCTCTCACTGCTTGTTTCATTTAGCAATTTTTCAAAATAATTGCTCCATACATCAAGCATATCTTTTTCTCCAGTTTTTATGTCACCTTTATCATCTTTATTTCCCTTTACACTTTCTTCTTATTTTATTTTCTGTGTTCTTGCCCAAGTCTTCCCATGATTTTTGTTTAGCTAGTTTTACATGGTGTTTATCTTTCTTACATTTGTCTCTAAGAGCACAACCTGGCTTATTTGCAAGGAACTTTTGATGTGCTTTCATCTTTTCCTTCACTGCCTCTCTAACTTCCTGTATCCACCATGGAGTTCTGATTTTTCTATCCTTGCAGACAACCTCACCACATGCCTCTCGGGTTGAATCAATCAATGTTTTCTTCAGGGCTTGCCACTGAATCTCCAAGATTTGGTTCCTGTTCTCAAACTCTTTCATTTTTTCTTGAATAATGTTTGTGTATTTTAGTCTACAGTTCACATCTGAGAGCTGCTTAACTTTTATTCGCTTTAAAACTTTCTTACATGTTATTCTTTTCAATATGAAATTCAATTTTATCCTGCTCAAGACTAAATAGTGATCACTTCCAATTTCAAATCCTCTGTACACTCTGGTGTCCTGCACCAGGGACACTGCTCAGGTTTGATGTCTCCTCCCTATTCATGAATGTCCCCCTCAAAGAAACCTTAGAGCTAATCCAAGCTAAATTTCCTCCCGATATCTCAGCCCTATTTCAGTTTACAATGAACTCAGGCTATTTCGTTTGGCAGGAAAAATTCTACAAACAGATAGAGGGGACAGCCATGGATTCACCACTTTCCCCACCCTTGGCCAACTTCTTCATGGAGACGTTTGAAGAGAAAGCCCTAAACTCAGCCCCACAAAAACCTACCATATGGCTTCGCTACGTTGATGACGTGTTCGCTATTTGGCCACATGGCCCGAATTCACTCCTCTCCTTCCTAACACACTTAAACAACCAACACCCTAGAATCAAATTCACCCTGGAAAAAGAGGAAAACAATAACCTCCCCTTCCTAGACACAGTAGTCACCCGCCAACCTGATGGAACCTTGGTTTTCTCAGTTTATAGAAAACCCACCCATACAGGCAGATACATTCACCAACAATCCCCCCCCCCCCCCCCTCACAACAATATGGAGTTATTAAAACATTATTCAACAGGGCAAAAATAATCTGTTCTAATGATCAAGCCCTAACCACTGAACTAAATCACATCCGTGATACTTTCTCAGCCAACGGCTACCCCCTCCAAAAAATCCAAAAAATACTTAACCCAGTTATCCACAACCCACCACCACCTCCCCTTCACAAAAAAGATTACTCTAAATCCATCAGCATTCCCTACATCCGAGGCACCTCGGAAAAAATCAATAAAATCTTAAAAAAACATGACTTGACCACTTCTTGCAGACCACATAGAAAACTGGCATCCCTTATCCGCTCCACCAAAGACCAACCATTTCCCCTAGACTTACCTGGTGTATACCAGGTCCCTTGCAGCTGTGAACTGTCCTTCTTTGGCCAAACAGGCAGGACAGCAAATATCAGAATCTCAAAACACAAGGATTACATCCGATTTCACCAGTACAGCCACTCTGGGCTTGCAGACCACGCTCTGGATACTCGCCACAGAATAAGATGGAAGAAAGCCACAGTAATACACCACAGCAAGTTCAAGTATGAAAGACTATTCATGGAATCAGCCTCGGCCCTTAGGAACATGCCAAACCTCAACAAATTTGCATGAGACTGCCCCGAATTTGGGAAACTTTTATCAGAAGAACTTCAGCCCAAAGGCCAAGAACTACCAATATAGCCCGCCAGGGGGCACCATCAGGACTTTATAAAAATGCTAGCTTCCTAGCTTCAGTCTCATTTGCTGTTATTAGTACTTGTGTGCACGTGTCTTTTTAGTAAGTTCCCAAGAAGATGGCAACGTGACGTTCGCCGAAATATCGGAAAGTATATATTAAAGTTTATTTAATCTATATATCTAGTATACGCTGTCAATTCCTTAAATATTAGTTATCATGTCTAACCGTATAAGCCTCTCAACAAGAATAAAGATCTCACCAGTTTTTGTCTTTTTTGTTTCAGTCTCCCCTGTTATATTGATCTAGTACTTATCCAATTCCTTAGCCAGCTCCATTTCTTTGTCATTCAGGCTTCTTATAATGATAGTGCCAATCTTGAACCCTGGTAATGTTGAGTTGGGGTGTATTTCAGGATTTGTGCCAGTATCTGACTTCTCGCTGTTTGCCCTGGTTCCATGACGAATACAACGAGGCTTTGTTTAACCAGGCAATGCCCCTAGCCAGCATGAAATTCTGTCATGTTTTGATCAATTTATTTGTAATTTAAGCTAATAAGAATACAATTTGGTGTTAGCTAAATCCCAAATTTTCAGCTGATCCTTATTTGTTCAGTAATTAGGTAGGTACCTAATAGGGTGCACCATGAGAAGATGAGGGTTGGACATTAGGTCAGAAGCCCATGTCAGTTCTTCACATTCCTTTGTGGAGGTCTCCTCTCAGTTATACAGCTTTGGAGAAAATCTGTAATTTATGCAATAGGACCATTTTGTAATGTACACTCGAACAACATTTGTATTTAAGATGTTCTTTCATAGTTCCTCACTGACATCCATTCATCATATTTTGTGTTTAAATATAAAATATATAACTGTTTTATTTATTATTATTATTATTATTATTATTTTTTTAAATTAGGCAGTTGCTTTGGATGGTACCTATTATCAAAAAAATGGCTTCATTTCCGGTGGAAGCACGTAAGTAAACTTTTATTTTACTTTCACATACAGTTAAATAAATAGACATTATTTTTTGCCATCATCCAAAGATTTGTATATTTTCATTTCTCTCTTTCTACATAAACTATATCAGTTAACACTAATGCCACCAACCAATCTTGCTATAGCAACTTCCATTAATGTGAAATCATTCACTGTAACAAACTACTGAAAAATACTAATGATAGCAGAAATCATGAAACATTGCTCTGAAGGAAATTCACTATAGCAAATCGTTCACTAAAAGTTTTTTGCTGAACATGAGAGTTATTGTATATTAGTATTTACTTAGTAGTTAGTTTCGCTGATGATACAACGGCCGCGAGTCCCCTTTTACTGGAAGGTATGACACCATCTCAATCCCTCCAAATTTTATCTAGGCTCGGGATCAGCATGGCTGGGTCAGTATTCTTAACTGTAATCCGTGTGTGTTCACGAGGCCAGTTTAGTTTTAGTCTTTCATATTTGAACTTGTGCGGTGTATCACTGTGGCTTTCCTCCATCTTATTCTGTGGAGAGTATCCAGACCGTGGTCTGCAAGCCCAGAGTGGCTGTACTGGTGAAATCAGATGTAATCCTTGTGTTTTGAGATTCTGTTATTTGCTGTTCTGCCTGTTTGGCCAAAGTAGGACAATTTACAGCTGCAAGGGACCTGGTATACACCAGGTAGGTCTAGGGTAAGTGGTTGGTCTTTAGTGGAGTGGATAATTGATGCCAATTTTCAGCAGTACAGTCGCTCTGGGCTTGCAGACCACGCTCTGGATACTCGCCACAGAATAAGATGGAAGAAAGCTACAGTAATACACCGCAGCAAGTTCAAATATGAAAGATTATTCATGAAATCAGCCTCAGCCCTTAGGAACATGCCAAACCTCAACAAATTTGGATGCATGAGACTGTCCCAAATTTGGGAAACATTTATCAGAAGAACTTCAGCCCAAAGGCCAAGAACTACCAATATAGTCCGCCAGGGGGGCAACATCAGAACTTTAGGAAAACGTTAGCTTCCTAGCTTCGGTTCTCATTTGCTGTTATGTAGTACTTGTGTGCACTTGTCTTTGTATTAAGTTCCCAAGAAGATGGCAACGTGACGTTTGCTGAAATATCGGAAAGTATATATTAAAGTTTATTTAATTTATATTTCTAGTGTACGCTGTCAATTCCTTAATTATTAGTTATCATGAAACATAATGATATGCTACATTTAACATGTGTGACTGCTAAAATGTGTAAGTCTGTGTTTTGTTATAATTTTTTAAACTAATTTTAATCTTTCCTTATAGTGAAATAATACAATGCACAGTTTATAACATTTATTCAAATTAAGTGGATATTGAATCCAACATTATTTCTTAGCTGAATAAGAAACTCAAAGATTGAAAATCTTTGAGTTTCAATCTTCTTGAGTTTCTTATTTGGCAAAGAAATAATGTTGGATTCAATATCCACTTAATTTGAATAAATTTACTTTGCCGAAGTGAAGCCTATTGATTCTTTATCTCAGTAATAAATTATAATATTTCTGTATCCAGTACTTTTCTGTAATACATCATGAAACATACGTGTACACAGCCTCTGTGCACTTACCAGTAAAATAATCAGATGAAAAACACATGGAGCAATTGGACAATTCATTAGAACAGGCAGTCAAAGCTAGGTAGTCGTGACAAATTCTTTAAATTCAGGAATTACAATAAAGCTTTGTGAAGAATACTTGCTTTGTTGTAATTCCTGCCAGATTTACAAGTTATAATATATATGGCATAACTTGTGAACAGTTTAGGCTCAGTGTGAGATATGACAACAGGAGTGGGGGTTTCTTTTAAAAATTTATGCATTATGTCCAACTTGGACTGTAGTGGTTTCCTTTTCTTTTCTGCATAAATTTCTACATAGCAAGCAGTTACAACTTGCACATTCTGTCTACTTTGCTTAATCTTTCCATGGTGGATGCAATTCTTCGATCAACCAGACTGTTTTATTAATAGAGGCAAATATCACTACCAGTTCTTTTTTCCCCCTCTCCCACTGCAGACTTTTTTTTTTTTTTTTTTTTTTTTTTTTTTTTTTTTTTGGACTCAGCTTCTTTTTCTTCTGCTTTTTTGCCTGCCTAAAGTATCATCTCTTTAGAAAGTAGCTCAATCTCATCACCTGTTTCTTGTAAGGCTTTACCTTTGTAGAATTCTGTGAATGTATGAATAGATTTTCCATAGCTTCTTCCAAACACCATTTATACACCTTGCTATCCCTTCACTCCATGCTGCATCCGCAAGATTCATATTCCTTCCAAAAGTTTCCGAGGGTTTATCACCTTCAATAGCCTGAACAAAAGTATTTCTTAAATACTAAAGACAATAATCACACCTTGCCCGCCTGGATCAAGTGTTGCAGGAGTGAGTTGGTATTTGGTTATTGTATTAATGGAATATCTGTTGTAAGTGTGAATGGTTGTAAGTTTGTGTGTGTGCGTGTGTGTGTGTGTGTGTGTGTGTCATCATCTAGCATCGATCCACTGCTGGATCCAAGATGATTTTAAGACTGTTTGTCAGAAGCTTTTCTTCCCCATGTCACTGGAATTTGTGCCTGGCCCATTACCACTTCTTGTTTTACACTTTCTGTAATGTAGAAGATTTTGGTTTCATTTCTTATCCAATTATTCCTTTTATGATCCAGTAATGTGATACCAAGCATGGGGTTTGGATAACCTCATAAATTTCAATGCCAATAAAACTCAGCTCTGTATTATTTCCCATAAAAAAGAACTATTTTTTTCCCAGTATCCTTTTTGACAATACCCAAATTTCCAGACAGTTTGACATCTCGCTTCTTGGAATCACCCTCACATCAAACCTCTCCTGGCATAAACATATCACAACCATTGCATCCTCAGCCTCAAAAACACCAGGATTTCTCTTTCGCTCAAGACGTTACTTCACTCCCGAACAGCTATTAACATTATACAAATCCGCCCAGCTATTGAATACTCTCCCACATATGGGGTAGTGCCCCAAAAAGCCGTCTCAAAATGCTCAGCTCAATACAGAGGAGAGCAATTAGACTTATCAATGATCCATCCCTTGTCAACTCTCTCTCCCCACTTTCACAGAGACGTATGGTCTCTGCAGTATGTATATTCTACAGATATTTCCATGGGAAATGCTCATCTGAAATAACATCAATAATTCCTCTGCCCCAGTACTAAGCTCATTGAAACACGTGCAGCTACTGCGCAACATCCCTTCACAGTACACCTAGGAACAAACAGAACAAGTTTCTTTTCCTCTTCCTGCAACTGCTGCACTGTGGAACAGTCTCCCACCTGCTGTGTTTCCAAAGGAATACAATTTAAAGTCATTCAAATCAAATGTAAACAAATTCCTCCTTTCCCAACCCACTACCCATACACAGTACTAATGTACTATAGGTTGACCAACCACCTGTGTATGGGCTCAACATTTAAAAAAAAAAAAAAAAAAAAAAAAAAAACATATTATTATTTTTAATTTATTTTAATTAATTAATTTTTTTAAATTCATTCACACTACCTGCACTCACTACTTCCAAAGGCTTTCCATTTGAATCATTCACCAGTATACAAGAAAAATCTAGCTTTCACCCCTTTCTTGACTGCATTATTCTCAACTTCTATGTGTGTCCTCTCTGGATCCTCCATAAAAGGAAAAATTCTATCATCTAATGGTATCTTGTATGATCCTTTCTAAAGTTTGTAAGTCTCAGTTATATCCCTCTTCTTTCTCTTGTTTGCTAGTGTCTGCATTCCATAAATTCTCAATCTCTGCTCATAAACTGTATTCCACATCCCAGTATCATCTGAAACATTCTACTTTGCACCTTCTCCTCTCTATCTACATCACCTTGGAAACCAAGAGCCTAGATCTGCATGTAGTAATCCAAGTAAGTGATCCTTTACCAGGCCTTGTAAAGGAGCAAAATTATTTCCTTATTCTTTTATGTCAAGATGTGTTTTAGCATTGCAGTTATCCTCTGAGTTGTATTTACAATATTTGCTAAATGCGTGTGCTTGTGTGTGACATGTTAACTTCCTATCTACAAAAACTACAAGATTCCTAGCTTGATCAGATTCTTAAGCATAACCCCACCAACATAATATGCCATTGATTATCTCATTACAGTAAAGTGCATATATTTACTAAAATTTAACTGCAATATAAGAAATATTGAAATGAAATATTCTGCAAGTACTGCATATCAGTACTTGCAAAATGATTTCTTATTCCTGATTACTCTGCCTATCTTTGCATCATCGGCAAACAGCTGTATGTCACTTGTGAAATCCTTTCCAATGTTATTAATCTGAAGACAATAACAATGGTCCAAGGAATGATCCCTATGGGACACCACTGGTCACAAGTAAATCTTGCAGATTTGTATCCCCCCATATATCACTCTTTGATATCTGTGAATCAACCATCTTCAGAACCATGCTAACACTTTATAATGAAATCCCATTTTCTCCAGCAAGTCTTTCATGCTGTATCCTGTCAAAACTTTTACAAGGTCCAAAACTATCATGGTGTACCCATTCCCTTTGTCAAACCTACCAGCAACATTATTATAAAATGTGAACAATTTGCTCAGACATGACTTTCCTTTAGTAATCCCATGCTCTTCATTGCATGGGCTTATTATCAGAGCTCTTATAAATTTTCCAGAATCTTCGCCACCACTCCTGAGATACTGATAGATTGATGGTTAACCCTTTAACTGCTACGGTCGAGTTAACTCGAGTGCAGCAAAAAATGGCGACCTTCTGAGTTAACTCAATTTGAATGGTTGGCGCGCCTCCCATATTCAGGCAATTTTTAGTATGGAAAGAATCGTCATAAGATATTTAAACTTCGCTGGTAGGTTCCTCGTCTATTGCCAACCAATTGAAGTTTATTTGACTTCCATTTCTGTCCTTGTATGACATCTAAAGAGAAAAATTTGAACTGGTGCAATAATCATATTAAGCGCAATTGGAAGAACGACAGTACATTGCGCCCTTCGGTTGGAAAAGGCCTAAGTTCGATTCTCGTCATGCCGGGAGGAATCTTTATATATGGACTTTTTTTAATCGAAGGTGAGTTAGCCGATCTCATACTGAGATAACAGGGTTTTTTCTCCCGGAAATTTGGGTTTTCAGCCAAACCTCTACTACCAATCATCTAAATTAATGCTATCTACTGCTCTCCATGCACAATTTACAGACAAAAAATACTAGTTGTGGTGGAGGGCAGTAGATGGCATTAATTTGGATGATTGGTAGTACAGGTTCGGGTGGAGACTGGGAGTTGTACAGTAGGTGTCCTCCCGCGATGAGTCTTCGGACTCCTTGGAGGTGTCGCGAATAATAATATGCAGCACGATGCATAAACCATGTGACTGTGGGGATTTCCGGGAAGTCACAATGTGGTGTCTACCAGTAAATATCCGTGTTATCTTACTGATGATCAAATTGATGAATTGTTAACAGCAAATGAATCGGGAGAAAAATTGTCCGAATTAAGTGAATTGTGCACTTCAGATGAAGAAGATCCTGGTGATTCTACATAAATTAATGTGTGTAATTTGCATAATCAAGTGGACACCCCTTGATTATGCAAATTTTATAAAACACTATTATTGCCATTTTTGTGAGTGAACGAGTGTATATCAAGAATGTATGATGCTGTCTGGACTTCTTACTTCAGTAAGAATTTTAATTGATTTTATTTATAAATTTTTTGCAAAATTAATTCAGCACATGGAACAATGTCAGCAGAATATAAAGTCAGCAGTTAAAGGGTTAAGCACATCAGTCTTTGCATCTCAGAACAAGGAAGATTCTGTGGGATCTTTCCTGTTTTGAGACTCAAATTGTATAGCCTGATCAAATGAACAGCCAGTTCAACTGAACACTTTTAGAATTTGTGTTCATTTTCATCATCCCTTATTTGCCGAATTCTTGTTCAGTTTGTGGAACAGCTTTAGTACCTCCTCCTTGTACACCCAGCATTCTTCATCCTGTGAACAGGTAGCAATGAACTCGATGTTCCATATACCAGGTTGATATAGATTTTAGCAAAATGGACATCCATTAGCTGAACAGTCTCTTTTGCACCTGTCACCTGCATATAATATGCATTCAGCAGAGTTATTATTTCACATTCATTCTTTTTTTACTTTGCAGCATAACAATGGAATTTTTTTTTGGTTTTTTTTAGCTTGCAGAGCCAGTTTCATTTCATACTCAGCCTTTCTTTACAATAGCTTTAACTCTTCTGCCTGCTCCTTATAATTTTAATAACTGACATCATCTTTGTGTACGCAGTATTCCTTCCACATCTTCTTTTTCTTAAGAATCTCTTACATTTAATTGCACATCCATTTCACTTGCACCATGTTTATTTCTTGAACTCTAAGGACATATTTGAATACTGCATCATTGAGCATCAATGATGGTCATATTACATTGAGCCTTATAGTTGGTGTTAATAAATTCTGATATCTACCTTCAGAGAATTTAAGAAATCTTTTATTCAGGCAAATTTTTAATATCTCTTTTAATTCTTTATCCATTTCACAGATGAATGCATACTTAATGTTCATCTGCAAATATTTGCAGTCTTTGTAGACCTAACTGCAGCATATGATACCATAAATCATCTCAAACTCAGAAATAAAATATACAGAATAACTAGAGACTATCACCTTGTTCTCCTGATCCAATCACTCTTGGAAAACATACTTTTTTTGTGGACCTGGGGGAGGGGGTAGAAAGAGCCACTGGTATCCCCCAAAAATGGCCTCCCCCAGGGAAGTGTGTTATGACCATTACTTTTCAATATTTATGTCAATGATCTCCCGATCTTTCCAGGAACTAGATATTTTATCTATGCTGATGACCTTGCCATAGCTACTCAATCAAAAAATTTCATGTCCATTGTGAACTACTCTATCACTTGCCTTAAATAGTCTACCAGCAATCAATTAAAACCAAACCCCTTGAAAACCCAGACTGTCCTTTTCCACCTTAACAATAAGGAAGCTAATAGGAAGTTACAGATTTCTTGGGAAGTGTCTGATTTAGAACATTCCTGGAACCCAGTCTATCTCGGTGTGACTCGATCGCACCCTTTCATATAAAGCACATATAGAAAAAACGAAGGCAAAAGTGAATGCAAGAAACAACATACTAAGAAAGGTTACTTAGCACACTGAGATCTTCTGCCTTGGCAGATCTCAGTGTGCTAGGATCTGCACCCCCATTTGGAGGAGACCCCTAGCATACTGAGATCTTTTGCTTTGGCCCTTTGCTATTCTTCTGCTGAATGTGCCTGCCTGGTATGCTCCAGATCCTGCCATGCTGAAAAACTGGACCCAGCATTGTATGAAAGCTGCCACTTAATTATAGGATACCTGAAACCAACACCACTAAAAGACCTGTATACTTTGGCTTGTATTGCATCTCTTCCCCCCCCCCCCCCTCTTCAATTCGAAGATCTGTATTCTCAGCTGGTGAAAGATGCAGACAAATGAATGATTAATGCCACCCACTGTTTGGCCAGACCATAGTGCCCCAAAGACTAAGATCCCGACATAGCTTCCTAGCAATTGTTGAACCACCTATAAACCCTCCAGAGACAAGACTTCAGCAATGGCTTTCACTATACCCTGAGAATAATACAGGTATTCCAACAGCCGAACATCTTCCTGTAGTGCCCACTTGGACTCGAATACTTGGAAAAGCCTCAACAGACTTCGAACAACAGGACACTGCAAACAAAACTCATCAAATGGGGCTACCTCACTGGAGCAGATAACTGTGAGTGTGAGACAACCAAGTCCATGGAACAGCTTCTTTCTTGTCTCTTTTTTCAATCACTTGCACAAAAGAGGACCTTATATCCTGCACAGAAAGAGCAATTGATTGTACAAGATACTGGAGAAATATCTGCCCATATTTATTGTATATAACTTATGTATAGCTTCTTTTTTCATATTTTACTTATTATTCCCTGTATAATTCACCTATCAAATTTAAGCTGTTCTCATTTGTAATCTATCCTAATTTGTTGTAAATAATGTTGTACCACTTACACTTACTTATTACTGTATCACTTGTGTTTGGATATGAAATAAATAAATCTGAAAATATTAAGAATTTAAAGTAAGTCCATTGGAGAGACTGCTCATGAAGTACAACACCTAGCTAAAGTAGTTTGCTTTCCTTAAGAATTAGCACATCTACTCCCACCTTCCCTTTAGATGATGTCAGTGTCATCACTAGACTGTTGTCTTTACATTAGTTTGAATTCTCAAGCTAATGTATCAGTTTATATTTATTTTGTGCTGAAATTTAAGCACTGTTTTATTTTTCTTCCTTCTCTAATTGCACTGCAACGAACTTCACTTTATTCTCTTCTGGTTCTTTGCAGAGAAGTAGAGGTTTTTATTTCAGTCATTTGCCATAATTGATTAACCATCATAATCTACTATGCACCTTGTCCTTCTTGCTTAACATGACATCTCTGACTCTTAAGTTATGTTTTAAATATAAGTTGGAGAAAGGATACATTATAAGCTTGCTCTCTCAACTAGAAACAAATGTCACAGCATGCATACACTTCTTGGATCACACCGGTTTTGTTTCCTCTTTTGCATAATTACGTTTGTATGTATGCAAGTTGTATTTACCATTATCTGAATATTATTAATGCGATTCCTTTTAATTGGGTTATTTTATTTTAGAGATTTGGCAAAACGAGCACGTCGTTGGGATGAAAAAGCTCTCCATAATTTAAAATATCGGAAAGAAAAATTAACTGAAGAGCTTAAAGAAATGATGAAAAAGACACGCAAAGAATCTGATTTGACAACTATTCAATCCCAAATTAGAGGTTTAGAGACACGCCTTAAATATTCTATAACTGATAAAGAAAATATAGTAAGTGATGGTTTCATTACATAAGTACTTCTCTTTTTACTCTGAAAGATGGTTTAATTCCTTTTACCATTAAACGTCCCTTAAGTATAGATTTTTTTTTTTAGTAGGATTGCATGATTTAATAATCAGATATATAAGAAATGATTTTTATGCAAGCCTGGTTAAGTTTTACAGGCTTTAATTGTTTTACTCTTTATATTTATAATAAAATACAGGTAATCCTCGTATAATGCAAATATTAGATTCCACAGAAATGGCATGTTATATAAATCGCATTATGCGAGACTCAGATCACAGAAAAAATAGAGTTATGTTCCAAAATTGATTTTTTTTTTTTAAATTATATAAACAACAATGACATATCCAACAAAAAATATTTTTGTTGGATATTTAATTGAGGTAATTCATGTAAGTTAAGAAAACATATCAACTATGAAACAAAATTCATAGTATAAATTTATAAAAATACAAATTGTATATAAACTTCATTGCCCATAATGCATAAATGTTTTAGGCAAAATAAAATGAAGTGCATATTTTAATCATCATCACTGCCTTCAAAACAAACATTTTGTAGATGTTCTTTATTTATGAGTGGCCAGATGTCATCACTTGAAATCTCTTGGACATGATTTGTATAATTCTCATTGCATACTTCGGCTGATTTAGTTATCAAGAAGTCAGTAATAAGACCTTGCTTACCACTTTGCTGCAATTTTTTATTAAGTTCATAATATGGAACTAAACAAATATCCATTTGTCTCGTTAATTTTCCATTGAAGAGCGCTCCATTGAGGGATCATTATCCATACTTCCTCACTTTCTTGCCAAGTCCAATCTTTCTGCTAATTTCTTTAAACTGAATTCTTTAATGGATTCATCGCAATCAGAATCTTCGGCAGAACTTTTCCGGCAATTTTTTTCACGTCATCTATTAATTGTACCAGTTCCTCCTCATTTAAATCTATTACTCCATCAATTAATTCACTAATTTCATTTTCAACCATATCGCAAAAGCCCTCTAAGTGGCCATTACTATAAAAATAAAATTTTTACTTAAAAAACCATTACATATTGTATGTAACTCACCAAAAAAAATAAAGTGCTCAGGTTGAGATTAACACACTTATGATTTTTAATGCACTTTCCTGGCAGAAAACATTATCCTTTCATGTGTGCCGAAGGATATTTCCTGTAATATAAATTCACTACTTATAACTACATGCGTGATATGGGTAGAGACGCAAATTTAACGAAGATAAAATTTGATTTTTAAGTCGCTGGGTGAAAAATGTTGAGCCTATTCTTGTTTGTTAACAGCATAATATACTTTACTTGATATATATTTTACAGATTATTAGAAGTTGGATTCATATTTATCCCTTTGAAATCATCCACATAAATGTTTGTTATTTGATGGATAACAAATCTCTCATATTTGCATATATCAATTTAAGAGATACTTGAAAGAGAACCATGAGCAAGTTGATATATTCAAACTTTAATATATTCAAAAATATAAGATCATTTTGAAGCTTAATTATAATGCTAAGCTTCAAAATGACCCTGTATTACTTAAGCATGATTATATATTTAGGTAATATTTTGAAGAAATAACGTGCACTTCAAGTATTTATTCGTTAAATTTAATCCTGTTTGCTCTGTTTATGCTTAGCAGAGTATTTGAATGGTAGTGATACCAAGGAAGTGAAATTAGTTTAGTAAGTATGATACTACTAATATTTTAGTTTTATTTGCAGGTATTTTTAACAAAATCATAGCATAAACTGATAATTCAGCTATCATCATTTAAGGTTAATGCAACTGATTAAATAGAAGTTTGGTGCAAGTCTTAATTACAACACTTATTATAATACCATGCAATAGTATAAATATCTTATTCATCATCATCATCATCATCATCAAATTCCTGACATGTACCCTCAAGGAGTGTACAGGATATGATAGTACTACATGAAAAATTTACATCATTATTAACTTCCTATCTACAATTTTCCTCCAAATCAGTCTGTTGCTTATCAAGTCTCCAGCATTATCAGATCTTATATTTCTATCCTCTAAGGCACTTTGTACCGTATCAATCCACCTATATCTTGGTCTTCCTCTTGGTCGTTTTCCTGCCAACCTGGCAGAGAACAGTTGTTTTGCTAATCTTTCCTTGCCCATTTAAGTGACCATACCACCTGTGATTAGCTCTGCTAACGCATTCCTGGATGCTGACAATGTCAAGTTCTTTCCTAATATTCTCATTTTTAATATGATATTGCCATTGCCATCTGTTCACGCCTCTAATCTTTCTCAGGACTCTCATATCTGTGGTCTGTAGTCTTTGGTCAAGTGTTTTACTTCTGATCCAGCTCTCAGATCCATAAGTTAAAACTGGTTTGAACACTGTCTTGTATACAGCTAATTTAGTGTTCCAACTAATTTCTTTCTTATGCCATATGAATTTATTCAGTTGACTTCCTACCATACCAGCTTTGTTGATTCTGCTGTCTATTTCCATATTTAATTTACCATCTTCAGTAAAAATCGTGCCTAAGTAGTTGAAATGTTTTACTTGTTCCACATGATCCCCATTCACAAAACAGTTGACATTTTCAATGATTCTACCTATTTTCATTGTCTTTGTCTTTTTAATGCTGATGCTCCAAATTGCAACTAACCATCTAAATGAAATAGAAAAAATATTTAAAACGAGAATCTCTGAAACAAAAACAAAAGCTTTGGCAATGTGTGGAAATGCCATTCAAAAAGTCAAATTATGCTTAACACTAAAATAATAAAACAAGTTACAGAATTCAAATACTTAGGAAATATAACTGATTCACATTGGCATGATTAAAAAAAAAAAATTGGAAAACAAATGACTAAAGAAACATAATTAAGATTACATAATATGACCTCTAAAACATCTCTCAAATTTGGAAGTGAAACTTGGATTCTAAAACAAAGAAACAGACAAAGATTGGAAGCAGCACAGATGAAGTTTCTAGTGGGACTCACTAGATTAGATAAAAAGAAAAACACAGAAATAAGAGAACAATTAGATACAAAAAACATCATACAACAAATAGAAGAATACCAGCAAAATTGGCTACACCACAGAGAAAGGATGAATAACAATAGGATTCCTAAACTAGCACTAGAATATAAACCTGCAGGAAGAAGAGACTGTGGACATCCAAAATTAAGATGGAAAGATCAACTTCATCTGCAGAGCAGGAACGGGACATAAAAAGCCTATACCTAGATTGCTCAGATGGTGATGATGATTTAATATAATATGGAGAAATCTGAACCTCAACAACAACAATATAGTACGTATCAATCAAATCTGAAACAGATTCCTTTTTCAATATATGAAATTATGAAAAAGAATAGAATTAAAAATTAAAACCTTGTTCTCTTATTCCCAATGTAATTATTATTCTACGAATATTTTTCACTCAGCTAAGACACGCATTTATTATTCTTTTAAGAATACTAAAAAGAAAATAAAGTAATCTTCATTTTTGTTTTAAGTTCCACAATGCAACAAAAAGTTTAAATGCTGTGCCATATCACAAATTTGAAATACATGACTATAATGAATTATCTATTTTTAAAGAATTGTTATGTAGTAATCAACATGTACTCATTACATATTTTTGTGCCTTCATTCTGTTTATTAATAAAAATGGTTTATGTTAATTTATAAATCTGGATTATTAATTTTGTGGATTTATATGCCGTAGACTGAAGGGAATGTGTAAAAAAATTCAGCATACACTCAAAATGTGATGGCCTGCAAATCACTTTCAGTGTTTTAGCTTTTCAAGGTTTATTTTACTTGGTGATAAAATGACTGTGTTTCAAGCCATAGCTTGAAGAAAATTCCTTTAATGGTATATCAAAGAATCACTCATCACTCACTCACATGGCTTTCTCAAAAAAGAAGTGATATCTGGAAATTACTGATTAGATCTCTCAATATAACTGGGTTCAGCTTTTCAATCACCTCTAAGTGATTCCAACAGACTGATGAAACATGCCACACATCAACGACTCTCCCCCACACACACACTCTCTCTCTCTCTCTCTCTCTCTCTGACACTGACGAGTATTGCCACAGTTTGATATGAGGGTTTTTAAAATTGAGATTTAACTTGTAATCTTACTTTACAGACCACCCTGAAGAAGCCACTTATCCACTGTGGCAATATTCATCAGTGTTTTTTGTATGGTTAGTAAGTTTCAGTGACTAATAAAATGCAGCCCTTTTATCATTGAACTAGTTGTAAAATTCCACTGTTAAGTAGTGCTTAACCTAGTTGGACTCTGCAAATCATGTATTCTACCTATGCTATTCCAAGTGATCAAAATGGTAGCAGGTCTATGAAATGAACCTTACAAGAACAAGTTGAAGATTTGTGGGTTACAGAAACTGGTGGATAGGCAGAAAAGGGGTGATATGATTAAGACATACAAATTACTGAAGGGTTTTTACAAGATTAATTCAGAGGAAATTTTTCAGAACTGGCAGGAGAACTAGGGACCATCTTTGGAAACTTAGTAAGAGTGTAGTTAGGAAGGGCATTAGAACTAGATTGTTTTCTTGGAGAGTGGTAAATGAGTGGAATAGGTTGCCAGAGTCTGTTGTGGGTGCCATGACCGTGAATGAGTTCAAAACAAAGTATGATAGATACTCTGTAAATGTTGGATAATGCTTGACATGATGTTTAGGGCCATCCTCGATGTGTCTAAGTTCAAAACAAAGTTTTGAACTTAGACACATCGAGGATGGTCTAATATCGAGGATAGCCCATAATAATAATAAAATGTAATATCTGCATTGGTATGGCAATAGATGTGAAAAGAGGTCACCATGTCTTTATGGGGAGGAATAGCTTTGCATAACATGGCTGGGCTGCTGGAAATCATCAGCTCAAATACTGCTGTTGGGGGTAATGCCACGAGAAATATAATAAAAAATGTATTCACATTTTCCATTAAAATTAGAAAGTAAAACAAAAGGAAAAAATGATTTTATTCTCTTACCTTATACATAATTTCCTATTGTATTGTATTTCATTTTTTAAAAAAATGAAAATTATCATTGTTTTTTATGTTTATATTGACAGAAGCTAGATGAAATTCACATTGTTAATCAATTGTAAAGACTTGGATGAAAACAACGAAATATTTTAAGTTATAGGAAAATGAGAGAAAAAATATGAGTGGAAAGGATACATCAGGATGAAACTAGCATGCAATAGCATATGGAATTTTGGCTGCTGCAGTTTTACAGTGTACAATGCATGCTGCTACATGAAAAAAATAAATAAATAAAAAGAAAGGCTAATACCCAATATGATCACTAGGATAATATTATGTTTTGATGATAAAAGTAGCTAACGTCAGTAAATGAGAAATAGTACTAAAACAGAACATAGGAGATGGTGGATAATTGACTACAGAACACAAAGAATTGGCAGGAACCATAGATAAAGCTCATAAAATGACATGACAAAGTACAAATGCAAACAGCAATAGTAGATATAAGAAATAATAGAACTACAAGAGTATGAAATTATAAAAATAAAAATCCAGAAATAATGTTTAAATTTTAAAATTTTATGTTAGCCTAATTTAATGCTAATTGATGAAGTAAAAATGTGCAAAGCAGGCCAGAAGAGTCACAACTGTTGTACAGAAAGCTAAGTCTGGGTAAAAAAGAAACTGATTCTGCAAGCTACAAACATCCTCAAAGAATTCTATCATTATGCTGCAAGTAAAAGAAAGAATGAATATGAAAGAATAATTCTACTGGTAGATGGTGTGAGGGTGATAGGTGCAGAAGAGGTTGTTCAACTGAGTGCCCACTGTGCCAAAAGCTATCATGGCATATGCAACATTGAAAACTCAGGTGTGTGAGGAGGTGGTATTAGAGCTGTTGCACAAATTGAATAAGAATTCAGAATTAAGGACTTACGGAGTATCAGGACAGATGTTAAAAGAGTGTTCAACTGAACTGGCTATTCCTTTGACCAGGCTATATAATTTGAGCCTCAGAACAGGGAAGATTCTGCAGGATTGGAAAGAATGGTAATCCCATTGCACGAGGATGGTGCAAAGACTGATGTATCCAACTATCAGCCAATTGGTATCTCAGGAGTGGTGGTGAAGATTTTGGAAAAGTTGATTAGGGCTCACATTCAGAAATAGGTTGGAGATTTTCTACTTTGCAATTAACAGTGAGTTTAGTATGGGTAGGTCTTGTTTTAACAACTTGCTCATTCTATAATAATGTTACCATTCATTTAGACAAGGGGAAAGAATACACCATGATTTGGATTTTGTTAAGGCTTTTGACATGCTTCAACATGGAAGACTGATGCATAAATTGGAGAATATGGGATTGGATTATAAAATATTAGTGTGGATAAGAGGATACTGAAAAGTGATATCGGAGGGATGTGAATCTGCAAGATTTAAGGTGTCCTGTGGTGTACCGTAAGGATCAATCCTTGGTCCGTTGTTATTAAATCTGTACATTAATGATACTGGGAAGAATTTGACAGACAGCATACATTTGCTGATGATGCAAAGTTAGGTAGGGTAATTAGGAGTGCTGCTGATATGCAGTACTTGCAGAATTATTTGAGTAGGCTTAAATTGTATGCATGTGAAAATGGTTATCAGTTCATTGTTAATAAATGTAAGGTCATGCACTTTCGTGTGATTAGATATCTAATGCCATATTAAATTGGTGGGATTATGCTAGAATAAAACTGATCAGCCTAGGGATCTTGGAGTTTTGGTAGATAGGAAGTTGAAGTTCAAAGGTCATATAGCAAAGATTGCACATACAACTCAGAATAATTGCAATGAATGAACTTTGACATGTAAAGATAAGGATGTTCTTTTGCCTCTTTACAAGGCCATGATTAGACCTCACTTGGACTATTCTGCACAGGACTGGTCTCCTGGTTTCTGTGGTGATTCTGATATAGTGGAGATAGTGCAAAGGACACTAATAGAAATGATATGAGTATTGTGAATGCTGATGATGAACAGAATGAGAATTTGTAGACTGCAGACACTAGCAAACAGGAGAAAGGGTGGTGATGTGATTTACAAACTTACAAACTTCTGAAAGGATCATACAGGATTTCAGTTGATTGAATTTTTCATTTTACTGAGGGGTAGGGAAAGGATGAGAGGATATCCTTGGAAGCTGAGAATGAATGTTGTCAAGAAAGGGGTGAGATCTAGATTTTTCTCTCATAGAGTGGTGCACGATTGGAATGTATTGCCATTGGAGGTTGTGTTTGCAAGCAGTGTGAATGAATTCAAGAAGTAGTATGACACCTGGCTTGTGTAGTATGTGTCCTCCCTTGATGATTCTGACTCCCTGGAGGTCTCTCTTAATAATAATTATAATAGTAATAATATTATTATCATTCATTAAATATTTTTAAATATAGCATTCCTATATACATGTTTCCTTCTGTTAAGGCTTAAATGCTGGGTGGACATCATCATGTTGGAGGTTTAATTGAGTATTAACAGCACTAGGAAAGATTAAAAACTATTTTTAATGATTCCAATATTTTATTTCAAGTTGCAAGAAACTTCCCAAAATTTGGGAAACATTAATCCTCAGAGATCTCAATTTACATCTTGGGCTTCCTATGAACACCCGAAAATGCCTTCCACCTAGATAGGCCTCTAGAGTTATGGCCATGCGTTTCGTTCAGTGTTGTGCTGCCTGTGCGTGTGTGTGTTATCTTTTATCCCTGAAGATGTATCAGCAACTAAGACAAAATATTGAAAGCATTAAAAATAGTTTTTAATCTTTCCTGGTGCTGTCAATATTCCATTAAACCTCCAATATGATTCCTATATACAACCTTTCAAAACATGAATTTTGGAAGAACTATTTTTAGAATAATAATATAGGAAATACAGATGGGGAAAACAAATTTAATTTGAATCCATAAACTAATAAATTGATATTTTTCTTGGACATTTCTTGAACTCATCAGTTCGTGACTTAAATCTTGGACTGATATTTAAAAAAAAATAAAAATGGGAAAAAAATAATAATAACGAATAAATAACTTGAATCTGAATTTAAATTGATAAAAAATATCAGGGGTTCACTTTAGTGAGTACGGGTGTTGCAATCCTGAGGTACCTGATGCTGGATCATGCCTTACTTCATGTAATATACATCTGTTATCTGTAGACTGGTCCCTCCTCTTCCTTCCTTGCTTTTTTTCTTTCTTCTCTTGCTCCTTCCCCCAAATGCTATTAGAGTATTTAAGGGGGAATCTTTCCTATTTTGCTGTGTCATTTTGTCTTGTGCTAACAAGACATTACCAAACACTGTAACATGGTCAGGTCACCAAAAAATGGTCATACTGCATCATCCAGTGCTTGAGTTACCAACGGACGCGTTCGGGTTTTAGGCAGAAGGACCCATTCGAAAAATATGTTACAGTTTCCCTTAGACACCACTCCTCAGCACTCTGCAAGAGGAAACTCCATCAATGGGCCTGCTACCTGTTTGGGGAGGTGTTTAGGGGCAGCACAAAGAAAGGGTTCTGCAAAAGGACGTCAATGGCAATGGCTTTAGGCAACTGGAACATCTCTTTGACAGGGAAGGAGTTGGAGCTGGCCATGGAAGCCAAGCGCTACCGGCTAGACTTAGTCAGTCTTTCTTTGACCAAGAGGAGATGCTCTGGAACTGTCGACCTGGATGAGGGGTGGAAGCTCTACTACTCTGCTGTGAGCCCGACAATGTCTGCTCAGGCGAGTGTGGGGATACTCACAAGCTCCCTGGCTGTCAGACTGTGTTGTTCAGTGGATCCCATTGGGAGATGGGTGTGCGTGTTAAGGCTCCAGATGAAAAACCATGACTTGGCTGTGGTGCAAGCCTATGCACCTAATCTGGAGTCAGAATACTCTGCCTTCCTAGAGGAAGTTTTTGCTGCTTTTGACAGGGTGGCAGACATGGAATCAGTCCTGCTAATGGATGACTTCAATGCACATGTTGGAACAGATGACCAGACGTGGAGGGGTGTGGTTGGGAGGAATGGCGACCCTGACCTTAACGCGAATGGGTTGAAATTATTGGACTTCTGCTGTACTAACAGCTTGTCCATAATGAATACCTTCTTTCAGCACCAAGAAGTCCATAAGTATACCTGGTACAGGGATACACTTGGACAAAGTTCTCTGATTGACTTCTTTATAGTCTCAGCAGACCTATTTTCCTCAGTGTTGGACGTTCGTGTGAGGAGAGGGGCAGAACTGTCAACTGACCACCACCTTGTTGTCTGCACTCTATGGTTTCAGAAATCAGATGCTACCACCAACGCTGGTAGGCCTAAGCAGCTATACCGTGTGAAATGGGAAGCACTGGAAAATGAGGCTGTTAGGAAGAATTTTACAGATGGCATTTTTTCCAGGTTCAAAGAGATTCCCAAGCATACTGCAGATGTTGAGGAGGAGTGGGAGCTGTTCAGAACAGATGTCACTTCCTCTGCACTCTCATGCTGTAGCAGAAAGTGGCTCGGCGTGGCGAAGGGCAGTGAGAAAAGGACACCTTGGTGGAACCAAGAAGTCCAACAAGCTGTCTGGGCAAAAAAGGAGGCCTACCTTACATAGCTTAGGGTCAGGTCACCTGAGATGCGTTTCCGGTATGCTGAGGCAGTAAAGACAGCAAAAAGCAGAAGGCTTGGGAATCCTTTGGAGAAAGATTAGACTCATCCTATGCAAATGCAAACAGAGTATTCTGGCAGACCATCCGTTGCCTTCGAGGGAGGAAATCGTGCACAGCAAGGGCAATTAAGGCCTCTGATAGTGCACTTTTAACAACCGAGAAGGATATCCTCCACAGATGGAGGGAATACTTTGAGAGCCTCCTTAACCCAGGTGGCCCAGCGGTTGTGGACATCCAAGAGGTGCAGATCGGGGTGATGACTAGTCTCACAGCAGAAGAGGTCCATTTAACAATAAAATTGCTAAAATTGGGCAAGGCTGCTGGTGATGATGAAATTCGGCCCGAAATGCTAAAAGCCTTAAATCAAGACGGTGTTCTCTGGCTTACTGGAGTGTGTCAGGCTGCTTGGATATCTGGGCGAGCACCAAAGCAATGGCAGACAGGCATAATAATACCAGTCGTCAAGAAGGGAGACCAGAGGGATTGCAGCAACTATCGTGGCATCTCTCTGCTCAGCATGCCTGGGAAAGTGTATGCTAGGTGCTTGGAAAGAAAGTGCAGGAGCATAGTTGAGTCAAAGTTCCATGAAGAACAGTATGGCTTTCATACTGGTAGAAACACAACTGACCAAATCTTCACTTTATGGCAAGTCTTTGAGAAATCTTGGGAATATGTCAAGAATGTCTACACATGTTTTTGTAGACATGGAGAAGGCATATGACCGAGTTCCTCGGGATAAGCTTTGGCAGGTAGTACAGGAGTATGGAGTGGATGGCCCACTATTAGCTGCCATCAAGTCCCTGTATTAATGCCCAGAGTTTTGTGTCAGGGTAAACAGCACAAAGTCTGAATCTTTCATAGTCTCTGTTGGCCTCTGCCAAGGGTGTGTTCTGTCACCCATCCTTTTCATAAAATTTATGGACTGGATTGATAGGTGCAGTCGGGGCAGTGAGTGTGTCAGAATTGGTAGATGTAGCATTGGACGTTTGCTTTTTGCAGATGACCTAGTTCTGCTTAGCTCTTCCACAGATGTCCTCCAGCGGACCCTGGATAGGTTTGTAGCTGTTTGTGCAGAAGCCGGAATGAAGATCAGTGTGGCCAAAACTGAAACATTTGTGGTCTCAAGACAACCATCTCAGTGCACTCTACATGTGAGTGGAGTCCCACTGAGGTAAGTGGAGAAGTTTAAATACCTTGGGTCCATATTCATGAGTGATGGAAAGTGGGACGTAGAGTTAGATACTCGAATTGGCTCAGCAAGTGCAATATTGCGGGAGTTTGGCCGTTCGGCAGTATTGAAGTGGGAGTTAAACCAGAAGGTAAAGCTGGCTGTCTTCAATACAGTCTCTATGTCCCCATCTTCACTTATGGTCATGAGAGTTGGGTAATGACCGAAAGAATGCAGACACGAATCCAAGCAGCTGAAATGAGGTTCCTTCGAGGGATTGCAGGGCTGACACGACTCGACAGAGTCAGAAGGCAATTCGGGAAACCCTCAATACTCAAACTGCTGCTTCTCCGTGTTGAGAGATCACAGTTATGTTGGTATGGGCACCTGGTCAGAATGCCACAAGAGAGGCTTCCTCAGCAGGCCCTGTTTGCCAAGCCAGAGGGTGGGAGGCCACGTGGAAGGCCAAGGACTCGCTGGATAGATTATATCCAAAAGGTAGACACGTTTGGGAATCCCACCAAAACACCTGAGCTTGGTGGCAGAGGATCGTGACCATTAGAAGTTCCTCTTGTAGCTGCTGTCCCTACAACCCAATTAGGAAAGGTGGACCTTGAAGATGTATGTATGTAAAAAATATCAATTTAAACCAAAATAGAGAGATAAGCCTATAATTACATGAGAAAAATACAATTACCCCACTTCCCATGTAACATTAGTCATTGGGTCTTATGGGATCCTCTTTCAAGCCATCAAAGAGTGGAATGTAATCCTGCATTTCTGGCATTAATTTAGCACTCACCACTACCAAAATGTGGTGTGCAACTGATCACCTAGTAAACAGTTTTGGTAGTCACGATGGTACTCCTCTTTGTGTTTTTTCGAACCTGTGAAAGATGGTGACCATCTTTCTAACCAGTACACCAATGTAACTAGGTAGATTTTCTGCTGTTGGTGAACTAATGGAAAAAAGAGTTTACTAAAAACATGCAAGTTATGTAAATGTACAAGGGTCACATCTGGTTGAATTTTAGTAAGCATATGTAGTAGCACAGCTATTTTATTTCAAATGTGAATGCAGAATCAGTTCATAATAGATAAATATATAAATTAAAAAAAAAATAGAAATCTGAAAACTGTAATTAAAACTAAAACCCAAATTGAAACCAATGTGTATAAATTTAAATCGATAAAGGGGAGAAAAAAAAAAAAACCAGAAAAGATGATAAAAGTGAACCCAAAATCAGTATTTTTCTAAAATCCCTGAGCTTGAATCGAAACTCAGAACATTATTTTATTTATTTATTTATTTTTTTTAGTTTCCCATTCCTGAAGAAATACCATCAACAGTAATCTTTAGTGAATTGTTATCCTTCATATAGTTGGTTTATTAGCTGTGAAACTGATAAAACTAATCATCTAACTACATATCAAGAGTTTTGTCTTTCAAAACATATTCCTATAACCAAAGTTTTAATTATTTTCTGAAAGCTGATATATATCTCTAGCCTTTCCTTAAATAAACAGATTATATCAATAGCTTTCTTAGGCTCCAGAACTCTTAGCTCAAGGTACTAGTTTCAAGTGGCAAGAAGTATCCCATACTGCTGCTATTGAAAGTTTTCTCACTTGGTTAGACTATAAATTAAAAGGATACCAAGAAATTATATTTGCAGTTTAATCTTTATCCAAGTGTAATCAAAGAAAGTTTGCATGCAAAGTATCTTCAGAATTGGGCGACTTGTATATAGAAGCAAATAACTTCACATCAATTGTCTTAATGTTCCATAATGCCAAGCACACGCTCTTTTGGACGTGTTTAATGTTATGTATTATGGGAGGAGCCACTACCCAGACCAGTTTCAACCTTTATTGAGGTTTTATTCCATTATGATTTATTTCATTTAATTGATAATGGATAGTTATTTTGTTGAAAAATTCAGTTTAAAAATGTAGAATATTCAGATGGCACTATATGGGAATTTCATTTTTAAAAGGCTGCACAATTAACTACTGTTGATTGAAACAAGTTTTATTATATCTATTATTTAGTAACCACAAACAGAAAATCTGTAATATCCAGTGTTGCATAAAGCAATTCTAATCGATTTGTCTCTCTCTTGTTACTATCCATGAAATTAGCATATCTAATCTTACTGGATAACTGTACTAGTCATGCATTTTTTTTTTTTTTTAATTAGATATGGTATTTTAGTAAATTTATAATTTTTATCTATGTTTTGTTCTCTTCTAGGAAAAGAGAGTTATAGCTACTCTTGAACGGGAAATTAGTTCATTAGAAAAAGAACTAGAATCTTTTGAGGTAAATTTTTTTCTTTTCAGTTTATTTTATTTTGTATTACTTGTTTATTGTGAGTGAAAAACAGAATAAAGCTGATTCCAGAAAAAAAAAAATTCTATTATGTACAAACATAATAAAATACTGTACTTGTTTTATTGCAGTCACATGAAACCAGTCTGTGGCATTGTTTACCAAGTGAATAGCATCTCTGATTGTTTGAATTGTATTGTCATGTATTTATTTGTGAAGGTTTTTAGGTTATTTTCATTGCTCATTGTGAAACCACCATAATTATGCTTATTTAGAAGCCCCAAATGGCTTGAAATATTACCATTTTTGGTTTCTAGAATGTAGTTCTCAGATTTTTTTTTATCCTTTTATCACCCACTGAGTATGTATCCTATAGATTATTTCTAACATCTTCTCCCCCTTCTCAGGAATGTGTAATGCCATGCATTATAGTGAGAAGCATTACTCTGAGCAATTTTGATCATTATTGAGCTCGCATCAGTAGAAGCTAGATACATGGAAATGTTAGAAAAAAGTAAAATCTGAAAGGTGACCTTTTGAAGATCTGCAAATCACAGGTCAGTTTGGAAGAAAATTGGTGGAAAGAAGCTGGAAATAATGAAATCTAGATTGTGCTGGAGTAGTAGTATCATATACATCAGCGTTTCCCAAACTATGTTCCATGGAACACAGGTGTTCCATGAAAAATTATCAAAATTAATGTAAGCCTAGAACGAGCAACCCTTTACTTTTTCATCTCAATAAAGGTTGAAACCAGCCTGGGTAGTACCCCTTCCCATGATGCATTGCATTATGGGATACTAAGGCAATTGATATCAAGTTGTTGTTCTTCACTTGCAGACTTTGTTTGCTTACACTAGGATAAAGAATTAAAAAAGAATATTATTTCTTGGCATCTTTAATTTAATTGTAGCATGGTGAACTGCTTTACGCTTGACACCTGGTTGCACATTTTCCAGATCTACAAAAACTTAAGAGATATTATTATATTCCAGTGATTCTCAACTATTTGTCTTAAAGTGAAATTATGAATCCTGACAACCCCTGTTTGCCCGAACCCAGCTTGTTGTTGTTTAAGTTTTCTTTCCACAATTTTTCTTAGCCTCCTCTCCAGTATGCTTGCATAAATCTTATCTGAAACATTTGGTAGGGAAATTCATCTGTAATTCTCACATTGTTTTTTTTTTTTTTTCTCTTTTTGTGTAGGTGATTCAAGAACTCTATTGCAGTTATGAATTCAACCTTCTGCTCATTCCTTCTGAATTATGCACTGCAGCCACTGCAAAACTTATATAAATCCATATATCAGCATTTCTAGTTGAATATCATTCATTCCAGCTACCTTTCCACATTTCATGTTTTTGATGATTTTTCATAGCTGTCAAAACATTTTGACCTTCCTGATATTTATCTTCTGTATTCTTACCAGTTTTTACATGACTTTCTCTTAGCTGCTTTTACACGGTGCTTTACTTTTTGTTTTCTTTGTGTTCTCTCAGAGCCCAAGCTAAATTACTAACTAGGAACTTCTGATATAGTCAGGAAAATAATACTTTTCCTGACTTTACCATGAACTTCTTAATTTTTTATCCTTGCGAATAATCTCATACCTTTGTTGCTAAATCAGTGAGTGTTTTCTTCAGTCTGCCATTGCATCGTCAAAGTTTGATTCTTATTTTCAGGATCAAACCTGACACTACATGCCAGGCGAATTTTTCAGTCCTAATTCTTGAGAATAGCATTCCTTATTGCACAGTTTTAGCTATATGGAAATTTTGTTTATAAATGTAAGTACATTGCTTTATTTTTGTTGTATAGTAACTTATAACAAAATTGTTAATAGTTTTCATTGAGCAGGTTTTTTTATTTTGGATTTAATTAAAATGCAAGCTGAACTTAAATTGTATCTCCCTTTGTAATTAATGTATCTACATATCGTAAGAGAATAAGATAATATAATCTTTCCTATTTTCCTTATTAGCAGAAAGGATTAATAAGTAATTGCATTATTATTTATAGCAATTTCATTTTTATTCTTTATATCACCTCCCCCCGCCCCATCTCTCTCTCTGTGTGTGTGTGTGAGAGAAAATGGCATCCTCTCTCTTTCTTTTTTCATTTATTTGTTTTTCTTATGCAGCCTCGAATACAAGATATTGAAGAAAAAATGAAATCTAGAGAATCAAAAATTCAAGAAGTAAAGGAATCTATGAATACTGTTGAAGATCGTGTGTTTTCTGAATTTTGCCATTCAATTCGAGTAGAAAATATTAGGTAAATTACTGTATTTATAAATTTCATAGTGAAAAATATCATTTGGATATTTTAATTTTTATCTTTGTTGCCTGGTCTTTCTTATACATAAACAAAACTGTGTGTGTGTCTGTGACAGTGAGTAAGTGAGTTACATTGCTGCTGATTAAATACAGTAATTACAAAACATTACTAACATAGATGTCATCCTGTTGTATAGGATAAATATTTCATTTGGAAATGGCTAAGGAAATTTTTTAAAAAAATTCTAGGGGGGAGGGGGGGTTCAGCATTTTTTCATCCAAGTTAAGCTTAATATCAACTTGTAACAAAACAGACTAAGAAGAATTGCAATTTAAAGTGCAGTCAACACACACATTGAGTGTGTGTCAACAGCATTTGTGAGCATTTATGGCAATTGGGATAACATGCTTCATTAATTATTATAGTGCGTGTGTTTGATATATTTTGAAAGTTTTTTTTAGTTAAACTATATATTAAAGATGCTGTGAAATTAAGCAAATAAAATTTGTGTGTGAAAGTATTTTCATGACTGGGCTACTTGTATACACAGGCTAATGACTTCACATCAATTGCCTTGGTATCCCATAATGCACTGGTGAGATCTTTCTAAACAATAAATACAAAATGTTATATTCAGGCAATAACAGTCAGGGAAAAGAAGGAGTAGCTATAGTATCCAACACTAAATACGATGCTAATCTTCTTGAATGGCAGGCAATATCAAGTAGAGTAATGTGGACAAATATCAGAATGGGGAACTGGACAATGAGACTTATATGCGAGTATGGTCCCACAGAAGGTTCTACTAGGGTTGAAGTGGGGGAATTTTTTTGAGGCTTTAGAGAAAGCAACTGACAAAATGAAAAAGGAAAAGTTTTTCCTTGTTGGGGATCTAAATAGCAGAGTAGGAAATGATTGTGAGACATACAAAAATATTTTGGGAAAATTTGGAGAAAAGAGCAAAGCTAATAATAATGGCAAATACCTATTGGATTTCTGTTCAGGACATGGACAGGTTATTACTAACACCATGTTCCATCATAAAAATGTGCACAAATTTACATGGAGAGAAGAGGCAAGGAATAAGAAAAGTCTCATTGACTTTATTATTGTTGATAGTGATGTTTTCTCCCTGGTGCAGGACACTAGAGTGTACAGAAGATTTGAAATTGGAAGTGATCACCATTTAGTCTTGAGCAGGATAAAACTGAATTTCATATTGAAAAGAAGAACATGTAAGAAAGTTTTAAAGCAAATAAAAGTTGAGCAGCTATGAGATGTGAACTGTCGACTAAAATACACAAACATGATTGAAGAAAAAATGAAAGAGTTTGAGAACAGGAACCAAACCTTGGAGATTCAGTGGCAAGCCCTGAAGAAAACATTGATTGATTCAGCCAGAGAGGCATGTGTTGAGGTTGTCTGCAAGGATAGAAAAATCAGAACTCCATGTGTCCACCATGGACACAGGATAGAAAGGCAGTGAAGGAAAAGAAGAAAGCATATTGAAAGTTCCTAGCAAATAAGTCAATTTGTGCTCTTAGAGAATACAGAGACAAATGTAAGAAAGCTAAACACCATGTAAAACTAGCTAAACAAAAGTCAAGGGAAGACTTTGACAAGAACATAAAAAAATGAAAGAAAAAAAGTGTAAAAGGAATTAGAGATGATAAAGGTGACATAAAAACTGGAGAAAAAGACATCCTTTATGTATGGAGCAATTGTTTCGAAAAATTGCTAAATGAAACAAGCAGTGACAGCACAGTGGTAAAAAAATGCTCAACAGGCATGCAATCAGAAATCCATACTTGATGTAGAAAAAGCCATCCAAAACCTGAAATTTGGATAGGCAGCAGGAGTAGATGATATTCAACTAGAAATGCCCAAGTATGGAGGTGTAAAAGTCTTTCAGAGGCGGCACTGCATAATTCAGAAGGCCTGGACATAGGGACAACTTCCAGATGATTCGAGTAGAGCTCTAATGGCACCCATATACAAAAACAGAAATAAAACTAAATGTGAGTATTACAGATATTTACCTACTGAGTTTCCTGGTAAGGTTTATACAAGTATAGAAAAAGTTGAGAAATTTGAGATGGATTGTAGAAAGGAAGCTTGGTGAAGAACAAGCTGGATTCAGGCTAAATAGTGGCTCTCAGGATCAGAGTTTTACTTTATGATTAATAGTTGAGAAATCGTGGTAATATAAAAAAAATTGTATTTAAGTTTTGTAGAACTGCAATAGGTATATGACAGTGTGCCAAGGGAAATGCTATTCAAAACGCTACAGTTATATGGTGTCATTGGGGCATTATATCAAGCAATACTTAGTCTTTATTTGAATTGTTAAGGCAGCAGTTAGAATTGAAGGAAGTATAGGAAGATATGTTTAATGTTAATTCTGGTGTCAGACTAGGATGTACATTATCCCCCCTCTGTTATTCATTATCTATATGGATCACATTATGAAGGAAAGTGATATTAAACATGATATCAAAATTGTAGATGTTAATGTCAGCTCTATACTTTATGCGGTGATGTTATACTTCTAAATAAATCCGCTATAAGTCTGCAAGATTCCCTGACTAATCGAATAACTGTTGTAATAAATTTGGTATGAAAATCAGCAATAGCAAGATAAAGACAATGAAAACAGGCAGAAAACATTGAAAATATCAACTTCATTGTGAATGGAGAACCTATAGAACAAGTAAAACATTTCAGCTGCTTAGCACAATTTTTAGTGAAGACGGTAAATTAAATATGGAAATAGATAACAGAATCAACAAAGCTGTATGTTAGGAAGTCAAATGAATAAATTTATATGGAATAAGAGAGAAATTAGTCAAAACACTAAATCAGCTGTATTCAAGACAGTGTTTAAACCAATTTTAACTTATGGATCTGTGAGCTGGGTTAGAAATAAAACCTTTAACCAAATACCACAGATATGAGAGTCCTGAGAAAGATTAGGGGCATGAACAGATAGCATTAGTGGCAATAACGTATTAAATACAAGGATGTTCGGAAAGAACTTGACATTGTTAGTATCCAAGAATGTGTTAGCAGAGAAGAAAAATTAGCAAAACAAGTGTTCTCTGCCAGGTTCGTTGGATTAGTGACAAAGTGATGAATCACAATGTGTGTGAGTGAAATTTTGCTGCAAACTTGGTAAAAATTTAGACATGGATTTATGGCTATGATGTTGAAACCAAGATGATGCAATTGTCACAGTGGGTAGGGAAAGGGTCTCCTCGACCAAAAAAGCATGGATGAATCGGTCAATAATCAAGGTGATGTTGATTGTGTTTTTTTTATTGGAAAGGCATTATGAATTTGCACCACATGGTCAGATGGCAAACAAAAAGTTGTACCAGGAAGTTTTAGTGCGTTTGAGAGATTCTGTGTGCAGGAAGATGCCTGATTTTTTGAAAACCAGACTTGGATGTTGCACCACATCAATCAGACATCAGAACATGAGACCTGCGTTATGCCATATCCACCCTATTCTTCAGACTTTTTCCTGTTTCCCAAACTTAAACCACTTTGAAAGGATGTCATTTCCAAACCATAGAGGAGATTCCGATAAGCAAACTGCACGGCATCACAGAAAGTGCATTCTAGGAAGCATTCCAACAATGGAAGAAACGTGAGAATGATGTATCGCCAGTAGAGGGGGACTACTTTGAAGTGGACAGTGCTTAAAATGTCGTAAAATAAGCAATAAAGTCTTCATAGGAAAAAAGGTCGGTTTTTTTTTTTTTTTTTTTTTTTTTTTTTTTTTTTTTTTTTGAACATGGCTTGTATAATGCTGTGCATTATGGGAAGGTCCATTACCCAAACTGCTTTCAACATTTATTGAGGTCTTGTCAGTGGGACCCAGAATGGATACCATTTTTACTACTTTTTTTTTATGGGAAGTATATGATCTGCATTATTCAACCTTGGTATCCATTCTGGGTCTGTCTCCCACTGATGAGACCTCAATAAAAGTTGAAACCAGATTGGATAGTGGTTCTTCCCATAATGCATATCATTATACAATCTCTAAAGGATGTGCATTTTGCAATTAATATGGTCATTAGGCTCTACATACAAATAGCCCAGTCATGAAGATACTTCATACTCAAACCTTTTTTGCTTGCACTTACAAAGGATTAAACCAAGAATATGATTGTGATTGCTATAATTAGATTCAACCACATTCTGAATATATTGGGTTTCAAAAACACAACATTCTGTTTCTCAAAAGCCGGGTACAGTTTATTTGTTTTCAAAAAATATAACAACTCTCGATTCTTTTATTTTTATTTTTTTTTAAAGAATCATCATAATTAGCAATTCTTGATATATACCCTCAAGGAATGCATAGAATAATGATAGTATTACAGATATTACTTCCACTAGCTTCCTGTTGATTTCTTGCAGAGTAAACTTTATTTTAAGGTCTTCAATATTGTCAGGGTCTTTTCCTTCCATTCTGGCCTTGAATAACGAGTTTGCCATTCTGACTATTTTGCCTTAGATTAGCTATGCCTGAGTTTCTTTTTAATCGCATCATTTTTACTATATTTTACTATTATTTTTAAATGTAAAAATTGCAAAATATTTAAAAATAATAGGTGTAATTAACTCTGTATTAAATCAAACCTAGTTCAAAAACAAACCAGACTAAAAATATACAATACATTAGCACTACCAGTCTTATTGTATGGAAGTGAAATCTGGACAATAAAACAAAATGACAAACAAAGGTTAATAATAGCAGAAATGAAGTTTATGAGAAAAACTGCAAAGTATACTCTATTTGATCACAAAAGAAACGGAGAAATTATGAAAGAATTAAATCAAGAATCAGTAATAGAAAAAATTAAAAAATATAAACATAAATGGATGGAACACGTTCAAAGAATGAAAATAGGAAGATTACCAAAACATGCCTTAAGGTACAAGCAATTAGGAAAAAGAAAACCAGGACGTCCTCTTAAACGATCAACGATGACATCTGAGGCCTAGCATGTCAGAACAAGGCACGCTAGGCCTAAATTCAGGCCCCACTTCCGGACTGATAGGCCGGTTCTCCTTGAATTCTGATGACTCGAAATTTGAAAACTCGAAAGGGTGTTTTCTGCGCCTACAGTGCCCGAGTTCCGGACTGGTAGGCCGGTTCTCCTTGAATCCTTGACTTGAAGGGGGGGGGGGGGTTCTCCCCCCGGCACCCACGCTGCCCAACCCCCTGAGTTCTGGACTGGTAGGCCTGTTCTTCTTGAATTCTGATGACTTGAATTTTGAAGACTCATCACTCAGGGTAGCCCTGAGTTTCAAAATGTTTCAAATAACTCGACAAAAAATGTTACATAAAAAAAGCCTTATCATTTTATATTATAGAGTAGATAAGAGAGGAATTAGTCAAAACACTAACCTAGTTCTATATAAGATAATGTTCAAACCAATTTTAACTTATGGATCAACAACTGAAGCAACATTTCTTCAGATTTTGCCACAAAGTTAATGCTATGGGACTTTTTTTTCCAAAATGATATTTATTATTATACTACTGAAAACTGATTAGTATTCATTTTGAGTTTCAAATCCCCTACATACTTTTATAGCCTGAACCAGTGTGAATGTATCCACGTATCAAGAATAATGTGGTGAATAAAACTTTTTGGGTTTTTGGTGTGTTCTTCCCATATTAATTTATGCACATCTTTATGTTGGAACATAATGATGCTAATCACTATTTCAACTTTTTAGAAAACTCTATGCCTGAGATTCATATGCTACTCTCTTTAGGTGTCCAAGAGGAACAACTTTTTTTTCTTTATGTCCGGTGCTCTCTCTCTCTCTCTCTTCCCCCCCCCCCCTCTCTAATGACTTGATGAATGTCTCTTTTTCCTTAGTAGAGGTTTCTATTAGACAATAGGCACAAATAAGTCATTGTCCAATTCTCTGTTTTGAAAGATGCCAAATCACTCTTTTAAGTTCCCTGCCATTTCAAATTCTGCAACTCTCTTTCCTGATAACCATTCTTAACATCTTAGAATTATTATTTAGATGTATCTAACCATCTCTTAACAGCAGTTGTGACAATATGACAGTATTGGAATTCTTCTTTAATATTAGTTTCACCCCTTTTCTCTTTTTTTAATTCATATTATTGATGTTGCCTGCCTTCATTGAGCTTGATGATGTTCCAGTAGCTGACTTTTTACTATTCACTCTGGTCCCCATGAAAACCTACTGGTACTTGTTTACTTTCCCAGTTCTTTTCACATTTGATCATGATGTACCATTATATTTTGGGTTTAAGCCAATATAGAATATAGTTTGGTTGTCTTGTCTCTTCTTTAGGTGGATATGTAGTAATCTTGTGCATCATGAGAATGTGAAGATTGGAAATTGAGGCAGAAGTTTTCAGAAGTCTGTCATTTCATACTTTTTATGGAAGTCTTCTCTCATTAATCTTTTTCTCTTAAAGCACACTGCTACTCATATAACATAACTTAATTTTCTCTAAGCACATTTGTTGATTTACTTTTGAAGAATTTTATAAGTTCTTTGCTCTGGGCTATTGCTTAATTCTAACAGTTAGTTCTTATTTTTCTATCTTGCAGAGAACTGCAGAATATTCTTCCTTGGCCAAGGTCTGTCATTGTTTTCTTCAGATCTTGCCATTCAATCTTTAAGGTTTGGTTGTTTTCACTTTTCCTTTGTTAGTTATCAGAGGTACAAGAGTTGCATCTGCCCTGTGATGTTCATTTTGTGTATCAACAACTTCTAAAGGGTTCAGATAATGGGTAAGTTAGTATATCATACAAACAAAATGGAAAACATGTGTCTTTCATATTTGAAGGATTGTAAAATTGAGCATTTTATTGATCTTGAAAATCGCGATGTTACTACAAGAATTTACTGAGAGAATCTAAAACAGTTTTGTTTAATATATAATATATACATATATATAATTCAGTATTTTTCCTATGTGTGTTTTTCCATGCCTTAAAATGTTCATACTATGAGAATTTTATTTTTTGGATTCTTTCCTGTATCTAAATTTATTTACTTTATATTATTTTCCCTAGATCTTAAAATAAATCTCATGTATTACATTCAGTTACTTTTTTTCTCATAAATAAGACAAGAGAACTGTAATCCACAAAAAAAGCTTAATTAATATAACAAATGTACAGATATAATTATTTTATGTAAAATTTTTTAAAATGATTTCAGAAGAGCTGTACATTCTTTCTGTCTCTCTCTCTCATTCACACGCACACACATTTTACCATCAACCACGGCTTAATTATTGGAATAGATAGCAACGCCCATTCAGTTTTACGGTTTAATAAGAACACAAACAATAGAGGTAAAAATTTGGAAGAGTTCATAGTATCAAATTCCCTACACATACTAAACAACAACTGTAGCACTCCATCATTCGAAAATACCAGAGGAAGCAGCTTCATCGATCTAACAATGGCAAACAATGCTATTATAACCTGGGTTTCTGAATGGAAATACGAAGAAGAAAGCTCTTCTGACCATCGCATAATAAGTTTCATTATCAGTAACAAAAATTTAAACGGAATAGACACCATCTCATTAACATCAAATACTTCACCAATAAAGCCAACCTAGAGAAATTTATAAAAGCATTAAAAAGAGAATTTTCACGCTTAATCTCAGAACATCACTTTAATGCGAACAGTGAAAAACAGCTCAGCTTAGACAAAAACCTAGCCATCTGGGCATCAGCACAAACTGATATAGACTTCCTTGCTTTTGCACTTTCATCAGATCTGAAAAAATCCAGCAATCAAACCCTCAGAACAACCAAGAAGATAAACATCGATGGAAGAAAATCAGTACCGTGGTGGAACGATGAACTAACATTCCTAAGAAAACGTGTCAACGCACTCAGACGACTATACCAAAGAACATACAATAACCAAGATTTAATAGAGAGAGCAGAAGATAGAACTACTATAAAGCCAAATACAGCTATCAGTCCAAAATTACAAACGTGAAAACAGAATCATGGATTTGTACAGTTTCAACCGTATTGAATCCTTGGAATTGCATATATAAATTAGCAGCAAGCGAGAACAAGACAACACCTATACTATCAAGAAAACAGGCGACACCTACACTAAAAACTTAACAGAAACTACAACTATTATGATAGAGAAGTTTATTCCCAATGATGATGAAACAACAGATGAAGAAATCCGCAGACTTACAGAAAAAGAACTTACAGCGTCGATATTAAGATCAATGGATCCAAGAAAAACTCCTGGAGAAGACAGAATAAGCAGCGACATACTCTTAACAGTGTTTCTCGAATTCCCCTAATTCATAACAACAGTTAATTAACAACAAATGCCTAAAAAGAGGATGATTTCCTTCAATATGGAAACCCTCAAAAATTATACCTATAATCAAACCAGGAAAAGAAACATCCGACGAAATTAATAAATACAGACTAATCAGCCTCATAAACGTTGCTGGTAAGGTAGTAGAAAAACTTCTAATAAACCCATTAATGCACTACGTCTGCTCAAGAAACTTATCAAGCAGCAATCAATATGCATTTAGACCTCAGCACAGTAGATGCAATTATGGAGGTGAAAGGGTTCACAGAACACAGTCTACAGCAAAAAAAAAAAAAAAAAAGACGTAGTGCTGATCTCACTCGATGTACAAGGAGCCTTCAATGCTGTGTGGTGGCCAGCCATAATCAATCAATTAATAGATGTAAAATGCCCTAAAAACTTACTCTACCTTAAAAAAAATTATTTTTCAGACAGAAGAGCAACTATGACACTAAAAACTACAACTGTAACGAAAAAAGTCAAACAAGGCTGTCTGCAAGGTTCCGTTCCTGCTGTGGACCAGGTTTCTGGAACATCCAGAATGACTCGCTTTTAAGACTTCCTGTCACTACTGAAACAAAAAGTCATAGCCTTTACCGATGATGCGATGATAATGATTCGGGGATGCGACGGCTTTCAGTTAGAAGTTACGGCCAACGAAGAACTCTTTAAAATTGCAGAGTGGACATGCGAGTAAGACCTTCAATAGCACCAAGTCTAAAGTGCTCCACATCTCACGAAAAAAATCAAAACAACCTGTAACAGTCTTCCTAAACGGAGAAGTTCTAGAGGTAGCCAGTGAGCTAAAATACCTAGGAGTAACAATAGACGAAAAATTCACCTTCAGTTCATCTCATATGTTGCCAAAAAAAGCTTACAAATAGTAAACCTCCTAGCTAAGTCGGCAAGGATTAAGTGAGGATTAGGCCAATGAAAACGATATATACCGGTGTTATACTACCACTGATATCTTATGCTGCACCTGCCTGGAAACATACTCTAAAATCAAAGATAAGATGACAAAAACTAAACAGAGTTCAATGCCTTATAGCCATATGCATAATTAAAGGATACAGGACAATATCTTTCAAGGCAGCTTGCGTTATTGCAGCTCTAACACCAATCTGCCTGAAAATACAGGAATTATCTCTTATATATATATGAAGTCACTTCTGGAAGATATATCAAAAGTTACAACATCGATCCAATTGCTACAAACATCCGCTTCACTACAGTAAATGGCTTCACCCAGTAAAGAAAACAAATATTAATGAGAAGGAAAGCTCCGAAAGTGACAAATTCCAAATATACACTGATGGAAGCAAAACCGAAAGGAACGTCAGTTATTCTTTCACTGCATACAATAGACAGTCCATTATACAAGAACGCTGCTCTAGACTGCATTCTCTCTGTTCCAACAACCAAGCAGAACAACTTGCTTTGGTTCATTCACTTACATCTCCAGGAATTAGAACCCAACACCTCTCAGCAAAAGACCGCAACAATTTACAGTAATAGTAGAAGCACTATAGATGGCATAAAAAACCAGAACAACCATATTGCATTAATAGAACAGGCAAGAAATCTGGTTTGCAGTCTCACTCTAGAGGGTTGGGAAATCAAATTCTGCTGGGGGAAAGTGCATAGTGGAATAGCAGGAAACGAGAGAGAGTGTATCAGTTGGCTAAAGAAACAGCTAGAAACAAGTTACCAGAAATTCTCAAAATCTGCTATAAAGACACTTGCAGAAGAGAAAAGATAACATGTGGGAAGAAGAATGGAAATCATCAAAAAACAGATCAACAACAAAAGAATTCTTTCCTAGCATCAGAAGCAGACTCTGGCTGAAAAAACACGGCATTTCTCCAGGTTTAACCATGCTACTAATGACACACGGAAAACTAAGACACTATCTACACAGATTCCATATCCTGGAATCATCATCATGCATCTGCAGTTCACACCTTCAACAGACTGTTGACCACCTACTTTACGACTGTCAGCTATTGGACTCCATCCGGATGCCCCTAATACAACATGTCATCACTTCCAGAGACAAGTGGCCAGTGTCAAAACAGAGACTTATCGAAAAGTATTATATAGAATTAATTAATTAAATTTGCTAATAAAATCAACTTTCAGTCCTTGTGATCTAACATAAATACTGATATTATGTGAATTATATTGTATAGTATTAATATATGTATATATAAAAATCTAAATGTAAATATGAAAATTGATACAAAAATATAAATAGAAATGTTAATCAGTACTTGTAAGCTACATGTAATATAAGCATTGTAATGCAATGGAGCATGTAGGAATAAATTACCTCCTGGTAGTTTATTCCTAGTCATATTTTTAAACATTTCAGGTTTTTTTTTTTTTTTTCCCTTCCTTCTCAAAATACAGCTTTATTCTTGTCTGCAGTCTATAATACACACTATTATTAAGAACAGTTTAAAAGAAACCACATGTTTTTCTCTTGAAACAAAATGTTCTGTCTTCACTTTCATCTGTATTGCCCAGAACAAATTCAGGTTGAAGGAAGCAAGTAACTGGAGGAATAATTCCCTTTTTTCACTCTGTACACTACTGTTTATCCTTTTAAAATAATATTAGAGGCCAACTTCTAGATTTTTTATCATACTTTCAGAAATATTCACAGGTCTCTGATTCCCTTTCATTGAATTTTTATTCTTTCCCTATCTAAAAGGAAAACTATATTTTAATTCCAATCTCCATAACAACCAAACAAAAATGACTTTGCAGCAGTTACTACAAGTTATGCTTCTTCCTCAATGTCTGTGTATGTGCACACATGCTTCAAACTGTGGCTTCAACTATAACAGTGTTCTCCTTGTACAGGAAAGAAAAACAATTTGGCTGTACACTTTCACCCTATTGTAAAAGAATGATAATTTCTTGATGTATATTGCCAAAATTAAGTTCAGTTCTTGAACTCGAAAACCGTTAACTCCATGCATTCTCTTCATACCCATTACAAAATATCTGCAAAATTTAGTGAAAATTTTAATTTAAACATAAGTTACAAAATGTTTTTATAGCTTCAAAATTTTTATAAAATAATTTAATATAATTATTATGCCAGTTAATTTAATCAGTATTAAATAATTATTGATAATTAAAAAATGATTTCCCCTACTCCCGTATACGGGAATAAAAAGGCATTAGCTGAGTTTTTTTTTTTTTTTTTTAAATGATTTAATTTTTTTTGACTCCCACTCACAAAAAATTGTACACCTATGATGAAGATTTTTTTTTCCATTTTTGAAAAATTCTTTTTGTACTTTTTATTAATTTTTTTAGTTATAATGATAAGTTAAATTTCATGACAGAGTATTAAAAGAAACTGCTTTATATTATAAATGGAGAGGAATGAGAAATTAATGTGTTTAATTATATCACAAATATTTTGTTGTGATGTTGCTTGATAAATAAGAGAATTAATTTATTAAAGCATAAAATGTGACATATATAAATATTATCAAATATTCCCCATTTGTAATCTTTGATATAATTGGAGCTTCTTTTATAGAAATTAATGTTTACTGGAAACTGATAACAGTAAAACAACAAGCCAAATAAAATTAATTAAATAATAAATTTAATAGACTGAAACATAGCCACATATATTTTTCATAATACTTGGCAATAAAATGTGGTACATGATCAAATTTCTGCCATGTACCTTCAAGGGGTGTACAGGATATGATAGTACTACATGAAAAAAATTGCATCATTACTAACTTCCTATCTACAATTTTCCTCCAAATCAGTCTGTTACTTGTCAAGACTCCAACATTATCAGATCTTATATTTCTATCGTCTAAGGCACTTTGTACCGTATCAATCCACCTATATCTTGGTCTTCCTCTGGGTCACTTTGCTGCCAACCTAGCAGAGAACACTTGTTTTGCTAATCTTTCTTCGTCCATTCTGTTTAAGTGACCATACCACCTGAGATTAGCTCTGCTAACGCATTCCTGGATGCTGACATTGTCAAGTTCTTTCCTAATATCCTCGTTTTTAATATGATATTGTCATTGACCATCTGTTCACGCCTATAATCTTTCTCAGGATTCAAATATCTGTGGTCTCTAGTCTTTGGTCAAGTGTTTTACTTCTGACCCAGCTCTCAGATCCATAAGTTAAAACTGGTTTGAACACCGTCTTGTATGCAGTAATTTAGTGTTCAAACTAATTTCTCTTTTATTCCATATGAATTTATTCAATTGACTTCCTACCATACCAGCTTTGTTGATTCTGTTATCTATTTCTATATTTAATTTACCATCTTCAGTAAAAATCATGCCTAAGTAACTGAAATGTTTTACTTGTTCCACAGGTTCTCCATTCACAACACAGTTCCCATTTTCAATGATTCTGCATATTTTCATTGTCTTTGTCTTTTTTATCACTGACTTTCATACCATATTCATTACAACAGCTATTCAATTTAGTCAGAGAATCTTGTAGACTTGTAGCGGATTTATTTAGAAATATAACATCATCCGCATAAAGCAAAGAGCTGACATTAACATCTCCAATTTTGATATCATGTTTAATACCACTTTCCTTCATAATGTGATCCATATAGATAATGAATAACAGAGGGGATAATGTACATCCTTGTCTCACACCAAATTTAACATTAAACCATCTTCCTGTACTTCCTTCAATTCTGACTGTTGACTTACAACTCAAATAAAGACTAAAGTATTGCTTGAATAAATGCCTCATTGACACCATATAACTGTAGCATATTGAATAGCTTCTCTCTTGGCACTTGTCATATGCCTTTTCCAAATCGACAAAACTTAAATACAGATCTTTGTTATCTTCCCATTCTTTCTCGACTATTTGTTCTAAAGTGAAGATCTGATCGTGACAACTTCCATTTGGCCTGAATCCAGCTTGTTCTTCACCAAGCTTTTCTTCCACAATTCTTCTCGACCGTTTCTCAAGTATACTTTCATAAATCTTGCCAGGAACACTTATTAGGGAAATACCTCTGTAATTCTCACATTCAGTTTTATTTCCCTCTTTATATATGGGTACTATTAGAGCTCTACTCCAATCATTGGGAATTCATCCCTCTGTCCAGGCTTTCTGAACTATGCAATGCAGCCACTGTAAGACTTATACCACCATACTTCCGCATTTCTGGTCAAATATCATCTACTCCTGCTGCCTTTAAACATTTCAAGCCTTTGATGGCTTTTTCTACTTCAAGTATGGATATGTATTCCTGACTGCATGCCTGGTCAGTGTTTTTTACCACTCTGGTGTCATCACTGAGTTTCATTTAGCAGTTTTTCAAAGTAATTACTCCATACTTCAAGGATATCTTTATCTCCCGTTTTCATGTCACCTTTATCATCTTTAACTCCTTTTACAGCACTCTTTCCTCCATTCCTAAGCTTCTTCAACAACCTCCAGAATATTTTGCCACATTCTTGATATTTATTTTCTATATTCTTGCCAAAGTACTCCCATGACTTTTGTTTAGCAAGTTTTACACAGTGTTTAGCTTTCTTACATTTGTTTCTGTATTCTCTAAGAGCACAAGCTGACTTATTTGACAGAAACTTTTGATATGCTTCCTTCTTTTCCTTCACTACCTCTTTAACTTCCTGTGTTCACCATGGAGTTCTAATTTTTCTATCCTTGCAAACATCCTCACCACATGCGAGTTAGTCGATCTCTGGCATGGGCAAGCGAGTTTTTTTCTCCCCCAAACTCAGGTTTTTCATCCCATAAACTCCAAAAAATTTGTCTGTCCAACCCACACTATTTTCAGACATTAAAAATATTGTGTTATCATTAAGGCCACGAGATGGCAGCACTTGTTAGCCGCCTTCTTCACTGTGTACAAATTAATTAGTGATAGTCTTAGGCCAGCTATCTCTGATTGGCAACCAGCAGAGATTAAATTGCCCACTCAGTCTCCAAAAGTTAGATAGGTCTAAGATGGCCTCGCCTACTCCATATGTGGGAACAAAAAACGGCGTTAGCTGATTTTTAAAAATTTTTATTATTACATTTTCTCTGTATTCTGTAAGAGCACAAGTTGACTTATTTGCCAGGAATTTTTGATATGCTTTCTTCTTTTTCTTCACTACCTCTTCCTGTCTCCTCCATGGAGTTCCGATTTTTTTATCCTTGCAGACAACCTCACCACATGCCTCTCTGGCTGAGTCAGTCAATGTTTTCTTCAGAGCTTTGTGTATTTTAGTCTACAGTTCACATCTGAGAGCTCCTCAACTTTTATTCGCTTTAAAACTTTCATACATGTTATTCTTTTCAATATGAAATTCAATTTTATCCTGCTCAAGACTAAATAGTGATCACTTCCAATTTCAAATCCTCTGTATGCTCTAGTGTCCTGCAGCAGGGAGAAAACATCACTATCAACAATAACATAGTCAATGAGACTTTTATTATCCCTCCCGCCACCACTTTTATCCATGCTCGGGACCGGCATGTGGCTGGGACGTATTCATGACTGTAATCCATGTGTGTTCATGGGGCCAGTTTGCCTGTTTTTTGGGTGAAAAAACCCCCTACTTCAGTATGAGACCAGCTAACTTTAGTCGAAAGAGACCAGATAAAGGTTCCTCACGTCACTGATGGGAGTCAAATCCAGCTCTTTCCGAACAAAGGACTTTGTCTATACTGACTGAGCTATGGAGGCTCCAAACAAGTTTCAATCAGGTTAAATGTAAGTTCTCAGGATCAGATTTTCACTTTTGACAAATAGTTGTAAATAATGGACATGTAACAAGGAGATGTATCTGAGTTTTGTAGATTTGCAAAATCCATATGAGGAGGTGCCAAGAGAAAACTGTTCAAAATATTACAATTATATTGATAAATGAGACATTATATTGAACAATAGAATATTTGAGTTGTATGCCAGGAGTTAGAATTGAAGGAAGTGCAGGAAGATGATTTGATGTTAAATCAGATGTGAGACCATGGAGCACATTATCTTCGCTGTTATTCATCATCTATGTAGATCACATTATGAAGGAAAGTGGTATTAAACCTAATATCAAAATTGAAGATGGTAATATAATGTCATACTCCATAACAAATTCAGTGCATCTGCAGGATTCCCGAACTAAGTTGAATAACTGTTCTAAGAACAAATTTGGTGTGAAAATTGGCAACATAAAGATAAATCTTATGATTACAGCATCTTATAGGTTCTCCTTTCAATTACGATTGAATGGAGAACCTATAGAACAAGTAAAACATTTCAGCTATTTAGTCACAATATTTAGTGAAGATGGCAATCTAAATATGTTAATAGACAATAGCTTTTAGCAACACTGGTTGCTAATATCTATTGTGTGGTCGAAAGTCAACTGAATAAATTTATGTGAAATAAGAGAGAAATCAAAACAATGAACTAGCCGTATGCAAGACAATGTGCAAACCAATTTTATCGTATGGATATGACAGCTGAGTTTCATAAGTTACTTAATCAAAGACCGAAGACAACAGATATGAGTTTTGAGAAAAATCAGAGGATGAACACATAGCACCAATGATGGAATTATATTAAAAACAAGGACATTACGAAGGAACTTGTTGTTAGCATTCAAGAATGTGCGAGCATTCTTGTATGCTAACTTTGCTAATCTCAAGTCACTTAAACAGAATGAGAGAAGAAAGATTAGCAAAACAAGAGTTTTTTTATTTTATTTTTTATTTTTGCAGGATGGCAGAAAAAGACCCAAAGAAAGATAAAGATCTAGGTCGATGATACTGTAAGAATTTGCTTAGGGGACCAAAAGATAAGATATGACAGTACTGGAGTCATGAAAGTTAAACACATAAATTTGGAAGAAAAATTTTTGATAGAAAATTAGCAAAGGATATTGTTTTGAAAGATTACAAGGAAAATTGTAGCTGAGTTTAACATGAGGGATCTTCTACAATGTAGCATGTGCTCTGTCTGTACATTGCCAAGTGTTGAACAGGTTGTGGTACAAAAATGTGGATGGAGAGAGTATTTGTCATAAATGTTTCACATGCCAATGCGAGTCATGCAGATAGTTAGAAAATGAATTGATGAATGTTACTGTTGTAAGGAAAGATAGCGAAAGTGGTCTGGCAAATGCAGAAGTAGTGAATGATATTGCTCAAAATGAGAGCAATATCATTCATGGAATGAAAGAATAATAGAAGCTAGAAGAAAAATAGATTAGGCTATTTAACAATAATTGGTTTATATGCCCCAGAAGAAGGAAGAGAACAGGATAATATTGATTTTTATAATCAGTTACAAAACATATATAATAAAATAAATAGAAATGATTACATAATTTTAGCAGGAGACTTAAATGCAAGAATTGGAAACACGAAAATTAATAATAATATAGGAATACATGGAGAACACACTCTAAATAGAAATGGTAAAAAATTGATTGACTTCGTAGTTTATAACCTAAAAATAATGAATTCCTTCTATAAACATAAAGACATACATAAATATACTTGGGCAGCAAGAGGATGGAAATCAATATTAGATTACTTCATATTAAATGAAAAGACATCAAAATTTTCACTAATGTTAGAGTTCACAGAGGATATGAAATAAGCAGCGACCACTTCCTTGTTAAAATAAAATTAAGATTACCACCTAAATGGCTACAAGTAACAAGAACAGAAAGAAAAATTGAAACATTTGTTTATAAAACTAGACTACTGAATGACACAAATGTACAATGGCTATATGAACAAAGAATTAACCAATATCTAGATAAAATAAAACAAAATGAAGAAATAGAAATAGAATGGTTTATTATAAAAACGATACTAAATGCAGCAGCAAATGAAAGCTTAGGAAAGACCAAAAAATTCAATAAAAGAAAAAAACTGAAGATCTCGGATGATACAATAAAAGAAATAATCAAAAAGAAAAAAGAAGCCTCTCACAAATGGTTAAGCAGTAAAAGATTAGAAGATGAAATAGAATATAAAAGAATAAGAGCCATAGCTAAAAGAGAAGTCAGAAAAAGACATAGAGAATCATGGAATAAATTTGTTTCTAATTTAGAACATGACTTAAATTAAGGGGATATTAAATCCCACATAGTTTTAAAACCGAATAAGAAACTCAAAGATTGGAATCAGAGAGTTTCTTGCCGAATATAGTAAACTATAAAGTATCGGCGACACTAGCATTAGCCAATGCAAGTGATCCTAGTACATAGTACAATACCAGGGCAACTCGTTGCAAAGGTGGGGGAAGCTCAGATTGCTATTCTTAGGTATTTTCCATAATGTAAAAACACATTTCCTAGGAAATGTATGCTGTTATTACATTATGGAGAGAGGTCACTACCCAGACCGGTTTCAGCCTTTTTTGAGGCTTCATCAGTGAGTAGCTAGACCTAATACCAAAGTGTATAGCGAAAAGAACTTATGTAGTCTGTGAACGAGTTTTACAAACAGGTGCAACCATTAAGTTTCTTAAGTATAAAGAGCTAATAAGCTTCATTTCTGCAATGAAAACATTACTTAAATTAAGGGGATATTAAATCCCACATAGTTTTAAAACCGAATAAGAAACTCAAAGATTGGAATCAGAGAGTTTCTAGCCGAATATAGTTAACTATAAAGTATCGGCGACACTAGCGTTAGCCAATGCTAGTGTCGCCGATACTTTATAGTTTACTATATTCGGCAAGAAACTCTCTGATTCCAATCTTTGAGTTTCTTATTCGGTTTTAAAACTATGTGGGATTTAATATCCCCTTAATTTAGTTAATGTTTTCATTGCCGAAATGAAGCTTATTAGCTCTTTATACTTTAGAACATGATTTATATAAAATAAGACCCAATGTATATAAGATTTTGAAACACTTAAATGCAGAATACTAAAGAAAACATAAAATTAAACACTGAATTGAAATTAGAAGAATTGCTAAATTACTACACAGAACTGTGGACAGACAAATATTTTAAAAAAGACAACTGGCAAACAATTAATAAAAATGAAAAGGAAATTACTGAAGAAGGAGATCTTTCTGAGCAATAAATACAAAATGTTATATTCAGGCAATGACAATCAAGGAAAAGAAGGAGTAGCCATAGTATTCATTACAAAATACGAGGCTAATCTTCTTGAATGGCAGTCAGTCCCAAGTAGAGTAATGTGGGCAAAAATATAAGAATGAGGAACTGGACAATGAGACTTATTTGTGCCTATGGTCCACAGAAGGTTCTACTAAGGTAGAAGTGGAGGAATTTTTGAGGCTTTAGAAAAAGCAACTGACACAATGAAAAAGGAAAAGTTGGTCCTTGTTGGGGATCTAAATAGCAGAGTAGGAAATGATTGTGAGATATACAAAAATATTTTGGGAAAATTTGGAGAAAAGAGCAAAGCTAATAATAATGGCAAATATCTGTTGAATTTCTGCTCAGGACATGGACTGGTTATTACTAACACCATGTTCCAACATAAAAATGTGCACAAATTCACATGGAGAGAAGAGGCAAGGAATAAGAAAAGTCTCATTGACTATATTATTGTTGATAGTGATATTTTCTCCCTGGTGCAGGACACCAGAGTGTACAGAGGATTTGAAATTGGAAGTGATCACCATTTAGTCTTGAGCAGGATAAAATTGAATTTCATATTGAAAAGAATAACATGTAAGAAAGTTTTAAAGTGAATAAAAGTTGAGCAGCTCTCAGATGTGAACTATAGACTAAATAGAGAAAGATTATTGAAGAAAAAATGAAAGAGTTTGAGAACAGGAATCAAACCTTGGAGATTCAGTGGCAAACTGTGAAGAAAACATTGATTGATTCTGCCATAGAGGCATGTGGCGAGGTTTTCTACAAGGATAAAAAAATCAGAACTCCCTGGTGGATACAGAAAGTTAGAGGCAGTGAAGGAAAAGAATAAAGCATATCAAAAGTTCCTGTCAAATAAGTCAGCTTGTGCTCTTAGAGAATATAGAGACAAATGCAAGAATGCTAAACACTGCGTAAAACTAGCTAAACAAAAGTCATGAGAGTACTTTGGCAAGAATATAGAAAATAAATATCAAGAATGTGGCAAAATATTCTGGAGGTTGTTGAAGAAGCTTAGGAATGGAGGAAAGAGTGCTGTAAAAGGAGTTAGAGATGATAAAGGTGAGAAAATGGGAGAAAGATATCCTTGAAGTATGGAGTAATTACTTTGAAAAACTGCTAAATGAAACAAGGAGTGATGACAGCACAGTGGTAAAAAACACTGACAAGGCATGCAGTCAGGAATACATATCCATACTTGAAGTAGAAAAAGCCATCAAAGGCTTGAAATGTGGAAAGGCAGCAGGAGTAGATGATATTCGACCAGAAATGCTGAAGTATGGTTGTATAAGAGTCTTACAGTGGCTGCACTGCATAGTTCAGAAAGCCTGGACAGAGGGACAAATTCCCGATGATTGGAGTAGAGCTCTCATAGTACCCATATATAAAAAGGGAAATAAAACTGAATGTGAGGATTACAGAGGTATTTCCCAACTGATTGTTCCTGGCAAGATCTGTGCAAGTATACTTGAGAAACGATTGAGAAGAATTGTGGATGAAAAGCTTGGTGAAGAACAAGCTGGATTCAGGCCAAATAGTGGCTGTCAGGATCAGATCTTCACTTTATGACAAATAGTCGAGAAAGCATGTGAATATAACAGAGATCTGTATTTAAGTTTTGTCGATTTGGAAAAGGCATATGATAAGGTGCCAAGAGAGAAGCTGTTCAATACGCCACAGTTATATGGTGTCAATTGGACATTATTTCAAGCAATACTTAGTCTTTATTTGAATTGTAAGTCAGCAGTTAGAATTGAAGAAAGTACAGGAAGATGGTTTAATGTTAAATCTGGTGTGAGACAAGGATGTACATTATCCCCTCTGTTATTCATTATCTATATGGATCACATTATGAAGGAAAGTGGTATTAAACATGATATCAAAATTGGAGATGTTAATGTCAGCTCTTTGCTTTATGCGGATGATGTTATACTTCTAAATAAATCTGCTACAAGTCTGCAAGATTCTCTGACTAAATTGAATAGCTGTTGTAATGGATATGGTATGAAAGTCAGCAATAAAAAAGACAAAGACAATGAAAATAGGCAGAATCGGGAACTGCATTGTGAATGGAGAACCTGTGGAACAAGTAAAACATTTCAGCTACTTAGGCACGATTTTTACTGAAGATGATAAATTAAATATGGAAATAGACAACAGAATAAACAAAGCTGGTTGGTTGGAAGTCAATTGAATAAATTCATATGAAATAAAAGAGAAATTAGTCGAACACTAAATTAGCTGTATACAAGACAGTGTTCAAACCAGTTTTAACTTATGGATCTGAGAGCTGGGTCAGAAGTAAAACACTTGACAAAAGACTAGAGACTGCAGATATGATAGTCCTGAGAAAGATTAGAGGCATGAACAGATGGCATCAATGGCAATATCATATTAAAAACGAGGATATTAGGAAAGAACTTGACATTGTCAGCATCCAGGAATGCGTTAGCAGAGCTAATCTCAGGTGGTATGGTCACTTAAACAGAATGGACGAAGAAAGATTAGCAAAACAAGTGTTCTCTTCCAGGTTGGCAGCAAAGTGACCCAGAGGAAGACCAAGATATAGGTGGATTGATACGGTACAAAGTGCCTCACACGATAGAAATATAAGATCTGATATCGTTGGAGTCTTGATAAGTAACAGACTGATTTGGAGGAAAATTGTAGATAGGAAGTTAGTAATGATGCAATTTTTTTCATGTAGTACTATCATATCCTGTACACCTTTTGAGGGCACATGGCAGGAATTTGATGATGATGATGACGACGATGAGAATTTGAAATCATCCTGAAAGAAACAAGAAATGGAAAATCACCTGGAAGAGATAAGCTAGGTTCAAAACTATATAAATATGCAGGAACAAGATTCAAAGAAAGACTGTTATTATTTTTAAATAAAATTTACTCAACTGGTATTCCCCCCCCCCCCCAAATAGAATGGAAAAAAGCAATTATGATTCCCTATCGTTACGAAAGGTAATAGAGATGACCCTAAAAACTATAGAGGTATCTGTATACTAAATTCCTGTTTCAAAATATATAGCAGAATCATAAATAACAAACTAATGAAATATTCCGAAAACTTTATTCTAAAAGTACAGAATTGATTTAGATGAGGACGATCATGTATAGACCCGTCCTTTTGCCTAAAATTAATAATAGAGAAAAGAAGAGAATATAATTTAGAAACACATATTGCATTTATTGAGTTTGAAAAAGTATTTGACAAAGTTAAAAGAAACATATTATTTAACATATTAAAAGAAAAACAAACCAAATATATCCTAAAAGCTATCGCAAGTATATATGAAAATAATCAAATACAAATAAGATTAAATCACGAGCTATCATATACGAGAGAGATAAACCAAGGGGTCCCACAAGGATGTCCACTCTCAGCAACTCCTTTTAATATCTACTTAAATGAAATAATAAGAAAATGGAATAAAAATTTACATCAAGGAATTAAACTTTCTCCTACAGTTAACTTAAACACTCTCCTCTTTGCTAACGACCAAATAATAATTACAAATTCTGAAGATAACTTACAGAAAGCTATTTTAGATCTAAATGAGATAGCCAAAGATTATAGTATGATAATATCAACAAAAAAATCAAAAACTATGGCCTTTAAAGGACAAGATCCAGCAAGGACTAAAATAGTAATAGATAACAAGATCGTAGAACAGGTGAATTCATTTAACTACCTAGTGTGTATGATCACATATGAAAATGAAAAAGATATAAACATAAAAATTGCAAAATATTTAAAAATAACAGGTGTAATTAACTCTATATTTAAACCAAACCTAGTTCAAAAACAAACCAGACTAAAAGTATACAATACATTAGCTCTACCAGTCTTAATGTATGGAAACAAAATCTGGACAATAAAACACAAAGACAAACAAAGATTAATAACAGCAGAAATGAAGTTTATGAGAAAAACTGCAAAGTATACACTACTTGATCACAAAAGAAATGAAGAAATTATGAAAGAATTAAATTAAACCAACAACCAGTAATATAAAAAATTAAGAAATATAAAAATAAATGGATGGAACATGTTCAAAGAATGAAAACAGAAAGATTACCAAAACAAGCCTTAAAGTACAAGCCATTAGGAAAAAGAAAACCAGGATGTCCTCTTAAACGATATCACAGGACAAAATGGCAGTAGAGCGACTGGAGAAATAATTGCTATGTGGTACAGCAGGTGGGAGAAAAAAAGGAAATGTGAATTCAGAAAGTATGAAAGTGTGAGAAACTGCAAATAAGGATACAGTATTGTATGGCAATTCAATGATAAGAGATATACTTAATGAGCAAGTGATGAAGGTATGGTTCTCAGGGTGATTGTTATGGTAGGAACAAATTGTTATAGAGATAGAAGGGTGATTGTTATGGTAGGAACAAATGATTTGAAAGGAGAGAAATATGCAGTAAGAGAGAATATGAAGGAGTTGAAATAATCAAAAATGAAGAGTAAGTAAAAATTGTCAGTCTGTTCAGTATGATAGGACAGGACAGAGTTGAGAAGAAGGGCCATGATTGATAATGAGTCTATGAGAAGCTTGTGCAGGAATGAATGGTGTTCAGTTTATAGATGTATGGAGTGAATTTGATTGACAAATTGATTTTATGTATATGTGTGTATATGCACACACCTGACAGACTACATTTAAATGATTTTGAAGTTAGATGTTTGGGGAAAGTGTTGTTTAGTGAGAGTTTAGGAATGCAAAACAAACAAACTAGTGATATTAGGGAGGGTGCAATCAAGCATGTATCTGGCAACCCTTGAGGTAAATGAGTGTGCATATAGAAATGATTATTCAATGCTGAATGCAATTTCACAGGTTTCCACTGCCATTACAAAAGGGTAATTGTGGCTATAAGGGGATGTTGAAATATATATACATGAATGCAAGATGTATCAGGAATTAGGGAGAGGTGTTAGCTGGACTTGGTCAAAAATTATAGGCATCAATGAGACCTGTTTGACAGAAAATGATATAGTTACATAAATGGAGTGTCAAAGGTATTGTATTTTAGGGAGGATAGAGGGAATTGGACAGGAGATGGAGTATTGCTGATGATAGCTGAAGGACTGCAACCAACAAAATTATAAATTAAAGAGGATTTAAGTTCCTGTGTGATGGCTCATTTGAGGCTGTCTGTGTGAGATAGAGACCAATGGGACACAATATATTGTTGGGTGCTGCTAGAGACTGGGGGGGGGGGGGGGCACAGGAAGATGTAGATGCCATGTATCAGCAGATTAGCACAATGAATGCAGGCAAACAATTATTATGGGAAACTGACTATGGGAACTTAGATTGGAGGGAGGAATGAGCATGGCAAGATGGAAGTGGAATTTATACCATACCTAATGAATAATTACATGAAACAACATGTTATAAAGGAAATAAGGAGTTTCAGGGAAGATATATCCTTAACCCACGTGTTCTGCCTATAATTGGGTAGAATGACCATGCAGTTTTGTTCTGGGAAGTTGCCAAACATGTGTCAAGAAAGGATTTATGTTGAACTATAAGAATGGTAATTAAGACACACTTAGGATTCATCTTGAAGCAGTATCATGGCTTCAGAAGCTCGGAGGAAATATATGAAATGGTCAGAGATTGTTTGAGAGAAGTAGTATCACACTGCATATGCAAGGTCAGGAGGATAAACCTAATGGGAATTGTGGATGAATAAAGATATAAAGTAATAGATGCAAAAAAAGAAAACACTGTGGAGGGAATATAAAGAGAAAGGTGATCAGCATACTCATAAGTACAAAGTGCAAGCAATAAGGGTGACTAGTATGGTAAGAAAGGCCAGATCAGTTTACAAGAGAAAATTAGCTAAGCAGTCTAAACTAAATCTATGTTAATTTATTTTTAATGGCATTGATGAGAATACGGACCGATAAGAAAATAGTAGTATTTATTAACTTATTTACTGGTATCATATCCAGCATCTTCAGAGCACAAAAATAGTTTGTCACACTACAAGAGACAGCAATCTGGTATGACAGTTGGACTAGTTTAAACAATTCAATTGCAACGGACAACACAAAGACTAAAGTCCTAATTAGGTGCCATCTATGTTGGGGGGGGGGGGGGAACAGAGAGGGAAAGCAGGTATTAATTAGGTCTTAAGATGACTATCTCCCAAATTTTTGGTAAATTTATACAGCCATACTTGTCGAGGTTTGGAGTATGTTTCGAGGCTTCTATTGATTCCAAACACAATCTCTCTGACTTATAACGACTTCTGTGTAGCACTTTTGTTTTTTTTTTCCAATTGATGCTGTTTGCATGGGTATCTAAGACATGGTCTGCTAGACCCGATTTGCCATAACGACAGTGCCGGATATATTTTTTATGTTGAAGCACTGAGGCAGAGGTTCACAGTTTCTGTCTGTCTATAGCAAACTCGATCACACGAACAGGCCATTTCATAGACTCCTGGATGTGATAAAGAAGAGATTCTGTCCTTGAGTGAATGGATGAGAGTTGCCAATTTGACATAAAGTTTAAATATGGTACGTAGCCGATGTTTATTAAGCACTCTAGATCTTTTCAGATGTGCCTTGAATGTATGGGATGGTGATAGTTTTGCTGTAATCTTCTGTGGTAGACAGTAAGGGAGATTTATGGGAAGCATTTAGTATTTTTTCTGTCCTATGGAGATTATAGCCATTGGCCGAAGAAGATGTGACGTGAGTGAGTTCAGCAGTGAGAGCATTGTCATCGGAACAAATTGCTCTAGCTCTGTGGGTTAGTGTTTATACTCCCATTGTTATACCAGATTGTTGTTGTTTCACATACTGTGGCAAACTGTTTTTGTGCTCTGAAGATGCTGGATAATACCATCGAAATATCACTAAATAAGTTAATGAATAGTATTATTTTCTTATCAGTCCGTGTTCTCATCAATGCATTAAAAATAAATTAACATGTACGGTGAACACGTAAGCCTTTCCATGCGTTTCAACTAAATCTAAACAGAGTTTCTTCATTATGTAGCAGGTAAGAGGAAAAATGACTATGGTAGGATGACCTTAATCAGTGCTCATGATAGGAAGATAATGACAGAGACAACAAAAAAATAGTTATTTCACTCACGAGAAGAATTTATTTTATCTTTAAAATAAATAAATATAAATGTTTATTTATTTTGCTGTAGTCTTATGTGGTAGATGGTAGGGGAGATTTCTGGAGAGTATTTACTATTTTAGTATTTTTTCTATCCTATAGGGATTATAGTCATTGGCCTAAGAAGGTGTGAAGTGAATTGGAACAAATGGCTCTAGCCCTGTTAGTGTTTAAACTAGTCCCATTGTTATACCAGATTGTTGTTTTGCATACTGTGACAAAATGTTTTTGTGATCTGAAGATGCAGAGCCTTTTGTAGCTCGATTCTAACAACCAGAATATCACCAATTCATCGGAATATAATGATCTGTGTTTTGATTTGATGATCTCAATAAAGTACAGGGTGGCCATAATTAAACTTCTATTCAGAGCTTTATTTGACTCGATTCTAACAACCAGAATGTTACCATATTTGGATAGAGAGACTAATCAAGACACAGGAAGAAGGATTCTGCAAAACAAATTTTAGTTTGAAAAGTTACTGATGGTGGGGGGAGGGTTTCACTGTAAAATGTAAAAAAGCTTTAATGAATAACAAAGGCTAAACTGAAATGAAAGATTACCTTTATGTGTTGCACTTAAGATAACACTCAGCAATAAAACATTTAATATCAATTAAATTTAGTGCAGTAATTACAGTTACTGGAGTGTAAGTGTTGTCACAAACCTGTTGCACAACTTGAGCACATTGAGTTTGCCCATGTAAAAGAGGACCTGGTTTAGTGTGACCACCAGTACCAGAAATTGCATCCTGTACATGCCATCCTCAACAGCATAACATAACAAGGCTGAAGGAATGTTTGTCACATCTGTGATACTTTTAAGGCTGTCAGGTTCGAGACACTGCCATGATAAACATTGGATTTCAGGTAACCCCACAACCAAACGTAGCATGGAGTAATATCAGGAGAGTGAGGTGGCCATGCAACTGGAAAGAAGTGATTAATCATTTTCTTTTGCAAAGCGATGCCATAAAAGCTGTTGTACCAATTGTGCAATGTAGTGCAGGTGCCACTGAAAGAAAAGCATGTAGCTTTTCTTTCAGTGGGCTACCAAAATTTTCCACCCCTCTTGTGGTCTACCAGCAGCTTTTTTGAAGCTCATAAGATTGAATACTCTGATTCTGTGCTGTCTACATAGGCAGATCAAAGTCCCCTGACTTTGATCTGCCTATGTAGAGTGGGATTGAGCATGCAATAAAATACATCAGATTATATTGCTACCAAAGGTTTTTTTTTTTATGTTGCTCCCATCCACAAAAGGTTATTTTCAAACCTGTAGTACATTTTTGTACCATGGATGGGCTAAGGATTTTTTTTTTTTCCCTGTTTTTATCAATTTATATATTTTTTTGTATTTTTGATTTGGTGTTTTATAGTCTGGAAATCCTTCTCTAGAAACCAAATGTGGAACTTTTCAAGCTTCCAATATTTTTAGATGTGAAAACCAAATGTGGAAATTTTTCAGGCTTCCAATAAGTGGGGAGATGGTCTTATGCCAGGCGATGAAATTCATCTTCTACCTAAAGACATTTGCAAACATTCATGCCCACAGCAGGATTTGAACTATCAGCCTGTCGGTTCGAGAGCAGGTACACTAACCACTCAGCCAACCAGGCTGGCAAAGGTATATATTCAGACTCACAAAGTGCTCTTCAGGGAATAAAAAGTCTAGAGCTACAAAAACATCCAGTACTCCCTCAAAGCCAACACCTCCTCTTTTAATTATGGAAGCTACACCTGTATGCTTCTGTGTGATTCCAAGCTGTGTTGGGATAAGGGAAACAAGGCTGCATATAGTGTAGCTTGGTTAGTTTGTTTCTAAAACATTCACCATCTGCCTGTACCATACACTGATTGCCAGCAGATTATCAGATACAAACTTTTATCCAACTGGAAGTTGTCTTAGAAAAGAGAAACTAATAATAAACTCCACCGAATTAATCCCAAAATTAAATTATGGCAGTGTAGTCTGTGCAGGGTTCGAAAAGAGGAAATTGTACTTCCTTGGCTCCACATAGGTCTTAAGTCATCTCACACTCCTTCCTATTGAGGGAGTGTTAACATGCCTGTTTGTGAGTTTTCTAATGCCAATCTCACCATTAGTCATATTTTAATTGACTGTCCCCATTACAGTCATTATTTTAGTCATATTCACCGTTTGTCTGTCTGAGCCCCATTCACTCAGGCAGATTTTATCAGACTCGACAGAGTTTCTTTTGTTTACGTTAACATCTTTTACTGTAGATAGATCGTTTACACTATATTTATTGATACAGTGTTGTTTGTTGTATATATATATATATCCTTTTAATACCTTGTTGTTTTGTATTTCTTTTATGAACCTTTTACTCTTTTTACCCTTTTTCATTGAAAAAGAGTAAGGGAAAAGGATAATGAAAATTTTCATTTTTCATAACCCTTTTTAATCAAAAAAAAATTTTTTTTTATATACTTGTTTTGTAAACCTTTCTTTTTTACAACTATGTTTATATGCACTTTTATCTATATCTGTTTGTCTTGTTTTTTCTATTTTTTAACATGTATAATGCTCTGATCATTTACTGGCTCAGTATGACCACTGCTATCTTTGCACCATAAAACACCAAATGCAGAAACAATGAAATGGCTTTGAGGGGAAAAAAAAAGTCCTGTATTTGGTCTGTGAAACTACATTGCTATTTTGTCTAATTCTTGGCTCACCAATATGCAGTTGATTTCCAGTCTTTTTTGGGGGGTGAGATTTACCCTGAAGTTTGTTTCTACACATTTTCATCTTGTTGATTACCTGCACAAGAGGCACTAATTTGATATTACAACTTGTTGTTCACACCCTGCATTTAAATCTTCTTTTTCAGGTAATATTTTTTTTTATTGAAAGCATTTGGTTGACATAACAGTTGTAAAAAATCTTGAAAAACATTCCCTGCAATTAATTACTGATATTTCATTGCAAGTCTCAAAATTCTTATATTTTTGAGACTTGCTTGGTGATGTTTTAAATGATTAAAAAATCACATTGTGTGTAAAGAGAAATTATGCTTTTGAAATTTGAATATCTGCATTAGTGTTGAAAAACCAGCAGATTAAAAGTGAGGGGCCATTAATTAGCCTCTCTGTCATTTGAACGTTTTTATAGCAAAGTGAATTTTGTTCAGAATTAATGGCTTCTTACAAGAGGTCTAATATTCAGAATGAAAGCATGATAGGCTCTTCATAAAGCTAGGAAATATAATGTAATGTAATACGTAGAAGTTTTACTGCATAAAATTTTCACCATCTGTCAAGGGCATCTTCAATATGAATTAAAAATTAAACAAGGTATAAATAACATAAATGGAGAATCAACAGTAAGAATGTTAGTCACACATAAATAAATAAACAAGCACAGTCCTAACAAAGTTTTTTACATGTTTAAAAAAATTAACTAGAATAAGCTGTGATGAAAAGAATTTCCTGTAAGTGTGTGGTGTGTGTGTGGGGGGCAGATAAGAAGGCTATCAGATTAGTGGTGCAGGAAGGTTTCATAGCTTTCATGTAGGACATTATTCAGGTTGCTGCATACAACCAGATTCAGACCATCATCCATCTAAAAAAAATAGGCATCATCAAATCTTTGGTCAATGTAGAGTATGTTTTCTGCTCCAGTGCATCCTGATCACTCTTTCAGGTGGTAAAACTCTCCATCCATCCCACTCATTTGAAAAACCTTGCAGTGCTCAGACATCCCAAGCCTTAAGATCATCCACAACCACTTTAGTACATTGATCTCCATGCCATGTGTCAATGGGGTGAGGCCAATCTGATCATCTTTAGTACCACCAAATGCAGTCCTGCATTTCCTCTCACAAAATGAATCTCAGTTCACTTACCCTAATCCTCAGTAATACACAAATAACCAAATAGGATCAGATCTCTCTGCTTGGACTGACATTTACCTCTACTCTCATGGCATAAACACATTGCATTAATAGCTTCCTCGGCATCTAAAAAACTAGGTGTTATTTTTCACCCACCCAGCTACTGACTTTGTATTTGAGTTGGTGCACCTAAAAGGTGCTGAAATATTCCCAGTGCTATCCAGAGGAGAGAAAAGCAATTCAGCTTATAGTCGACTCACTTCACCCTCTTTTTCACAGATGCATTGTTTCAGTTCTGCATCTGTTCTACTGCTACTTCCATGGGCACCGCTCTGCTAAACTGTCTAACATTATTCCTACACCTTGCTTTAACAGACCCAACAGAAGTTAGGCCTGTTAAAACAAGAGCAGCAGCTGTTCAGCATCCCTTTTTTAGTGCAACTACAAATATGCTATTCCTGTTCCTCTTTCCTCTGGAATAGTCTCCTCATTAAGTATTCCGAAACTACAACCTGCACCTCTTCATTGAAAATGTTAGTGAACTTTTTCTGTCCTCACATATAGGTTCTTCTAACTCTCATGCATGGATCAGTATTTTAAAACAAAAAAAAAAATTGTTCTTCGCATAGTCAACCTAGATTTTTTTTTTTTTTTTTTTCAATTCATACTGAGAATGTCTGATACATGGGTGAAAATTTATGCAAATAAACTTTTAAATGTAAGTGTTCTGTTTTATTAATTTTCAATATAAGCATAAATTTTGAATTCATAACAGTTTTTGATGGATTATGCTTATATGATAAGAAAAGGCAGGAAAATGGCCAATATTTTTCCAAGAAGTGAAATTTTTTTTTGTGTTCAAAGATATGAGTATTATTATTATAGAAATATTATTTTTTCTTCAAAATGTGTTTCTTTTAATATGAAGTGTGCTAAAACTTTTCATTTGTACTAAAACATTTCATTTTTCATATATTTTTTGAAAATACAGAATAAATGAAAGCTACATTGTAATAATAGTTATCTTGTTTTTAAACAATTTTTTTTTTTTTTTTTTTGGTGATCTTAGGCAGTACGAAGAAAGAGAACTGCGGGCAACTCAAGAGAGGGATAAATGCCGTTTAGAATTTGAGAATCAGAAAAATCGGATCATTAATCGTCTTGAATATGAACGTTCCAAAGATACCTTAGGTATAAAGGAAATATAAAGTGTATTTTTTGAAAATTATACTAAAATATGTTTATATATTGTTGCCATTATTATTTAATGAGCTAACTCTAAAAAAGAAGCTTCCAAAGAGGATTTTGTATGCCAGTTATAGTTAACTTTATTAAGATAATTAGATTTAAGTCGCCTTCAGAAATTTGGTTAAATAAAATCTTCTCTTAATAGTTTTGCCATCATGATCTTCCTTATATGAAAATGATATTTTCATATATATGGAATTTTTTTATTCATGCAGGGTTTGCCCTCCTAATGAGGGATTAGGAATATACATTTATCGCTGTAAATCTGTTTTTGTTCACGGGGCAGGTTTGCCTATTCTGCGAGATGAAAAACCCGAGTTTCCAGGTGAAAAAAACCTTTTTCCTCCTTATGAGACTGACTAACTCACCTTTAGTCAAAAGAGACCTGATAAAGGTTCCTCATGTTGTAGAGAGGAATCCAACCAAGTGGTCTTTCTGAGTTAGTGAGCTATGGAGGCTCTCTATATATAGAATGAGAGCCTCCTATCTCACTTGGTATCATTCATGTCTTTTAATTGGGAAGATATAGGTTCACATTCTATCCATAACATGCAAAACCTTCATAAGAGCTTTTCAGCCTTAGGTGAGTTAGAGTGTAAATTATACTTGACAAGAAATGTTATTCTAGTTTAAGGTGAGTTAGCCAGTCTCAGACAGATGGATAGATTTTCTGCCTGCAAAACAGGACAGCTGGCCAGAACAGAAGACAACACAAATGTATAGAGTATAGATAGCATTCACCTGATCATAAACAGCAAACAGGCCATACTTGGCTATAACAAGCCAGAAATGTTTTTAGAAAATTTTGAGAAAAGAGCAAAACTAATATAATGGTAATGTGTTTGATGTCAGTTGAAAACAAGGATTAATCATGCTCTAACATAAAAGATGTTCATAAATTTGCATGAAGGGAATATGCAAAATTAAGCAATTTTTTTGTGTTATTGTTAATAGGTGATGTCTTCAGATTTGTTCGGTATATAAGAATATGCAGAAGACATAAAATAGAAAGTAAACACCATTTAATTTTGAGCAAGATAAAAATAATATAATATTGAAAATAATAAATGTGTACAAAACTTTAAAAAAAAAAAAAAAAAGAATCGAAGCTAAGCAGATTTAGAAGTAAACTGCAGACTTGTGTATGTTGGAGAATTGAATGAATGAGCTTAAACTGAAACCAGACTTTAGAGAGTCACTGATAAAATATGAAGAAAACATTGATTACTTCATACAGGGAAGCATATGATAAAGTTGTCTAGGCAGAAAAAAAAAAAAAAATCATGGTGGATTCAGTAATTTCAGAAGGCAATCCTTAAACAGTAGAAATCACATTGAAAGCTCCTTGTAAGTCAGTCTGGCATCATCTGTCCTGATATAGGACAGAGAGAAAAATGTAAAAAAAAAAAAAAAAACTATCTGTAAAGTAATTAAACAAAAGGCATAAGTATATAGAAGATACATATCAAGAAGGTGGCAGAGTATTCTTGAAACTATTGAAAAATGTTAGAAATGGAGGAAAGACAGTATAAAAATACAGATAATAAAGCTGACATAAAAAGAGGATAAGAATAGTTGGATGTCCTGGGATGATTACATTGAAAAATTTTTAAATGAGCTTAGCAATGATAGAACATTGGTAAAAATAAAATATATATCCAAGAGGAATCAGTACATATTCCTGCTGCAAGGGAGGAGGTGCCTTCATCATCATTTCCGTTTATTGGAGGTCTGATGCAGGTGATGCCATGTTTGGTCTCCCAAGCAGCAGCTGCAGCTCTCCCCTCTCCCATGTAGTACGAGTGATTCCTTGAAGGGCATGCTAATCATACGGCAGAGATTCAGAACCTTCTCTTTTCAAGAGTAGTGCAGCAAAGAACTTCTGCAGGCAGTCACTAAGTAGAACATAATATGAGATCTGGTGTTTACAACCTGTAGGGAGGTTGTGCAGAATGTGGAGAGGATATCTCATGAAGACTGGATGCCCTCTCTATGGGTATATGTAAGAATCAATCTCCTCTCACTACATGTTGCTACTCTATTTAATTTCTAAAACAGTAGTTTATCAAAAAAAAAACCTCAAATACAGTGTTGCTGTGTTAAAAAAAAAAAAAAAAAAAGTTCCATCTACAGTTCATATTAATTGTCCAAATTACAGTTACACTGCATGCTTTTGTCACATGGGTAGTACTGATATATTCCATGCTGGAGAATCCAACTCTGTATCTTAAAGCTTATTTGCTTCATTCTGTATCATTCATCTACTATTTATGTTGAAGTTTCTGGAACATAAAACTATGTAGACATTGAAATGTAAATAAATAATCTACTTGCTTAAATTAATTATTTACAGTGAATGTTTCACTATCAGAGGCATTTTAATGCTATTAAAATGTCAGTGAAGTCAAACTAAAATGACTTGGATAACAAGGGCAGTCACATGATAGACAAGACATACTACTTTGGTCAGGAGAAAAGAGCATAAAAATACATCCAGAATTGAGAACCAAAAAGTGGACTATCTTAACACCATAGAGAAAGACCACTCTATAAGGTGGAAGAACATCAGGCTATTTTGCAAATCCTGGTTCAAATTGGAGTTACTGTTCCTGTAAGTGGCATAAGTTCTACAAAACCCCACTAACTGCAACAGAATGGATGATATGGTTTAAAATAAATTTTTGTGCACAACCCTATATGAAGAGCACCACTGTCACCCTCCACGCACGTGACTATGCTTGTTATCCAGGTCATTTTTGTTTGCTTTTCACTAATTGCGTAGTGTTAAATTGCTTCTGATAATGCTATATTAATTATTTACAGAATTAATTATAATTAATTCTGTAAAATGTTGACATGAGTAACAGCAACATCTACAGAAATTTAAACATGGAATCACAACATTCATCTAGTATGTCTTCCACTCTGCCAACTCTATAAATCGCCTCTCTGACTTCTTATCCTCGAAGCTTGATTTCTTTCCAAACAGTGAAATTACTTCTTTGGTGAATTTAATATCTATCCAAAACCTGAACCAGCATCCTTTTTCCAATTTCATTAATTGATCTGGAAGAGAATCCAACATATTTGTTATATACAGTTATTCTAAATCTAATCTGGGATGGAACTTTTCTTAAGACAGATGATCTCTACAGAGGTCACCTACTGTTTTAGTAATTTAGACCATTATCTGGTACAGATTTCATTTCCTGAGAAATGTCCTCTCAACCATTCTTTATCCCTCTGCCCTTTGGCATTACAGTGGCACCAAGTGGGATGGCTTTCGTGGTTTCGTTATTGTTTCCAGATAATTTTCAGATCCAGATACTTGCCATGATTCATTTACAGAAATTATCATGTTGGAATGTAGACACCTTCATTCTCTACCCTATTCAGAATTCCTTCCCAATATCCAAGTCTTGGTTTTCCAGCAAAGCAGTCCAAAGGAAAATCAGCATTTTCAAGTAGCTCAGGAAGAAAACTCTACCTTCATTCTGCATGTTACCTTCATGCAGTTTACATTGAAACCCACAGCAGTTGCAAAATGTTACCACCAAATCCAAACCTGACTTCAAAAAAGTAATCATCCATTGGACACAAATTCTGTAATGTGTGTTTCTGACATTCTCGTCCAAGTGACTCCTGTAACAACAGCTGAACACAAAACTGACTTTCTAACATCATTCATCCCTTCCATCTCCTGTATAAATAAGTGAGCCAAATACCTCCAGCTGTACCACAAACAGGCACCACATATCTTCCTTGATCGTTTTAGAAAGACAGAAGACTTGAATAACATAAGATACCAAAAAATCTTATGTAGATTCCTTCTCTAGCAGTGTATTTGAAAGTGTGCTCTAGAACTAACATGCCCTATATTGTGTCTGCAGTCTTTTATACTTAAAAGGGTCTGTACTTCATCAAATTCCTGATATATACCCTCAGTGGCATATGTACAGGATTATTACAGTAGTACTACATGAAAAAGTTAGATCATTAGTAACTTCCTATCAGCAATTTTCCTCCAAATTAATCTGTTATCTGTTAAGATTTTCAGTATTATCAGATCTTATATTTGTCTTCTAAGGGACGTCCTACTGTGCTAGTTCACCTAGTATTGGTTTTCTTTCTCTGGTCTTTTTCCAGGCATTCTGGCAAAAACACATCTTGCTAATCTTTCCTCTCCCATTCTGCTTGGGTTTGGATCTGAATCTGAAAGTTGGATTGGCCCTAAAGTAGTTTATCAAAGACTTGAGATTTAGAGTTATAGATTAAGTTGTGCAAAAATTAAAGGAGTGACCAGGTGTCAACCATTGCAGTATGAAATTAATAATGATGATATTAGAAAGGAACATTCAAGAATATGTGAGCAGATCTAATCTAAGATAGTATGGACATTTAAACAGAACATAACAGGAAAACAAAATAGGTGTTTGATTCCAGGATAGTAGATGAATGAACAGTATAATATCCATGGAGATGGATGCAGCAGTTTGCATTATCTTGGAAAATTGAAATGTAAAATTGTGACAATATTAGTTAAATGACAGAGAAGAGATTAATTTAGAAGACAAGACAGCTGTCACATTTTTATATTTCAGTTTTTCCAAGGCACTGCAAACTACAGTTATAGTGATGTAAACTTAATTATGTAGTACTCTTATAGTATCTTGTTCAACTCTTGAGGGTATATAATCAGGAAATGATGTTGATAAATATCTGAATGGACCAACATAGTTGCACTTAGAGGTGCCATTCTTTTTAATAGCACAGTTATGTTCATTTTTTTTTAAATTTAATTTATCTTTTCTGAACTGAAAGAAAAATTTTTCTGTATTTCTTTTTCTCTTAAAAATGCAAGCAGTTTTTAATTTGTAAGTAAACACTTTGTATCATGTAATCATTGCCAAGAAATTGTATGTTGAAATTTAAAAAAATCTCATGAATTTACCCAACCTTCATTATAGTAAACACTATTGTAATAAACTTGTTCACTCTATAACCCTATAGATAAAATGCTTGTCTAAGGGAAATTCACTGTAGTCAAGTTTTGAAATTATTTCTTGCATCCCTGGTTAGCTGAGCAGTCATCATATTCACTCTCCAAGCAACAGGTTCTGTATTTGAATCCCACCATGGGTATGTTGTTTATGATTGTCTTAAGGTGGAGATGAATTTCATTTCCTGGTGTGAGACTGCCACTGTGCTTATTGTAGACCTCAAATGGTTTGAAGAAGTTTCGTGTTTAGTCTGTAGAGCAATGTTTCTGGATTGTGGAAAGAAATAAGTAAAATAACAAAAGAAAACAAATAGATAAAATTAATAAAATAGAAAGAAAAATAAAATTAGCCCATCCTTGTACTGGTGTTCTATAGGTTTACTATCTTTCATGGATGAATCGCATTAAAAAAATACAGTTTTATTATCCAGTTATGAAACAAAGACATGAACAAAATTTTTCTATTGTTACACAAAGTAACTTACCTCAGTTATGAGATTGATCTAAATTGCTATATGTTCATTCTTCTTTCACTGCATCTTTTGAGTAATCTTTCCATTTTTCTTCCATTTATGAAAAAGTCTGTTAGAAAGCACAAGTACCAAGTTCTTCTATTTTATGGCATAGCAATGTTTATTGTAAAATTGAGACTTCATGTGATCTGTTCATTAAAAACACTACACTTGACTTGCACTATAACAAATATTTTTACAGTGAATTCACTCGCTATAATAGACTACTGGAAAGTCTGTGACAGAGGCATTGCGACACCATTGCTTTGGTTCCTGATGATTGACTAGTCATAGTTGACTGGCACATAATGTAAACAGTTTATTTATACTCTATATTTTATTTAATGTGATGAAAATGGGTAAACCACACTTGACTCCCTCTATAGTGAATTCACTCACTGTAACAAAGTACCAGCCAAAGCAATATAATTTAATGTGATCAAAATGGATGTATAAGCTGTGCTGACATTAAGTAGGTGTAACAGTAATATAAGTTTTTAAAGAAATGGTGTCATGATGACAAACTATATCTAAAAAAAAAATAAAAAAATCAGCTAACGCCATTTTATTCCCGTATACGGGAGTAGGCGAGGCCATTTAGCCCTATCTAACTTTTGGAGACTGAGTGGGCAGTTCAATCTCCACTGGTACCCAATCAGAGACAGATGGCCCAAGGCTATCACTAATTAAGCGGTACACAGTGAAGAGAGACGGCTCAAATGTGCCGCCATCTCGTGGTTCCTAACCCTAACACAATATATTTAATGTCTGAAATAATGTGGATTCTACGGTCGATTTTCTTGAGTTTACAGGACGAAAAACCCGAGTTTCCGGGAGGAAAAACCTGCTTGCCCCTGCCAGAGATCGACTAACTCGGGAACCGGTCGAAAAAAGGCTTAGAAAAATTTCCTCTAGTCGCCAACTAGACTCGAAACCAAGACTTCCTTCGTGCGGCCAAGCGCGGCAGTGTGCAAACGCCACATCCACTGAGCTACTATATCTTGATTGAAAAAATCAGTTAATCATGTTAACTTATTTTTTAACTTATCTAATTATGCAGTTATGATAATCTAATAATACTAAGCTCTCTGTGTAATAATTAATTCGCAAAAAAAAAAAAAACTATAGCAAATAATAGCAGTAAAATATTGCAGAAACTTCGGGTATTATTATTGATGTAACATCAAAATCATTCACAGAAATCTTTTGAATATTTTACACTCTCTGTCCAGAAAGAAACCAAACTTTTGATACAAAATAAAACACAAGCCAATTATAATTATTCAGATCATTTATTTCAATCAATATACTCTCCCTCAGCTTCGATACAGCGTTTGGCACAGTCAATTAATTCTTTAAATGAGTTTTTTATATCGGTTTTTGGGGATACTGTTGAGGGTCGTAGTTACTGCTGCTTAAATGTTTTCACTGGTGTCATATCGCTTTCCTTTCATCACCAAATGAAGTCAGGGAAGAGAAAGAAGTCGCAGGGTGCTAAATCAGGTGAATATGGCGAGTTATCCAACACACTTGTTTTTTACTCAAAAACTGTCTCACAGTGTTCGAACGATGAGATGGCATTATCGTGCAAAAGTGACCAGCTGCCTGCATCACGATATTCATGTTGTACGCGACGAATTGTCGCTATCAATCGCTTCAAAACTTCGAGATAAAACTCACCATTAACTGTGGCCAGGTGGAACAAATTCTTTGTGGATAATGCCCTTGGAATCGTAGAAACAAATCCCTTCGAGCGGTTTTAATGAGGTCTTTGCGGTGTTCGATTCGATACATTTTTTGGTCGTCAGTCAACTTGTGGGAAACAAATTGCGAATTCAATTTAAGAAGGCCCAAACTCTCAGTCAAAATGTTGTGCACAGTTGATTTTGGAATCCCCAATTCATCTTCAATCAATCTCACAGACGATTTTTTTTGATGAAATCACACGCTTTTTGATTGTTAACTTTGCTCAGTCCAGTTTTTGGACAGCCCGGCTTTTCGTCATCCTCAAGCGGCTTACGACCACTTTGAAATCACTTAAAGTAAACTTGAGTATGGGATAAGCATTCATCGCCATATGCTTTTTGAAGTATTTGATGCGTTTCGGTAAAACTTTTACCAAGTTTAACACAAAAGTCAATTGCAGCTCTCTGTTTGAAGTTCATTTTCTGACCATTCGTCAAAACACTGTCACTCTTGGCACTATAACTTGGCTTCTAATGAAACAAATGTCATAAACAGTTGACACAACTAATGAAGGTTGCCGCTTTCGACAACAAGATACAGCAGGTGGCGCTACTAGTTTCTTCTATTTTCGAAAAGTTCGGTTTCTTTTTGGACAGCGGGTGTAATATTGTATTTCATATTTTTTGCAAAAATCTAGACAAAGGATTGTTGTTTTCATATAATAATCCATATATAAGAGGTTAGATTAGATCAGGAGAGACAACCTCTTTTTTTATATCAGTCTTGCACAGGAGATGTTATAGGACCCTTTGGTTTATTAATTCTGTGAATGAGATGGAATTAAGAGTGAAGGAATTGATTGATAATGAACTTGAAGAGCTTGACATTTTAGCTTTTTGAGAAATTATAAAGAAAGCTGTTTTAGATAATAGTAGCAGACCGAATGAAAGACAAGTAGAACAATCAGACTCAGTGAGTTTTCAGTTGGACTGTAGGTTGGACAGTCATTGCTTGTGTTATAACAGGCTTAGTTGAAAGTAGAGGATTGATTGATGCCATTTCAGTGGAGGAGCATCATGAAACCACCTGTAGAAAAGAAATAGGTCATATATGAGAAAGAGAGGGAGAGAGAGATAATCTCTTTCTGCCTTTTTCACTTTTCAGAGCCATTGATCAATAGCTCTGAAAAGTGAAAAGTGGCAGTAATCTTGAGCAGAAAACTTTTTTGGGAGGCAGAGTGTGTGTGTGTGTGGGGGGGGGGGGGGGGTTCCAAGTGTGACACGACTTGTTTGTGCTTCAAAAGTTAGAGGTAAATGTGAGGTCAAGAAAAGAGATTGGATCTTATCTGGGTATTAACAAAGACAATGAAGGTGAATATTGAGGTTTATTTATTTTTTCTAAGAAAGGAGATAGGACCATATCTCAGTTGTTTTGAAGGTGACTAGATTATCTTTATCTCAGTTAAAAATGGTAAAGGATATTGAAGCTTGTAATGTTTGGGCATTTCAGGATTTGTCAAATGAATAAGAGGAATTTAGTGTACTGTCATCAGCGAAACTATGCCATGGAAGGGATTTGAGACCAGTGAGATAAGTTAATTTAGAGAAGATGTAATGATAAAACATAGGCCTATGACACTCCTATATTTTTGGAGAGGTCTTGAAGAGAGAAGGCCACATAGATATATATCATCATATACCTATTGCATTGTATTACTGTTTTGTCTTCCGTTTATGCAGGTTCTGTATCCTGTTACTGCCTTCAGAGAAACCTAATGTTTTAAAAGGATGGTTAACTATATCTGCATGATCTGATGTCTGTTAGACATTAGATTATGTATTAGAAAACAGCTAAGAGGATGCATTATTAACCTATGTTTTGTGTGTGTATTGGGGGGGGGGGGTTCCTGTAGCTAAATATTGCCAACAAATTTGTATAAGACTAGCAAACCTAGTTGAAAAGACTATAAAAAAAAGATGTTGGAAGTTTATTTTCCACTTGGTTAGACTATAATAAATATAGTTTAATCTTTTATCCAGGTGTATGCAAACAAAGTTTGCGCCTGAAGTATCTTCAGGACTGAGGCAACTCGTAGTAAAGGTGGACCAAACTCTCATCACTCCTTGTCTCAGTATCTCCCATAATGCAATGCACATCTCCTTGCAGACATGTATAATGCTATGCATTAAGGGAAGGGCCACTACCCAGACCGGTTTTGACCTTTATTGAGGTCTTGTCAGTGGGAGACAGACCCAGAATTGGTGATACTAAGGCAGAAACAATGGAGAGGTCATATTTACTTATACGAGTTGCCAAAAGATGTACCACCTTATTATTAAATTATAGAAGATGCTTCCCGGCATACTAAAAGAAGCTTACTCAAATTATACATTGTGTTAAAAGTGTAATGATTTTAAAAGAGTATTAAAATAATATATTTATTTTTTCGTATATTTTTTTCATGTAAAACAGTAACTTGAAAGTATAATTTGGGATATTTTCTCATGTTTTTTAAAAACATTTAAAATATATATATATAGTGTAACTGCTTATGTCATTGGATTTACTGTTCATTTTATTTATTAATATATACATAAATGTCTCCCCATGTTATAATGTATGTCACTTGTAGGTGAAGCTTGTGTATAATATCTAGTGATGTTTATAGTTTTTAGTTAATTTTATATCTAGAGTACAATATTACTTGTGTGTATGTGTGTGTTGTGTGCATATGCAAATGTTTGCAAGTGTACATATGTACATCTAAGGATGAATTTAAGAATAACATGTAAACATTAGACTTTTTTTTTCCAGCATTGTGTGTGTGTGTGCGTGTGTGCGTGTGTGTGTGTGTGTGTGTGTGTGTGTGTGTGTGTGTGTGTGTGTGTGTGTGTGTGTGTGTGTGTGTGTGTGTGTTGAATATAAATAGTACACAGTAACCCCATGAAAATATTACATTACTGTGCATTTAATATGAGGAAATTAGAGAGCTATTCTTGCATTTCTTTTATGTTCAAATCCATGGTATACTGTATATGTGCCGTCATTATAAATGGAGACTATTCTATTAATAATTTATATATATATGTTGCTCCCAACCAAGAAAGGTTATTTGCAAACCTGTAGTACATTTGTACCATGGGTGGGCTAGGGATATATTTTTTTCTATTTTGATCAATTATATATATCTACTCTATAATATAAAATGATAAGCCTTTTTTTGTAATGTTTTTTGTCAAGTTATTTGAAACTCAGGGCTACCCTGAATGTCGAGTCTTCAAAATTCAAGGTCCTGAACTTGGGGGGGGGTGACGTAGGCGCCATGGGGACCCCCCCTTTTCGAGTTTTCAAAATTCAAGTCATCAGAATTCAAGGAGAACTGGTCTACCCGTCCGGAACTCGGGGGGGGGGGGGGTCGTAGGTGTTGGGGATGAGCCCCTAGTGTGTGTGTGTGTGTGTGTGTGTGTAACATAGTCCAGAAATCCTGTTCCAGAGACCAAACATCGAATTCTTTCAAGCCACTTCAGACCTCCAATAAGCAGGGTGATGGTCCCACCCTGGGCAGAGACATTCATCTCCTATCTAAGACAGTCACAAACATCCATGCTCATAGCAGAATGTTTGTGAACCTGCAGTGTGTTGGTTGGTGAGTGAGTATGGTAACCACTCAGCCAACCAGGCTGGCATGGTATGGAAGGTAAAATCAGATGAGAAGAAATTGGCTTAGAAGTTCTTTTACGATGTGACAAGAAGGATGAATGAGGTGACAGAAGCAGACAAAATAGTTCAGTTACTTACTGAGTGATCACTTAGCAGGGGTCTATCATTCAAAAGAAGGATAATGCCATCACAGATGTGACAAGAAGTGATGTCAGAATAGAGGTCGATGAATTGAAAGTACTTAGGGTACCATACAATCTCAGTGCAAATATGGCCATTGATGAGGTGGGATGTTATTATTAATTACTAGAGACCTCAAAGGTCTTTGACTAAATAAATAACTTTAACTCAATAAATAGTTAACTGCTGTTAAATCAAATTAACTTGAAAGAAAAATAATTTAATCAACTGCATTTCAGAAAATGTAAAAAAATGGTCTAAAACAGTGGAAGAAGATGAGAAAGAATTGGAAAAATTAAAAAAAGCGGAGACTACTCAGATGCAGGTAAAGTTTATAAAATATTCTTGTAATTTTTTAATCTTGAGATTTATATCATATTGACACAATGCAGACTTTAGTGTGTGCTTTGCCTTAAATATTTTAGTCACCTGATCATTGCATAATAAGAATGAACAGTGTGTCTTCTCCCTCATATTATTAGTTTTCAGTCAATACTCAATTTAAGAAACTGCCAAAAGTCCTAATCCCAGCATGGTTCTATTCTAAAGAAAATTCACTATTTTAGTAGATGATAGTAGTTTAGTATAGTAAACTATTATAATCCACTATAATAAACTATTTCTTCTGTGAGTTTTTGAGAGAGGGGTTTTCTTACTTGATAGATAGCAAATTTATCAATTATTCTATCAATTTTAAATGGCAGCTAACAGCTGTAAACTGTTCATATGGAATTTGTCATTGCAGAAGATTAAATAAATTAATAGGCTGACAGAATTTTTGACAAGAAAAAATTCTATATACAGTTTATGGCTATTAACTACACATTTAAAAATTACAGAAAGTAGTTCATTGGGCACTGATGTTGGGTTTTTTCTCCTTTGCGTTGAGAAGAAGGTGGTCTGTTAACTAAACCATTGCTGTTACTGTGATGTCTAAATACTAAATACAGATGAAAAGCCAGTTTATCCACTCATTACCAACACTGCTTTATGTGTTGTAACTAGTAATATGATCTTTTCATACAATTTATTCACTATAAAAAATTTAGAAATTGATTTTTAAATACTTTGTAATTGCACTTGCATTTATGTTGTGATGCAGTATATTTAGATTTACAAATTTTCACCCCTCCCTTCCACATGATCAGGTCTATTGTTAGATCTGAAATAGGCAACTTCAATTTTACATGACGTCACCATTCCAGAATCTAACAATCAACAAAAAAAAAATATATATATATATGCATACTTATCTTTTAGCACAGTGTAACTATGTTTTTTCTTGTAACAACATCTTGTATGATAAACTGTGAATTATGTGAATTTAAATTAATGTATCTATATGACTAGCATGAATGTAAGTCAGCAAAAGGGGCAGATATGAGAGAAATCATTAGTGAAATATTATAAATGAAAGAATGCATATTATTCAGCAACATAGGACAAAGATCGCCCTAATACTATAAGAGCAGCGTAAGCACCCGCGGGCATCACATCTAAGAAGACATCGTGACGCATACGTTCCCAGAAACAAGAAGTCCCGTATGTTGATCGGCGAAGTCACCCAGCCTGAGACCAATGGGTGAGACGATAAGAGAAATTCAAACTCGGAAAGGTGGCGCTCTAGGGGAGCGTATAAAACCTGCAACATGGAAGTAAGTCACCCCGTTTTTTCTTGTTCCTGCATTTCTCTTCGTGTGCTCCAAGAGTTCATTGCAGTTCAGCTCTCATTTTTGAGGGCTGACTTACGAAAAGTTCCCGCATGACACCGCACAGAATTCGGCAAGATCAACCGTAGGCCGTCAATGAGAAGGCCATCGACGTAAAACCTTAGCAGAGAGATAGCGCCCAGCTCAGGCGAGCATGTGTAACCCACGTGGCGATAAGATCGAGACAACCAGAGTTGTAACAAAGAAGGAAGGACGGAAGAAAACCAATAAAGAATAGATAAGTACTCTCACTTGTTCTAGCCCCTTTTGAGAATTGACTAACAGTGTTAAGAGAATGCATCTTAAAATTTGTAATGGAAGAAAGAGCGAAGAACTAAGATCTGTGTAAATGACTGCTTTTGAAATGAACTTTAAGAACTTTCAGTTAGATAGAGATTCTATCGTAATTAATCCGAGAGAGATTATTTATGTGCTAAAATGCCTAAATGTCCAATTGAGCTGTAATTAAGAATGTATTATATATTATATGTTGAGTTATTGAATTTGCTAACATTTTGAAGTCAATGCATAATGGTTTTAAGAGTGAGAGAGTGAAAGAATGGTACAAGCTTAAATTAGATTTGATAACTACTTTAACTTGTATGGCATTATATAATGAGTTTAATAAATATTTTGATTCCTTACTTACATGTGTTTCTGATCATGATGACTGACCCTGACCCTTCATAAAACATCGAACCTGTGAGCATGTGTGCGTGCGGGGATACCCCAATTGAAAATAGTAGGGCACGACTGCAAATAAAATAAGCCAGAGAACCCAAGGCTTCTAAGAATTCAATTAACATTATTACTGGCACCTGATATTCTATGATTACCCTAAAGGCTGAGTTTATCTCTAACCTTAAGGCCCAGGCTGGTGCAGATAAAAAAAATAAATTTTGCCTGAGTGACCAGGATAACTCATAGAATTCAGGGAACAGGTAATCTCTGGTGGCCCTTAAAAGGTTAAATTACGTAAGAAAAGGCATAAAAGAAGCGAGACATAATGATAAGACTAAAATTAATGAAAATCACATAACAATGACACAACCGACTTAACAAAGAGGTACATGCGATAGAATTTGGTATAGCGGCTAAAGTAGGAAAGGATAAAGTTAATTATATTGCCTCGGTATATGAATATCAGAGATATATGATGCAACAAACACTATTATTAGTGTTTATGAAAATTTCTCTATTAAGAGACTTAAAATTATCTTAATGAATTTTTAAATCCCTTTCATTTTAAAATTAAATCCCTTTTGATTTTAAACTCAAAGGATAAACTTTCATTTTCAGATGAAATGCCTTTGAATTATGCATACATTTCCTGTAATGTCACCAGTTAAATTTATTTTGCCAAGCTAACATCTGATAGGTTATCTAATTTGTAAATTAGTGACTTGATTTCTTAAAATTGAAATTACAGTTAAATTTAGTGTGCCAGCATGTTCATAATATAATTCTCTCTCATTTTTCATTTTATAGTCTAAATGGCCATTTTTAAGGTTTTCTGATTTTCATTTTTACAGTGGAGAACACAATAAGAAGTTCTTTATTGATATATATGGAAAAGGAAATAATCAAATGAAATAACTTATTTGAATGTTTGGAGTATATTATTTATTTTATTTATCATTCAGCCACCAGAACTCCTTTAAGAATGAAACAAATTTTATTTTTTATGACACTATTATTCAAAGCTTGTAAGTGAGCCAGATTAATGCAGAAGTGGTAGCAATTTTTCTCTCCCCAAAAATCTTGTTCTTTCATCTTGCATACCAGCCAGAAGACGATATACTGTTAACAATCATAATATGCTGGCTTCATGGCCATAAATTGCTTTAGCATAATTCCAACCATTTGTGAGTTAAATGAGGCACTTTGTTATGTAAATAGTAGTAATTAATTCTATTGGATTGTTTGTCCTTTAGAATTATTATTTGTCGGCTGGCCAGTTTGATCAAAATTGTAATATTTTGATTTCCTGAAGCACTTCTAACTGAATTAAATTATCTACATATTTTGGTTTTCTTCTAGGTGTATTTCTTGGCATTGAATATTCTTCCTGTTTTGTTTACCTTTCTTTTCCATTCTGGTCAGATGATGACCCATATCACTTTAAATTCATTCTGCTTTCTAAGTTTTATCATACTGTCATATTTTATAGGGTGCAATCATTCACAGCATCTGTTCTCTCTTCTTATATTCTTATATTCCTTACATCTGTGACAACTTGACTTTGATCAACTGTCTGTTCCAGCTCTCTAATAACAATAAACACTGCACTGTTTATTTTTAACATAGCTTTGGCTAATTGCCTTCAGTTTAGTTTACATTTCTTCATCTGACTTCCTGTCATACTGACTTTTCTAATTCCATTATCTCTTCCCATGTTTATTTGGTCATCTTAACTAAAAAGTATGACTAAATAACTTAAAATGTATAACCTTTTCTTTAGGATCGAGTTAGAATACACTTGATGTTTTCTTTTTTCCTTCTTATTTTCGCTTTTATCTTCAGATTTGCGTACTTGGTATATTGATACCAAATATGCCATGGCATTTATTTAATTTGGCTAAAATTTCTCAGACTTGTAGCAGATATACTTAGGAGGAAATTATCATCTTCATATGTGAACTAAAGTTAATTATCTGGTTTAATACCACTTTCTTCATCTATAACAGTGCAGATATCATACAGCCCTGTCACCCAACTGAATTAATATCAAAATGTTTGCCTCTACAGTCCTCATTTCTGTCTATTAATTTTCAGTTAAGTATATTCCATACAGGTTGGCTTGAACCACTTTCACTTTTTGCTGTATCATTATGTTCAAACACCCTTTCTGAACTTTTTTTGTCATAAAGTAATTTTTCAGACTTGGCATCTCCTATTTGGTTTGAACTATCCAGATAGAAAACTTTGCCTGTTTTCTCTTCACTGTTTCTTAGCCTTAAGTACCGGCATAAATCTTAATTATCTAGTAATGAAATTCCTTTGTAATTGTGACATTCAGTTTTATGCTTGATCCAAAAGGCCCCAGAATTTTAGATTATGTGGCAGAGCTGCAGCAAAACATTTACACTTCCAAATTTCAGCATTTCAAGTAACGTATAATATAAGATATGGTCTACATAAGTTGTAAATCTGCTGATAAAATTAAAGAAATGACAAGAATTTCGGTTCTGCAATTGCGAAACTGAAATTACTGAAAGAAAAAAAAGGCATGTCGTGCGACTTCTGCCGCAACTGGCTACATACTTCCTGCACGAAAGTAGAGGATTCGGTGCTCAAGTTACTTATCGAACTGAACCAGCCTTTTTTCTGTTCGATATGCCTCCCCTCCCTTAAACAGCTGCTAAACATAGGCACATGAGTCGAAGATCTCGAACAACACCTCAGTAACATGATTGATACTCTCTCATCCAAAATCCGAAAGTTGGAAACAAAGCTCAAGATATTCGACGATCAGCTGCCGATCAACAAGTGCATCTGTACCCACTAATGAACTCCGTGATTTAATTGCATCAACAGTATACTCGTCACTCGAGGCTGAAAACAGGAGACTCAATGCTGTTATTTTGAACTTCCCAGAGGAAAACGGTAAATCTCTAAAAGAAGAAGTTAGCAAACTAGCAGGCGAATGCAACTTCGATCCCGGAAACATCATCAAATGTCATCGATTTGGTCCCGTAAACAGAAGAAAGGATGGAATGTACTATCCACATCTCATCAAAGTGATCTGTGATACACCGACAAACACTTCCAAATTAATAACAGCGATAAATAGCAGCTAAAGGAACAGTAGCCCCCAATCGTGTGTACGTGCTCGACCTGACTTTCCCTTTGAACAAAGGGAAAAAAGATGCCAACTCCAAAAACAGCTAGAAGAAAAACACCAGAATGGAGACAACAGCTGGACCATAGACTACAAACAAACCAAAGTAGTGCAAAAACCAAGAGACGCCACTAGTAGCAACCAAGGAGACCAGTATACAGGCACTACATAAGAAACGTGAAGACCCCAGCGGTCAAAGCCATTCCCCACACACCCTTGCATATCCACTACACCAGTGTTTCTCAAACTTCAGATATCCACGTACCCCTTGTTAAATTTTCATTATTACCAAGTATCCCCTAATTAATTAATTAAAAATAAATATCTGTTTTATTTGAATTTATATGTTCATGTAAACAAAAAATATGATTTATTTTTAAATTTTGGTTCTCTGGCGATGTCAGACGAGACACCGTTGTCAATTTGATTTGATCCAGATGCAAAAATGTTTTCTTGTTGCTTATAGCTACTTGTATTTGCTATATTGCTCTCTTTTGGGGGTTTTATAAATCCGATCTTTAACCAATGATCCATACATAAGAATTTGAAAGCTAAAAAAAAATACTGTATTTACTCGAATATAACTCAATTTTTTTCCCAAAATTAAAGCTAAAAAATCGTGTTGAGAGATGTGTGCGGAAATTTTCGGAAACTAAACTTTTCAGGAATAAACTGAAAATGGTGCGACTTACCAAGAAGCTCCTACTTGCTATCACTACTTTTGGCATTGAGAACAGTTTCCTTGTGTACATCGTCAAAGTCATCTACCTAAATTGTGTCATCTTCTTTCCCATAATTTCAAGCAAAAATTACCAGTAATTTACAAGATTTGAGATATGTAGAGCTCCGAAGGACTGAATATGATTAGTGCATTATTAACAAAAGATCGCGCAAACCAAAGACAAATTAGCATTTCAAACAGTTGAGTTGAAATGCTAATTCCCTTCAACCGAATTCCATGATATCTGAAACACATTCACTATATGTCAAGCAAAAACCATATGTTCCAAAGGTAATATATGGTTATGCTTGGCAGTTTCTGTTGGAGAGGGGATGTGATTCATTAGTTGGTGCTGTTTTATCCCGGTTGTCTCTAATTGCACTGTTTGTTGAAAAATATAATGACTCCTTTAATTATGCATAGCCAAAAATTGCCACGTACCCACCTAACGACCTTTCGCATACCCCCCCCCCCCCCGGGGGGGGGGGGGGATACGTGTACCACACTTTGAGAAACACTGCACTACACCAACATCCGTGATCTCAACTCCAACCTTAAAAGTGTTCACTATCATCTGCAGTCAACCAAACCCCATCTACCCTTCTTAACAGAAACACAAATTTCACCTTCCCCCAGCACCATCCATCTCAACCATCTAAACTATTCACTATTTAATTCCTTTTGACCCAAGGGTGGTGTGTGTGTGTGTGTGTGTGTGTGTGTGTGTGTGTGTGTGTGTGTGTGTGTGTGTGTGTGTGTGTGTGTGTGCGCGCGCGTGCATATATCCGCTCTGACATACCCTGCCAGAGAGCACCTAACCTTGAATCACCCAACTTTGACCTTCTTTGGCTAAAAATATCTCTCCCCCCACTCAGTCAAATTCACCTGTTGTCTCTATTGCTCTCCCAATGTCATCAACCACTCCGAGCTCTTTAACTTCCTCTCCTCAAAAGTTGATTTCTTCCAGTCCCACTATCCTAATAGTGAAATCATCCTCACAGGTGATTTTAATGTTCATAACACCAACTGGCTTTCCTCTTCCAGTTGTACAGATCTTGCAGGCAGAGACACCGAAATCTTTGCCATCACCAACGACTTTACACAAATTGTTCAGAGGCTGACCAGAATACTTGATAACCCAAATCACTCCCCAAATACTCTAGACCTCTTCCTCACATAGGATCCTTCCAAATATACAGTGAATGTAGTGCGCCCCCTGGGTAATTCTGAACCACATCCTAGTGCTCATCTCCTACCCAATGCAACAACGCTCACACAGTCACACCTGCACAAGAGTAGTGTGGCATTACAACAGTGCTAAATGGGACAGCCTCCGAGACTACTATGCTTCATTCCCATGGTTGGACTACTGTTTGCAGTCTTTCAATCCTAACATATGCACCAAACACATCACCAAAATAATCCTCACTAGCATGATAACATACATTTCCCACACCACTCTGAACTGTCGCCCTCCTATCCAAACCTTGGTTCTCCAAAAAATGTGCCAAGGCTGTGCGAACAAAAAATCAGGCATACCACAACTGGCTCAAATTAAGAACACCAACCTCCTTCAGTACCTACACTGAAGCCCGAAACAGATGCAAGAAAAGTATCAATGATTCCAAAACAGAATTTGAATGGGCAAAGAGCAGGAAGCTTTCAGCCTATCCTAGCAGCAGCCATGCCTTTTGGTCTCTCGCCAGAGCAATTGGTCACAACTTTTGCTCTACACTACTCCCCCCTGCTATAATACACAAATGGCTCAATTGCAACATCACCCACAGAAAAAGCTAATCTCCTGGCTTCGCACTTTGCCTCCAATGCACACATAATCGACAGTTGCAAATGTCCCCCAGTCATTCCAACTGCCCAACACACAATGCCCCCCCCCCCTCCCGTATCCTTTTGCCAGAAAGAAATCATAAACCTGTTGTCAAAATTAAACACAAAAAACAGCCCCTGGCCCTGATGGCATTCCTCCAGTTGTCCTGAAAGTCTGTGCAGCAGAACTGACTCCTATCCTTTGCCGTCTATACACACTCTCCTACTCCACCGGCATATATCCCAAAGCCTGGAAATTGGCCTATATTCAACCCATTCCAAAAAAGGGTGACAAATCGCTGTCATCTAACTACCGCCCTATCTCACTCACCTCAATCCTATCTAAAGTGATTGAGAAACCATCAATTCTCAACTACTACTGTACCTTGAAGGTACCCAGCTATTAAGTAACCACCAGTATGGATTCCATCGATGCCGATCAACAGGTGACCTGCTGTCATATATCACCAATCTCTGGACATATGCCATGGAAAAATTTGGCAAATCCCAAGTATTCACACTTGATATCTCTAAAGCCTTTGACCGGATCTGGCACAAAGGCTTATTAAGCAAACTCCCATCATTTGGACTGTCTCAGGACTTCAGCAGATGGAATGCCAACTTCCTGTCTGGGCACAGACAGGAAGTTGGCATTCCATAGTAGATGGCTCCCTATCCATGGTAGGGAGCCATGGTGGGAGGATAGGGAGCCATCTACCATGGCATCCCATGGTAGATGGCTCCCTATCCTCCCACTATCCAACATATGCCGGGGTCCTACAAGGTTTAGTTCTCTCACCGACCCTCTTCCTTCTATACATCAATGACCTACTTTAATTGACCTCCAACCCAATACACAGTTTTGCAGATGACAGCACATTGCACTCCTCCCTTTCATTTGATAAACCTCACCCTGTACAACTCACTTCACCCCACAGAACATCAACCACAACTTCCCTTAACGCAGACCTCCAAAACATCCTCCGATGGGGCTCAGCTAACCTTGTCAACTTCAACGCTAGTAAAACCCAATTCTGTCTTATTTCACACAAAAAAGAACCTTTTCCTCCCCAGTATTATTTTCGATACCACTCAAATTCCCAGACAAGATGAAATCTCTCTTCTCGGAATTACCATGACATTAGGCCTCTTCTGGCATAAGCACATCACAACCATTGCATCCTCAGCTTCCAAAAAGCTAGGCTTTCTGTTTCACTCAAGATGCTACTTCACTTCGAAACAACTGTTAACCCTATACAAAATGCAAATCTGCCCAGCTGTCGAATACTGTTCTCACATTTGGAGTTGGCTCCTAAAAGCTACCTCAAAATGCTTGACTCAATACAGAGGAGAGCAATTAGATTGATAAATGATCCATCTCTTACTGACTCACTCCCCCCACTCTCACATAGATGCTTAGTCTCTGCAATTTGTATATTCTACAAATATTTTCATGGAAAATGCTCATCTGAAACAACATCAATAATTCCCCCACTCTCTCTGCTAAACCGATTGGAACACGTACAGCCACCTCCCCACACCCCTTCACAGTACACCTCGAAACCCACAGAACAAGTTTCTTTTCCTCTTTCTTCATCCCTGCTGCTGCTGTACTGTGGAACAATCTTCCCCCTGATTTATTTCCCAAGGAATATAATATACAGGCTTTTAAATCGAATGTTAACAAGTTCCTCCTATCCTATCCTGCTACCATATACGGTACTAAAGTATTATAGGTTGACCAGCCAACCTCTTGTATATGGGCCCAACATAAAAAAAAAAAAGAAAGAAAAAAGAAGAAGACGGTTTGATGTAAAATCAAGTGAAAGACAAGAGTTCACGCTGTCTTCATTGTTATTCATCTTCTGTGCGATTCATGGTGTGAAAGAAAAAATGTTTAACTGGATATCAAATTTGGAAATATTCTTACTCAGGTCTTTATTTTATGCAGATGATATTATACTCTTAAATTAATCTTAATCTAGTATGTCTTCGAGACTAACTTCAGACTGAATAACTGTGGTAACAAGCTTCGTCTAAAAAACTGTGAAAGTAAGGAACCTGCAGAACAAGGAAAACACTTCAGCTCTTTAACTACAACTTTTAGTGATGAAGGCAATTTAAATTTGGTAACATAAACATAAACAAAATTGTCATGATGTGGATCCAGATAAGAAGAGAAAAATTGGCCAAATACTATAAAGTAGTAATATACAGGATAATGTTGAAACCAATTTTAACTTATGAATCAAAGTTGGCTTAGAAATAAAACAAGAAATGTGGAGTGTGATTGGCATTCAGCATCAATACACATTATCCTTTAACAATAATTATTTATTTTAAATTACCATAATTGGAAGATAGATTAGATAGATTAGAAAAATTCATTATTCCTCCCTCTCCCATTTACACAAATGTAATGCAGTCTGGAATACATAGTACAACTACTCCTATATGAATTTTTCATTTCTTCTAATAATTGAATTCACTTGTCTTCGTATTTACTAAAAAAAATCATGTTTTTTTTTGCTTTTTTTTTTTATAAGATTTCAAGTTGCATGTTCAAACTTAAATGCAACTGGGAGTGGACACTCTTCAAGTTTAAGAACTACACTTCAACAAATATCAAGAACTTGTAATTATTTACTTTAATAGACTGAAAGTATATTATAAAACTGTTTTTATAAGATGAAAGTGTATTTTATATGTTGTTTGTCTTATTTCTACAAGGAGAACTTCACGTGTTTAACCAGCACTTTATTAGCAAGTGCACACATGTGGGTATTCAGGAATTGTAACATTTCTGAGAAAGTTAAGAAATGGTAAACAGAGATCATTACATTTATCTGAAGGAGTTTCATTCACTAGAATGACCACCAGAAGATAGATTTCTGAAAGAAGGCCTCTCAGTATTGTTTTTAAGGTAAAACTTATAAAACCACCTTGAGAAAGTTATTTCCTTTAGTAGACTTCTGTTGCTATTCATACTGAGATATGTCATACATAATTTGAATTGGAGATAGAATATTATAATTGTATTGGTTCCTCATATGATTGTACATGTCAAGACAAAGTTCTCTGTCTTGACATGAGTCTTTATGAATATTTTCTGAAGTAGGATAATTTGTGGGAAGACTTATGTGATGTCTGTTGAGATAGCACAATTTTACAGTGTTTTTGAAAGAAGGATGCTAGCTTTGAATCAGAGTAAAGAGTTCTTATTTAAAGTGATTGTGTGTACACATGAATGTAGCAGAAATTTAATTTGTAAACCTTGAAGGATTAACTTTTTTTTTTTCCACTAAGGTATTGAAATTAAACTAAGTGGACAGTTGACAAAATATAAACTATATTTGCAAGAATTTACTCACAGGTTTATTATTATAAAAGAACAAAACCTCTACATGTTTCAGTGTAATCAATAGCAGCTTTCTCGGGAAGATAAACATATTAGAGCACATTGAAATCTGAACACTTCTAACAGTGGTTTTTGAAATGTGTATGACATTAATGAAACATAGATTAGTCACGTCATGACAAATGAACAGATCATTTGTTATGATCTGTTCATTTGCTGTGCAAGGTCTTTAGATAATTATTGGCATAATTAAGATTTGATGGGTTATAAGGATATATTACAGACTTCCAAATGTCATGAAGAATGAAGCCCTGGTTCCTGTTCCAGATATCATGTGATCTTTTATTCTTTAAGGATTCCTTAAACATCATTAAAAAGATTGTCACCTAAAAATTTGCCTTCAGTTTAGTTTACATTTCTTCAACTGACTTTTCTAATTCCATTATCTCTTCCCATATTTATTTGGTCATCTTAACTAAAGTTGTGCAGCAAGACAACTTTTTTTTTCTTTTATACTCAACTTGCTTCTTTTTACGGATCTCAAATCCTGACATCATTCTCAACAAAAATTAGGAATTAAAACAACTTTAAGGAACTATGCTACAAGAATAATTAAAGGTGAAACAAAAAGAAAGATAAACTTGATATTCTTTTCCACCAATTCCCTTCAAAATGGCTGCTAAAAAAAAATTTTTTTAAAAAATTGCTTTTCTCTGAGAAACCAACCTGTACAATACGAAAATATATTGCAAACAAAGAAACTATTTCATTATCTTACATCAGCAAAGTTTCAAGATGTGTCATTTTCTAAACTAAGTCAGTACTACTTTTAAACTTTTTCACATCATATAGCATTTCCTTTGTTTCCCAAAAGAGCATACCTTTTTTGCAAAACACCTGAAATATACAAGATTCCATGTATATCTGTGGCAAAGCTTATATCAGACATACTGGAAGAAGTTTGATATCCATAAAAATGAATACTGGGGACTTGAGTGTAAAAAGAAAGAAAAAAAGTGACCTCACTGCACACATTTTTTCAGAACATCATGTAATGGATGTTCTGTATTACAATCATTTTTCAAGGATGTGTAAGGAATTCTCGGTGATTGAACAAGAACCAGGGCCTCATTCTTCATGACATTTCAAAGTCTCTCATACAGCTTTGTAACCTATGCGATCTTGGTATGCCAATAACCTAAAGACTGATCTTTAAATGATTATTGGTGAGCACTTCCTAACAATTGTTCTTTGAAATGTAGAACATTAATAAAAATATACATCACTACCATTCATTTATGTTTTTCTTAATGTTCTACATTTCAAAGAAGTGTTCAGGTTTTTTGTATCATCCCTAATATGTTTATCATTCTGAAGAAGCTATTAGTTAATAATAATGAAACATGTACATATTTTGTTTTTTTACCATGAAGATGCCAGTAAAATCCTGCAAATATAGTTTATGTGTGAAGATGAATTTAGTTGTGTATATGAGAGTGAGAAAGAGTATCTCATAATTTTTAGTTTACATTTTATGTAAATAAATAATTTGCATATATTTTCATGTTAATTAAATAAATATGTTTTTTGTATTATAGTCTTGTCTTTTTTTCCCACAATTCGGCTAAGTGAATGTAATGCATGAGGTTTGGTTAAGGAAATTGATGTTAAGTTAAATAATTGTTATTAAATATGAAAAAGGAAAGTAATACTTGTAGTTTAAAAATAAATAAATTGGCATTACTCATTTTTTATAAACAGTTTATTTATTTATTTATTTTATAGCAAACCTAAAACTTATTTTTGGAGAAATCTCTAATTGTAGCTGGAATATTGCACTTTTCCTTTTCTATTGACCACCTCATGTTTTGATGATGAACAATAACAAACATTGTAATGGTAGTGATTGTAATGTCTTACTGTTTTTTTTTTTATTATATTAAACAAAATGGTGCTGTCTAACAGAATGCACAAAGAAAACATTTTGTTTTTTTAAAGAGTAGGAACCCCAGCGATGAGAATTCTGAGAAAAATTGGTATAGTGAATTATATTAAAAATGAAAATAGCAGGAAGGAACTTAGGATTGTTATATTTCAAAAATGTGTGAGCTGAGCCAATTGAAGTAGTGTGATCACTTAAACAAAAGCCCTAGATTTGGCAGAAGAAATACCTGTAGGATAACAAAGATTCATGTGATTTGATGCAATTTAAAAGTGCTTTAGAAGGCTAAAATGCTAAATATGACCATATTAGGGACCTGATAAAGAAAATATTAATTTGGAATTAATCACAGGAATTTAGTAACTGTACTGACTTAATGATGAAAACATTGATTTATTCACTGAGAAAGGTATGTGATGGATTCAAGAAGGTGGTGGCAGTAATGAAAAAGACTTCTCAATATTTCTCTTAACATTCTCACATTTTTGTTTGTATGCCTATGCTCTTATAGAGGATAAGGATATTCTGAATTTCTGAAGTAATGAATTTAAAAGATTGTAAATAAGCAATTTTTTTATATAAGGAGTGGTAGAAAATATTCAATAACATTGTGGTCACTATATATACACTCATGTTCATAGAAACCACATCACCTTACATAAATATAGTCTTTAGTAGTTAAATGGTCATTTTCATTGATTTATCATTAGATATTTCATTATATTATACCATTTATCATTCCCACGGGTTTCTGTATAATGTATTAGTTGCTGCTATTGCATCAAAATTTTTTATGCTATAAATAGACAGAACTAGTTTTCGCATTTTTGTGCTGAGATCACTATTACTAGTTAAGTGCAGTTAACAACTTGCAGAAAAAGTGATTCAAGTTTTGAATAGAGAAGACTATTCTTCTCATGAAATACTTAAAAGAGTGTCCTGTAGTCAATCTGCTGTGGTACGGCTACTTTCAGAAGTGAAGGAAACTGGATCTGCTGAAAGGAAGAAGGGGACAGGAAGAAAGCAGCTGTCTACACCGTGTCAAGATTGAGTTCTAAAGTGGCTTTGCCTCAAAAATTGCCATGTATCATCCAGAGAACTGAAACAGGACTGGAAACACCATCTGGGAGTTGTGGCAAACTCTGTAACTGTCAGGAGAAGACTCATACAACAGGAAATGATAGCAGGCATCCTAAAAAGAAGTCCTTGTTAACCAAAAAAATGAGATTGGCTCAGTTAAATTGGTGCAAAGTGCATGCCAAATGGATCCCTAGTCAGTGGAAAAGAGTATTTTTTTCTGACAAGAAAGAGTTTAACCTGCATGGCACCAACAGCAGACAGACACTTCAAAGAAAATCAGAAGGAAAATTTAACCCTGACTGTCTGGTGTCAGCAGTCCGATTCTCAGCCAGTTAGATGATCTGGAGCTGCATGTCTTATCATGGTGTTGGTCTCTTACATTTCACAAAAGGTTCAGTGAATGCACAAGTGTACCAGAAAATTTTAGAAGAATTGCTGCCTACTATCAGAGACCACTTTACTGTAACGACGAACTGCATCTTTCAGGATGCCTCTGACCCTTATCATAGAGCAAAAAGTGTAAGTAATGTTATTATAACCCTAAAATGCACCATACAAATTGAGTTTCATACTTTAAAAAAAAAAAGCTTTAGTTTTTGTTGCAAGTTAATAAGTGGTTCAATGAACACTTGATTCAGCCAGTACTGTGGCCAGGAAACAGCCCAGATTTCAACCCCATTCAGAATTTGGCTTCCTCTTGTGTATTACATTTGGTAATACACAAGAGGAAGCCAAAATCACTTCAAGAGCTCCAAGAAGCCATTTTAAGGGGTATGGAACCATGAATTGACAGCATCCCTCAGGAAATTGATTTAGTCAGTGCCCCATCGCTGCCAACCAGTAATAAAGGCAAGAGCACACACGAACTACTACTACTACTAAACATCAAAAAAGTGAATTTTTAACTTTGATTGTTAGTAAAACTGTGTAGTTGAACTAAATTTTGATACCGGTATTTGTTTTTCCAGTAAAAATATCACTCTTCACTCCATTTTGAAATATTTGCAAATTTGTCAAGTTTTGTTATTTCCTAATTATGTCCCATCTTGTTCCAAAAAAGAGCCTATTAAAAAAATATTAATCAAAAATAAAAATATTATATTACCTTCTCATATACATTTCATTATTTGTGACAATAATTGTCACAAATAATGAAATGTATATGTGTATATATGTACTAGCCCCCCCCCCCGAGTTCCCAGCTGATAATATATATATATATATATATATATATATATATATATATATATATATATATATTAGGATAACCAAGTTATTTTATAAACTTGGTTATTTTAACTCCTAATCCCAAGTATGCAAACAATTAAGTTTGCGCTTGAAACAAAGTTCAAGTCTAAAGATGGTATAACACCAGGCAACTCATTGTAAAGGTTGGTAAAGCTCTGATCACTATTCTTAGTATTTTCCCGCACATCTCACTAGAAGATGTATAATGCAATGCATTATGGGTGGGGTCACTACCCAGACCGGTTTCAACCTTTTTTGAGGTCTCCTCAGTGAGTAGCTAGACCCTAAATACCAAGGTTATAGTAATATGGAGCCTTATCAACTTTACCTGTAGAAGTTGCAACAAGGTGTTTTTATTTTTAATAAAAATCTCTGGAGGAGATATAGATGTAATAAATTTTTTAACTTGGGGATATTGTATATTAGGATAACCAAGTTATTTTATAAACTTGGTTATTTTAACTCCTAATCCCAAGTATGCAAACAATTAAGTTTGCGCCTGAAACAAACTTTCAACTTAGATCTCTTGTGAGCAAGTGCGGCACCTTATATCCTACACATTCCTTTGAAATGCCTATAGTCTTAGCAATTTCATGCACTTTGGCTCACCGGTCATCCAATACCAAATCGTGCACACTTGATCAATGATTTCTGGTGTTGTTACGCTTTTTGGACGTCCTTCACGTGGATCATCTGGAAGGCTGGTATGGCCACGTTTAAACTCAGTAGCCCATTTCTTAATTGTCGAAAACGAAGGAGAAGAGTGCCCATAAACTTTTATGAACTTGGAATGAATTTCTTATGGTATTAAACCTTCATTTACAAAGAATTTTATAACTGCACGATACTCAATTTTATGCATTTCAAGGGAAACAGATAACTCTTTTGCTTCAGACAGCTGTATTAAACAAACTGCTTGATAGAATGACTTGCAATTTCACATGGATGCTTATGACAGATGTATCAACTTAGAAAAAAAAAATCTTGCGAATAGTGTTGCCATCTCTGGTCGAGGCTGAAAACTTTTCAGACCACCCCTCATATATATACAGCAATTCCTCGATTAATGCACCTTCTATTAGTGCATCTTCAATTTAGTGTGATTTTTTTTTTCTATACGCAAATTCGATTAGTGTGCTTCTAAAATTCAATTAGTGCACCTATTATACATCTTAAAAATAAATGTTACAGATTTTAAAAATTTTCTATCTATACATTTTATGACTATTTTATAAAATCACTCACCAGGATGAAATAATTTAGTTAGCGATTTAAAACATTTTTGAAGAAAATTGTGGAAGAAGGCAGCTATTGTGACGAAACCAACTTTTTTTGGAAGTGAGTGCCTTCCAAGACTTTACTGACCCAGTCCGAGGAATTTCAGCCTGGTTATAAAGTCTCAAAGTCAAATGAAATTACTGCTAGCAATATAAGAGCCATTTGGAAGTACATTCTTCTACATTGTGCAAATGATTTTAGAGGCTTTTCAAATGAATCTAAGTTAATTAAATCTCATTCTGAGAAATTGTGTGATTCCATCCTGCTAAATTTAGATGCACAGCAGGAAGATCCTGAAGAATATGAAGAAAATTTAATCGCTGACAAGCCCAAAGAGATTCCTCAGAAACAATTTGAAAATATTTTTCATACAATCGACGTTTTTAAGCAGCAATACTTAGAGGCTGAGAGAGAGAGAGAAGCAGTAAAATTTGGAGAAATAGTAGAAGAGGAATAGGGCCATACTATCAGTTGTATGAAAAAAAGAAACAGAATGCCCACCAAATTACACTAGCTCTCAATTCTTTGTTAAGAAGTGAAATAATATGTTTTATTGGGCCCTGAGATATACCCTAATTCTTTTATAAAAGAAAAAAAAAATTAAGGGTCAAAAAGAAATTTGAGGAACGAATTTCCCAATAGGTTATTATATTCGATTAATGTGCCTGTTTTAAAGAACATATTAGGCACATTAAATCGAGGGATTGCTGTGTGTGTGTATTTATTTATTTTTTAAATATGCAAGGAGTAGGTGTACTGCAGCAATTTGAGAAGCTTATAAAATTTTGTTCTATTTTAACCAGTTTTGCTTAGATTGGTAATAAAAATAACTGGTGTTCACAATGTAATATATTTCTCTAGAAAATTCTGCCAATTTTAATGCCTTATATAATTCTTATTCATATCCTACTTTTTACTCGCTATGTGTATAAATGAAACTCACAAAAAATCTTGTCGATTTAACCTAAGACTTATAATGTATCGCACAGAGTATGGGAAAAGCATACTCAGAACACTAAATCACATGACTGCCATCTTGAAAAAAAATTAGTTTGTCTAAAAATGCGAATAAGAAATTAAAAAAAAGTATATGCCTTAAGGGTGGGGGGGATCTCTCCCAGCCAAGACATGAAAGAATTTGGAATTTTTCCAAACACTTTTTGCCAACTTTTCTCTTTTTTGGGGGGGATATAAATAAGCTTTCTCTATATCCCCCAGCCAAGACATGAAAGAATTTGGAATTTTTCCAAACACTTTTTGCCAACTTTTCTCTTTTTTGGGGGGGATATAAATAAGCTTTCTTCTATACTATGAGATCAGCATGCAGTCATATTGCACACCAACTCTAATTCAGAAAAAATGAATCATGCTTCATTCCAACAGTTGCGTTTCTGTGGCTTCAATAAAACCTTTGTAAATAAGATATCCCCTTTGAAGGACCATCCCTCCATACTTATCAAGGAACAGCTGCAATTCCATGTTTGTTCTGTTTCAAACTTTTGTTAATATTCTTAGAAAATGTGATTATAAAGATAAAAACTTTATGTGAATGTCTCTGGATTTATGATCCGATCAGGTATTTTAAGCTCATCAAAGTCTTTGAATCTGATCATCAAGTCTTCTTTCAGTGTCAGAAGATGGGAACAATAACAATCCAAATCTGTATCTAATATTAAATCAATTATTATTTGTAGACTTGGGAACTGCAGAAAATCTTGTCTTGCAATACTCTGCTTGTGAAATGTTAATTTGCTGATTAAAGCATTTATCTTTTGCATTTATCCTTTGCTTTAATAAGATTCATGTTGCTTCCTTGCAATTCGATGTTAACCTCATTTAATTTGGTGAAAATATCGGAAAGATATCAGTGTCAACCTTTTCCTTTTTTAGAATGTTACATGTTCTCATCACGTGAATTTCAAGAAATTTCAAAACAGTATTGTAGAGATCATCAAAGTGTCACAGACAGTTTCCATTTGAGAGCCATCTAACTTCAATGTGAAGCAAAGAACGCTCATATTCTTCATTTTCATGGCAAAGGTTCCGAAAAAATTCGGGTATTCAATGACTGGGCTTTTATTTTATTCAGACACTTTAATAACATCATCCAAAGTCTTATGTAGTTTCCTGCTAAGATGTTTTGGAACTAAGTGCTGTCTGTGAAGAATGCAGTGAATTGTAAAGATATTTGGAACTGTTTCTTTTTAATGTACAGTAACCCCCCAACTTACGTAAATTCGCAGTTATGTAATAAATCTCGAAAATTACAATTACTAGCGCATATGAACATGTTTGCGGCTTCGACATCCATTGCAGTATGCAACGACATAATGTTAGCTAGACTCGGCATTCACAGCAAATGTAACAAATAGTAACAGGATGACAGGTTACCGGTAAACGCCGAGAGCAGCAGAGGGCAAGTGCGCAAAAGCCGTAACATTCAAACTGAAACCTACCAATTAGAAATAAGGACTCCATAAATAATTCCTCCTTTCCCCGACCCATCAGTAGTCCATGCCTCGTGCGGTTAGTTTAGTCACTTGTTTATCACCGTTAGCGTTCATTGTTTATTTACCCTTAAAATGGATTCGAAACGCAAAACCGAATGCGCTGGTAATAAATATAAAAAACAAAGGTCTGCAATTACTTTAGAAGAAAAGTTGAAAATAATTCATATGTATAAAGACAGGAAAATTATATCAACAATAGTGAAGGATAAAGTTTGCATTGTTGAAAGCATGAAAGGTGATGTAACGTTGAAGGGCACAATCATCCAAGAAGAGACTGGGCCAGAAGGCCCAGTCTCTTCTTGGATGATTGTGTCAGACATTGGATGACTTTCATTCTGACGTAAAAGTTGTTTACCTGGCTCCTAGAACCACCGCACTGTTGCAACCTATGGATCAAGGTGCTATTGCGACTTTCAAAGCCTACTATCTGTGGCATATGTTTTCCCAAGCAATCAAGACCATTGATAGTGGTGAGGGCATTACTCTACGTGATTTCTGGAAGAATTATAATATCCTTGATGCTATCAAAAACATCGGGGTGGCATGGAATGAAGTCAAGCAGACAACAATGAATGCTGTGTGAAAGAAACTCTGCCCAGAAATGGTGCAAAATCGTTTAAAGGAAGGAGAGCAGACAATCACTGATACGGTTGTTGAGTTGACACAAGAATTATAGCAAGCGACGGAGACGTGTGTGTGCAACTGGCAGAGCAATTAGAGCTGGAAGTGGATAACATTGACGTTAACGAGCCTCTTTTGAGTCACGATGAAGAGCTTACTAATGATGACCTTATTCAGTTGGAGACATTCCGGAGAAAATACTATGCCGATTGAACCGCCAACTCCAGACATTAAAAAGTTTACAACAAAGGGACTAGCTGAGGCTTTTAACCTGATAGACATGGCGCTAGCAAAATTAGAATCGATGGATCTGAACGCCGAGCGGTTCGAGAATGTCAGCCGCGGTATCCATTCCATTATGTCTAGCTACAAGGTCATCTACGATGACAAAAAGCGTGTGACCACACAATCCACTCGAGATATGTTTGTGAGATGCTGCTCATAACAACGTCAAGATGACAACTCAGATGACCCTGACTATGCTCAGCCTTCAACATCGAGAGGGGGTTAGCAGTTGCCAGAGAACGGCATTTCTCTTCACCACCACCACCAGTGCCGACTCTCCCACTACAGAGCTAAATTAACTGTCACAAGACATTTTTTTATTTGAAAAGTGTTATTTCGGTTTGTTTTTATATTCTTTTATTTATTTTTCATACTTATATAGTTTATATCCGAGTAAATACTGCTGCATGATGTTTCATTTATAAAATACTGTTTAAATAATATACTGTACATATCTGTATATACATACATATAATAATAATAAATATTGCAGTTTCTTATGAAGTTACACTTAAGCAATTTACAAATTCGGCTTACATAAAATTCAAGTTATGTGAACGTTTGCAGAACACATTACTTACGTAACTCGGTGGTTACTGTACTATAAATCCACAGTGACGATCAATCATGGCTGGTGCTCTATTTGCACATGCAATAATATTTGAGAGAGGAATGTTTTTAGCATTAAAAAAGTCTTTCACAACCTTAAAAACTAGAATCTTTTGTGTCAGTTTTCATTTGTTCAGGAAATAGAAACTCTTCGATAATTTCTTCATTACTATTTATATAATACACGTAGGCCATTAACAAAGCTTCGTTGTCACTTAATGGTGTCTCATAGAGTTGCAAAGAAAATTCTGTCGTTTTTAAATCACAAAGTTTTTTTGTTTTTTTTTTCAATGTCCTTTGCCATTTCGTCAATTCTTGTTGATACATATTACTTTTATCTGGGGCCAATCATCATATCTAAAACTTCATTTACTGCTGGTAAGATGAGTTTTGCCAATAGTATGTGGCTTTCCACATTTGGCAATTAATTTTGAAAGTTTGTAAGACACATCCCTTCTCTTGTTCGTTACTTTGTATTGTAACCAACCCGTTAAGTCCAGAACGATTTTTAAATTTAGTCTTTAATTCGCTAAGGTACTCCACATCCTCTTTTGCTTTATTTGGATGCTTTAAAAAAATTTTCACATTTGATATCCGTCGGCACAGTATGGTCACTACCGTACCTCACATGGTTTTTGGCAATTATGTCTTCTGCTAGAATAAGTGGTAGGAGATTCCCTTTCCACACAAAGTTTGTAGGACAATCACAAACATTCATGCCCACAACAGGATTCGAACCCTGCATCCTCATGGCTGGAGAGTGGACACACTAACCACTCGGCCAACCTGGCTGGCTTATTTGGTTGCTTTGTTCTTAAATGCTCAATCAGTCTTGAAGGCTTCATTCCTTCGTTTGAGAAAGTTTTTTAACATGTTAAGCACGTTGGTAACTGCTCATTATTTATAGATGGAATTTATTTATTTATTCATATGGAGTTTCCTCCCTTTTCTCCCCCATCCCTATTGCGGCAAGTTGATCCCCCCCCTCATGGGAAATTAAGTATTTATGGCTGTAGATCCATGTGTGTTCACGGGGCCGGTTTGCTTGCTTGCGGGATGAAAACCCCCAGATAAACGGGGTGGGATCCTGCTGTCCATGCCCAAGACTGGCTAGCTTGGCTATGGCTGAGGCAGATCCTTAAGCTCCTTTTCGATTCCCATCACGTTGGCGATGGGAATCGAACCCAGCACACTGCACTCCATATTTTAAATGTTCACTTGAATATTAACGACACTTTCTTTTATCACTGATTTTAATGCTACAGTGCTACATAATATCAACAAAGTGCGCCACACAATACCACAGGCTAGATGTAAACTGCAGACTAGGGTTGTCAGATAGGCATTAGGAAAAGTAGCAGATAAATCTTATAAAAGTAGGGGATTCTTCTAAAAATAGCCTAAATTAATTATTTTCAATGTAGAAAATTCAGACCATAAAAGTAGTCCAATTACTTAATTTTATTGGAAAAATTCTAAAAATAAAAATAAAATAATAAAATAAGTAGCAAATAAATTTGAACAGTATTGTCAGACATACAATATTCTGAACAGTGTTGCCAAACATACACTGTAAATAGGGATGCTAGATTAAATATGGAATTTTTTTTGCTTTTATTATATTAGTAGTATTATAACACTTACCCAGGGCCAGCAGAAGTGGGCATGTGGGCGCTGCTACGAAGATGCCTCCGGGACACCGTTCATAAGTTCATTTTTAAGAAACAAAATTTTTATCATGAAAACAAAAAAATCTTAGAATGATCAATATTAAAATAAATATTGGCCGGATACACTGATTAAACATTTAAAAAAATTGTATATTGCCACCTCTTTGATCAGCTGGCTGTTTACAATTTTGCAGCTAGAGCAGGCTAAATGCTTGCCTAAAGAATGTTGTGTCTACTGCAGTCTATCTAAAGTGAAACGGCGAACGGTTTTTATGTGCAGAAACAAATTTTCGTACAAAACATTTGTTGCTAGTTAACCAGTCATATGGTACGCATCTCAATAGGCTACTGACAGTAACGCAGTGCGGACTATTATTTCGTCTCTGTCGTGTTCTGTAATTATTTCTTGTGGGTATAAAATAGAAATGGAATCAAAAATTTAAAAAAAAGTTATCCGGTGCACAAAATCGTAAGCATCATGCTGTGAAAGAAGCAGATGTTAAGAAACAAACTGGGGCTCTTAATAAATTTGTTAAAATATTAAAATATTCTAATGCAGATTATAACCAACTCGATTCATCAGAAATCAGAGTTCAAGAACCGTGTACATCATCCAGTTTTTCATGAAAGTACTATTGCAACTATTGAACAAGATAACAAGATGCGCGATTTAAGTGAAAAACAGTTACAAGAAGATTTAGTTGTAGTTGACCACGAAACTAACACATTGTTAGTCTGTAAATTTAGAAGATCCAGGTGAATGGGGAAATATTGATGAAAAATTACGAGTTGTTTTAATTGAAATGGGGCCTGTTCAAAAGAACATGGCTCATTTATTCCGAAACTTTAAATTCTGTTTTTTGCTTTTGTTGCAAACCTTTCGCACCTACCAAATCAAGTAGTCTTGTAGAAGGCTATAACGATTGGAGAAATGTAAGTATAACTTTGCATATACATGAGACTAGTTTAACTCACATGAAAAATTTCTTAAAATGGAAGGAAGTTGATAAAAATTTAAAAAACAAAGCTACTATTGATTGAGAGACTCAATGGAAAAGAAACATTGGATGAGTGTTTAGAATGCTTGATTGAAATTATAAAATTCCTAGGTAGCCAAAATTTAACTTTTCGCGGATCATCTGAGAAAATATATGAAAGGAATAACGGCAATTTTTTAAAATTAGTCGAACTGTTTGCGAAGTTTGATCCCGTTATGGAAAATCATGTTGAAAGGACCCTAGAACAAAACAATAGAGTACACTATTTGACTAAAGACAGTCAAAATGAAATATTGGAAACTTTAAGTAACGCAATCAGGGATACAATTTTATTATCAATTCGAAAATCTAAATATTCCATAATTTTAGACTGCACACCTGATGTAAGTAAAACAGAACAAATGACCATTATTATTCGCTTTGTTTCCTGTGACAATGGAATTGTTAAGATCAGGGAAAACCTTTTAGGTTTTGCAGATATATCAGATTCCACAGGATGCAATTTATGCGCAACAATAGTGGAACAACTGGAAAAATGGAACATTCCCATTGAAGACATGCGAGGTCAAGGGTATGACAATGGGGCATATATGAAATGGAAAAAATATGGGCTCCAAAATTTGCTTTTAAACAAAAATCCTCGAGCTTTTTATGTGCCACGTGCTGCTCATACTTTAAATTTAATCATTAACAATCCAGCTAAAGTGAATGCAGATACAATTAGTTTCTTTGCAGTTATTCAAGAAATATACAATTCTTTTCATTCTCTTACAACTGCTGGGTAATCCTTTTAAAGTTCGTAAAAAAATTAACATTGAAACAGCCATCAGAACCGCGATGGGAAAGTAAAATTAATGCAATCCGCCCTCTATGATATCAGTTAGGAGAAATTTATGATGCACTTTTTGAAATTTTAAATAATGAAAATTTTAATAAAGAAACTCGGCATGAAGCATAAACATTATGTTCTAAAATAAAGGACTACAAATTTATTTGCTTTCTTATAACTTGGCATGATTTACTTAACAGAATAAACCCCGTGAGTAAAATGCTTTAAGACAAAAATATGAACATTACACTTGCTTTAGAATCTATGGAAAACTTAAAAATATTCTTACAGGAGTATCGATCAGATACAAATTTTAAAGAAGTTCTAAAAACGGCAAAAGAACTGGGTGAAGAGGTGCATGGGTGGGGGGGGGGGCTACAGCCCAGGTTAACAACCACTGGAGTAACCGTCACTGAAACGTTCTTGGATTAGTTTTATGAATGTGAGTCTACTCTTGTTTCTTCAGGGGGGGGGGGGATTCAGCTCATGCTGCTGAATCTGAGCTGCCACAGTATCGCTGCTATTGTGATAATGGCTAAAGTTACTGTTGATGCAAGTTAGGCTCCACAAAAATGCCAAAGACTACTGCTAAAGTGGTATAGGATATTGCAAATAAAATTAAAGCTACTGAACTACAGCCATGTGCGGTCAATCAAAATGCATCTCTGATTTGAGATTCCTTCAGAAGTGGAAATAGAATTTGTTAATGGAACACACCAAACAGCTTAGAGAAGCTCTTAGAGAAGAAGAAGATGAAAATGTAATCTAATCTCTTTCTCTGAAAGATGGTGAGTTAAACCGCGGCCTCTCAAAATTAGAGTAAAGTTACGAAGTTACAGGCATTTAACCTCACCGCTCTAAATTGGTGGAAGAGGACAATCTTTTGGTTTCATCTAATGGGTCTGCACCTTTGAGAGCTTCAAGAATACCACTTTTCTTTTGGGGAAGATGGTTTTTTAGATCTATACCATTTCAGAACATCATGTGAAACATTCAGTGCTCACTGAGAGCTTTTTTTTTATGTTGGGCCCATATACGAGAGGTTGGCTGGTCAACCTATAGTACTTTAGTACCGTATATGGGTAGCGGAATGGGAGAAGAGGAATTGTTAACATTCGATTTAAAAGCCTATATATGTAATTCCTTGGGAAATACATCAGAGGGAAGATTGTTCCACAGTACAGCAGTAGCAGGGATGAAGGAGGAGGAAAAGAAACTTGTTCTGTGGGTTTCGAGGTGTACTGTGAAGGGGTGTGGGGAGGTGGCTGTACGTGTTCCAATCGGTTTAGCAGAGAGAGTGGGGGAATTATTGATGTTGTTTCAGATGAGCATTTTCCATGAAAATATTTGTAGAATATACAAATTGCAGAGACTAAGCATCTATGTGAGTGTGGGGGGAGTGAGTCAGTAAGAGATGGATCATTTATCAATCCAATTGCTCTCCTCTGTATTGAGTCAAGCATTTTGAGGTAGCTTTTAGGAGCCCACTCCAAATGTGAGAACAGTATTCGATAGCTGGGCAGATTTGCGATTTGTATAGGGTTAACAGTTGTTTTGAAGTGAAGTAGCGTCTTGAGTGAAATAGAAAGCCTAGTTTTTTGGAAGCTGAGGAATCAATGGTTGTGATGTGTTTATGCTAGGAGAGGCCTGATGTCATGGTAATTCCGAGAAGAGATATTTTTCGTCTTGTCTGGAAATTTGAGTGTTATCGAAAATAATACTGTGGGGGGGGGTTCTTTTTTGTGTGAAATAAGACAAAACTGGGTTGTGTTAGAACAGAAGTGTGAAGCCAGGAGATTAGATTTTTCTGTGGATGATGTTGCAATTGAGCCATTTGGGTATGATAGTGGGGGGAGTGGTGTAGGGCCAAAGTTGTGACCAATTGCTTTGGCGAGAGACCAAAAGGCATGACTGCTGCTAGGACACGTTACAAGCTTCCTGCTTTTTGCCTGATCGAATTCTGTTTTGGAATCATTGATACTTTTGTTGCATCTGTTTTTGGCTTCAGTGTAGGTACCGAAGGAAGTTGGTGTTCTTAATTTGAGCCAGTTGTGGTATGCCTGATTTTTCGTTCACACAGCCTTGGCACATTTTTTGATGAATCAGGGTTTGGATAGGGGCAGCAGTTCGGAGTGGTGTGGGGGATGTATGTTATCATGCTAATGAGGATTATTTTGGTGATGTGTTCGGTGCAATGTTACGATTGGAAGACTGCAAACAATAGTCCAACCATGGGAATGAAGCATAGTAGTCTTGGAGACAGATTGTGGTCAGAATTACCAAGGGGCTCACTACATTCACTGTATATTTGGAAGGATCGTTTGTGAGGAAGAGGTCTAGAGTATTTGGAGAGTGATTTGGGTTATCTGGTATTCTGGTCGGCTTGTGAACAATTTGTGTAAAGTTGTTGGTGATGGCAAAGATTTCGTCATCTCTGCCTGCAAGATCTGTATAACTGGAAAAGGAAAGCCAGTTGGTGTTATGAACATTAAAATCACCTATGAGGATGATTTCACTATTAGAATAGTGGGACTGGAGGAAATCAACTTTTGAGGAGAGGAAGTTAAAGAGCTCGGAGTTGTTGGTGGCATTGGGAGAGTGATAGAGACAGCAGATGAATTTGACTGGGGGGGGGTATTTTTAGCGAAAGAAGGTCAAAGTTGGGCGATTCAAGGTTAGGTGCTCTCTGGCAGGGTATGTCAGAACGGATATATGCACACACACACACATCCCCTTTGGGTCGAAAAGAATTAAATAGTGAATAGTTTGGATGGTGCTGGGGGAAGATGAAATTTGTGTTTCTTTTAAGAAGAGTAGGTGGGGTTTGGTTGACTGCAGATGAAAACAAATGCTATTAAGGTTGGAGTTGAGACCACAGATATTGGTGTGGTGGATATGCAAGGGTCTGTAGGGAATGGCTTTGACCGCTGGGTTTTTGCACGTTTCCTATGCAGTGTCTGCATACTGGTCTCCTTGATGGCTACTTGTGGCGTCACTTGGTTTTTGCACTAGTTTGGTTTGTTTGCAGTCAATGGTCCAGCTGTTTTCGGAGTTGCCGTCTTTGTTCAAAGGTTAAGTCAGGTTGTGCACGTACACGCGATTGGGGGCTACTGTCCTTTAGCTTGCTATTTATCGCTGTTATTAATTTGGAAGTGTTTGGCGGTGTATCACAGATCACTTTGACGAGACGTGGATAGTTCGTTCCGTCTTTTCTTCTGTTTACGGGACCAAATTGGTGACATTTGATGATGTTTCCAGGATCGAAGTTGCATTCGCCTGCTAGTTTGCTAACTTCTTCTTATAGAAATTTACTGTTTTCCTCCAGGAAGTCCAAAATAACGGAATCGAGTCTCCTGTTTTCGGCCTCGAGCGACGACTGTACCGTTGATGCGATTAAATAACTGAGTTTGTTTGTGGGTACAGATGCACTTGTGATCGGCTGCTGATCGTCTAATATCTTGAACTTTGTTTCCAACTTTCGGATTTTGGACGGGAAAGTATCGATCATATTATTGAGGTGAATGTTGTTCGAGATCTTTGACTCGTTTGTTTGACTCCTCTGTTAAACAGCTGCTATGTTTAGCAGCTGTTTAACAAAGGGGAGGCATATCGAACAGAAAAAAGGCTGGTTTAGTTCGATAAGTAACTTAGCACCGAATCCTCTACTTTCGCATAGGAAGTATGTAGCCAGTTGCGGCAGAAGTCACACGATATGCCTTTTTTTCTTTTGGTAATTTCGGTTTCGCAACTGCGCCACTTCTTATTGTCTTTCAGTTTGTTGGCTATCGGCTGCTACGCTGATGGGACTCGAAGTAATCTTTCGTTGTTGGCATTTGTTGGCCAACCTTGCAGAACGCAATTTTGCACATATGCATTATCTTAATTGTTTCCATTTAATTTGTCCAATGCTAGAATTTCATTCATACGCGCTATGCTGCTGATTGTCGGCCGGCAACTCTGCTTGGCGCTAGCTGATTGATTCAGGCCGAGTTGCGATAATTTCACTCACGTTAGCAGAGCTGTAATCACGTATTTATCAGTGTTTATCCTCTTCTCCTTTTGCATTTGTATTTCTTTTAATTTCAAAAATTCAATATGACATCTAAGATTAAGAATGAAGATGATAAAGCAGCAAAAAAATGCAAAGTTTTGACATTATCTCAGAAAATTGAAATTTTAGATAAGTTTAGAAATGGTACACGTGTTTCATCGCTTGCAAGAGGGCTAGCTATAAATGAATCAAGCATAAGAACAATACGGGAGAATGAAGAAAAGATTCGGTTCTCCTTTTAAGTTCTAATTCTCGATAATGCTCCAGGACACGATGCTGAAGCCCTCACAACATTGCATCCAAATGTAGAGGTTTTATTCCTCCCACCTAACACCACTTCCTTAATCTAAACACTGGATCAGGGGATCATAAAAACATTCAAAGCCTATTATGGCATGTTTACACCTCTGCAAATAAAGCAGTAGACGAAGGAAATCACGACACGCTAATGGCATTTTGGGAGCGATTCAACATAAGCCACTGCATAGAAATGATTAAACTCGCATGGGAACAAGTGAATTCATCAACATTGAATGCTTGCTGGCATCAGCTCTGGCCAGAAGTTGTCAACAATTTTAAAGGATTTCCATCGATTGAAAATGAAGCCAAAGAAATCGTACAAATTGCAAAAGCAATTGGCGGCGTAGGATTTTGAGATATGGAAGAAGGAGAAGTCAAAGAATTAATCGAGAAATGACGAATGAAGAATTAAATGATCTTGTAACATCAGCCTACCTACAGTGAAAGCAGCGATAATGAAGAAGAAGATAAAGTGCCTTTAACTTACAAGAAGTTAAACAAATTGTTAAAACAAAGGCACAGGAACTGTCTGATTTTGCAATGGAGATTGACCCAAATGAAGAAAGAAGAGGACACTTTATGAAAGGCATTGAAAAACCCTGCGCTCCTTACTGCGAAACTTTTAAAGAGTTGCGTCAGTCATTGTCCCAAGCAAAAATCACTAGCTTTTTAAAAAAATAATTGTATCATGTACCTACTTATTAAGCAGTAATAAAAATCCCTTCAATTAACATTTGTTTCATTGCTTAAGGTGCTTAAGGGTCAAAGCTGTATAACTGAGAGGAGACCTCCACATAGCCTTTAAAGGAATGCGGAGAACCGACCAGGGCTTCTGACCTAATGTCCAATCCTCACCTTCTCGTGGTGCACCCTGTTGGGTATCTACTTTGATACTGAACGAACGAGGATGGGCTGGCAATTTGGGATTTAGCCGACCAAATTGTATTCTTATTGGTTAAACCAAAATAAAAAATGATGGTACAACATGACAAAATTTCATGCCGGCTTGGGCGTCGCCCGGTTAAACAAGGCTCCCGTTGTTTTTGCCAGGGAATCAGGGCGAACAGCGAAAAGTCAACTACTGGAACAAATCTGAAAACAAACCCCAACTCAACATCACCAGAGTTAAAGATCAGTACTATCAATGTAAGAAGCCTGAATGGCAAAGAAATGGAGCTAGCTGAGGAATTAGATAAGTACCAGATCGACATAATAGGGGTGACTGAAACAAAAAAGACCAAAACTGGTGAGATCTTTCTGAGCAATAAATACAAAATGTTATATTCAGGCAATGACAATCAAGGAAAAGAAGGAGTAGCCATAGTATTCAACACAAAATATGATGCTAATCTTCTTGAATGGCATACAGTCTCTAGTAGAGTGTTGGTGGCAAATATGAGAATGGGGAACTGAACAATGAGACTTATTTGTGCCTATGGTCCCACAGAAGGTTCTACTAAGTTAGAAGTGGAGGAATATTTTGATGCTTTTAAAAAAGCAGCTGACACAATGAAAAGGGAAAAATTGGTCCTTGTTGGGGATCTAAATAGCAGAGTAGGAAATGATTGTGAGACATACAAAAATATTTTGGGAAAATTTGGAGAAAAGAGCAAAGCTAATAATAATGGCAAATACCTGTTGGATTTCTGCTCAGGACATGAACTGGTTATTACTAACACCATGTTATCACATAAAAATGTGCACAAATTCACATGGAGAGAAGAGACAAGCAATAAGAAAAGTCTCATTGACTATGTTATTGTTGATAGTGATGTTTTCTCCCTGGTGCAGGACACCAGAGTATACAGAGGATTTGAAATTGGAAGTGATCACTATTTAGTCTTGAGCAGGATAAAATCAAATTTCATATTGAAAAGAATAACATGTAAGAAAGTTTTAAAGCGAATAAAAGTTGAGCAGCTCTCAGATGTGAACTGTAAACTAAAATACAGAAATATTATTGAAAAGAAAATGAAAGAGTTTGAGAACAGGAATCAAACCTTGGAGATTCAGTGGCAAACTCTGAAGGAAACATTGATTGATTCTGCCAGAGAGGCATGTGGTGAGGTTGTGTGCAAGGATAAAAAAATCAGAACTCCCTGGTGGACACAGGAAGTTAAAGAGGCAGTGAAGGAAAAGAAGAAAGCATATCAAAAGTTCCTGGCAAATAAGTCAGCTTTTACTCTTACAGAATACAGAGACAAATGTAAGAAAGCTAAACAGTGTGTAAAACTAGCTAAACAAAAGTCATGGGAAGAATTTGGCAAGAATATAGAAAATAAATATCAAGAAGGTGGCAAAATATTCTGGAGGTTGTTGAAGAAGCTAAGGAATGGAGGAAAGAGTGCTGTAAAAGGAATTAGAGATGATAAAGGTGAAATGAAAACAGGAGAAAAAGATATCCTTGAAGTATGGAGTAATTACTTTGAAAAACTGCTAAATGAAACAAGCAGTGATGACAGCATAGTGATAAAAAACACTGACCAGGCATGCAGTCAAGAATACATAACCATACTTGAAGTAGAAAAAGCCATCAAAGGCTTGAAATGTGGAAAGGCAGCAGGAGTAGATGATATTCGACCAGAAATGCTGAAGTATGGTGGTATAAGAGTCTTACAGTGGCTGCACTGCATAGTTCAGAAAGCCTGGACAGAGGGACGAATTCCCGATGATTGGAGTAGAGCTCTCATAGTACCCATATATAAAAAGGGAAATAAAACTGAATGTGAGAATTACAGAGGTATTTCCCTACTGAGTGTTCCTGGCAAGATCTATGCAAGTATACTTGAGAAACGGTTGAGAAGAATTGTGGAAGAAAAGCTTGGTGAAGAACAAGCTGGATTCAGGCCAAATAGAGGCTGTCAGGATCAGATCTTCACTTTACGACAAATAGTCGAGAAAGCATGGGAATATAACAAAGATCTGTATTTAAGTTTTGTCGATTTGGAAAAGGCATATGACAAGGTGCCAAGAGAGAAGCTATTCAATATGCTGCAGTTATATGGTGTCAATGGGGCATTATATCAAGCAATACTTAGTCTTTATTTGAGTTGTGAGTCAGCAGTTAGAATTGAAGGAAGTACAGGAAGATGGTTTAATGTTAAATCTGGTGTGAGACAAGGATGTACATTATCCCCTCTGTTATTCATTATCTATATGGATCACATTATGAAGGAAAGTGGTATTAAACATGATATCAAAATTGGAGATGTTAATGTCAGCTCTATGCTTTATGCGGATGATGTTATACTTCTAAATAAATCCGCTACAAGTCTGCAAGATTCTCTGACTAAATTGAATAGCTGTTGTAATAGATATGGTATGAAGGTCAGCAATAAAAAGACAAAGACAATGAAAATAGGCAGAATCATTGAAAATGTCAACTGTGTTGTGAATGGAGAACCTGTGGAACAAGTAAAACATTTCAGCTACTTAGGCACAATTTTTACTGAAGATGGTAAACTAAATATAGAAATAGACAACAGAATCAGCAAAGCTGGTTTCGTGGGAAGTCAATTGACTAAATTCATATGGAATAAGAAAGAAATTAGTCGGAACACTAAATTAGCTGTATACAAGACTGTGTTCAAACCAATTTTAACTTATGGATCTGAGAGCTGGGTCAGAAGTAAAACACTTGACCAAAGACTAGAGACCGCAGATATGAGAGTCCTGAGAAAGATTAGAGGCGTGAACAGATGGCATCAATGGCAATATCATATTAAAAATGAGGATATTAGGAAAGAACTTGACATTGTCAGCATCCAGGAATGCATTAGCAGAGCTAATCTCAGATGGTATGGTCACTTAAATAGAATGGGAGAGGAAAGATTAGCAAAACAAGTGTTCTCTGCCAGGTTGGCAGGAAAACGACCCAGAGGAAGACCAAGATATAGGTGGATTGATACAGTACAAAGTGCCTTAGATGATAGAAATATAAGATCTGATAATGTTGGAGTCTTGACAAGTAACAGACTGATTTGGAGGAAAATTGTAGATAGGAAGTTAGTAATGATGTAATTTTTTCATGTAGTACTGTCATATCCTGTACACCCCTTGAGGGTACATGGCAGGAATTTGATGATGATGATGATGATCATTTTTCTCTTTTAATTAAAACAATATTTAGGTTAGTTTAAATTATACATACAAAGTTTCTTAATTTGAACTATACCTAACATATTTTTTTCCATAGAAAGTTAGCTTTGCAGAACGCGATTTTGCCGTGCGCGCAATGTATTAATGACGTAACCCCCGCATTCAGCTAGGATTTACTGTACTATGGGTACTTACGAGTCATGTAGAAGTAGCTGGCTCCTTGGTACCCTCTGTATTCCGTTTACTAGTTGTTTTGCACAAAAGAGATACTTGCAATTGCGATAAAACTCGGGAGCACAAGTTTAACGAAACTTATTCACAGGTGCCGCCTAAAACTTGAAGTGGCTGCTGCCATATGCCATATTTGATCTCCAGAGCAGGGTTTCTCTCTCTCTCTCTCTCACACACACACACACACACACACACACACACACACACACACACACACACACATATGCAGTGTAAGTAACATTTATCGAGGGCATGCCAAACATGTAATAAAGATCCTGATCCTCACCATTCAAGGGTACAGTAGTAAATTAGTTCCCCAAACTGGCCACTAGATGTTACATGGGACTTAACCCAATGGTAACTGAACTGAAGGCTTTTCATCTGACTAGTTGAAAATCCTACTGCCACTTCTCCAAGCTAATGCTTAGTGAGTTCCAAGTAGGAGAAGTGTTCTATGGGCATTGTTGAGACCATGCATAGACAGAAGAGTAAGTGATGTTTTCAAATTTTTCTCATTCCTATCATATTGTATATCCTGGTCCTTATCTCCCCCCCCCCCACAACACACACGATTTTGGAATCATGTCTTCTTAAGAGATCTTCATAAATGCTCTTCTGTGTAGTCTCATTTTTCCTTTTGGTAACTCAAGCTTTTCATCTCTCAAACCAGCCAGAGAACATGCATTCAGCAATCATAATACATAATGTGTGTAGACTGGTGGTTAAGGAGGAACTTAATTGTATATTCCTTGAGCAGCTGGAGTTATAAGTTCCTCCTTAACAAGAACAGAGCTAGGTGAAATGAGAATCAGAGAGATAAATAATGTAGGTTTGCTTTTGTTTGCATCATGCTTGACAGTGAATCGATGTTGATCAGTAGCTCCACCGCCTGCTAGTCAGCTACTCCATAGGAGAGTTGCGATCAATATGTATCAGAAAGTTATGGAGGTGCTGGGTTTAAGAGAATGAAGGTGACCAGTAGCATACTACCACAGAGTTCTGTACTTAAGCCAATGTTATTTAACTTGTATATTAATGATATTGTTGATCAACTAGCCTCTAGTCCATCCTCAATGTCATTAGACAGAGATATCAGCAAAAGCTTGTACCTCAGCATTTACTGTGGTACACCAATACGGATCTTCAATATTTTGATATAAATATAAGTACAATTGTACCTGGGTCACATTCCTCATTAGCCAAGATTGACCAGACTTTTCAGTTTGGTCAGTGTTTTGAAAATTAGCATGTTTTTGCAAAAACACATATTTTGAAAACAGTTGTTAATCGAAACCCAGTTCTGCAATTTAGCATAAGATAACTCCCCCCCCCACACACACACACAGTGTCATCTCTCTCTCTCTCTCTAACCTCATACTTTATCATTTATGTAATCCAAATAACAATATGCAAATGTTATAATCTACTTTATCTTATTTGTTAATTTGTTATTTTTGCCATTATGTTATTTTTTTAATATACTTTATATACTTTAATACTGGCCTTACTGTCGCTCACACTTTGTAGTTTAACAAATTTATTTGTTTTATGACTGTGCCAGTTAAACTACTTATCGAGTGCAAGTTTGTGAGAATATGAACAAAGATAAAGCAGATATTATTCCCCTCTACTTTTACCTATAATTTATCTCAGGCCTGGCTTTAACTTATCACATAGCATATAATATTTATTTTCCTCGTATTAGTCAGATTTATACAGGTTCATATTTTTGTCGAATTGCATTGACAGACCATTCTGAGTATATCATTCACAAATCAGTTTATTTAAACTTAGAAATCTATATACACTGTTCAATTTATATAATACACATTGACAGAGTGAAATTTTAAGTCTTAGATAATTACAAGTAACTGTGTCTTGAATCTTCTACAATTCTATCATATAATATAAGCATAACTTATAGTATTCTTACATAACAGTCATTCTTACTTTAGACAATAACCTTGTCAAGCATATGCTCGATTAACAATAATTTATGATCATTACATATAATATTAAACTTACTCTTAGAATAGGTACTGTACGCCCACAGATGCGAGACCCTTCAACACTTCTGCACATGTCAGAAGAAGGAGAATCCATTCCGATCATAGAGCAATCAATCCATCTTGTGGGATGAATTGTTTATTATTACACATTGGAAAATTAGCTTTTCTTTTATGAACATTGTAGTTTTGAAAGGAGCAATTAATAATTTACTTGTATAACAATTGGAAAATTTTAGGTACAAAGCTGACCAGTTGGTACATCCTTTATTTCTTTCTCCCCTTCAGTATAAATTGACTATTCTTGGCAGTCTTTCAGCCCTGGTTCTATGAACTGTGACTGTACAATACTTATTCATGTACATTGATACTATTTACTCTAATATAATTGACTGCGGACGAAAACACAGTATGTGATTTATCTGCAAGTACTTGCAAATCTCTTCTTGCACTTACAACGGATTACATATCATGTACATTATAAAATATTAATACCAGAAACACATTTAATATTTTTATTGTAAAATTTTCAGCTAAGTTTCTTAGCCATTGTCAATACAGTTATAGGAAAACTACAAAAAAGAACAATTTAATTGAAAGTATGCAACAGTATTCAATGCTGTGATATTATGTGCAATATCTGCAGGAGAATAGCTCCATCTGCATTAATGGATATTCAAAATAAATGACAATAAATTGATTTAGTTAATTAATTATTTTTAAATTATAAACAAAATTTAATTACAATTATGGAACACATGAATGGTGAGTATTGGTTAATATAACTTCCCAAAATTGAGAAAGTTTTAGGCAATTATTTTTATTCAGATTAGAGTTGTGAATGTTTGCTTCATAGCTTTCTTTGTAGAGTCTTTCTAGAAGAAAGTAACTTTGTATAACACTTTAGTACTTTAGTTTTGTTCCACTGAACTCTGTGGAGCATTCAGAAATGGGTTGACAGAGAATCTCTACTTTGCAATGAACAGCGTGGGTTTACTAAGGGAAGGTCATGTTTTAGCAACTTGCTCACATTCCATAATAATGTTACCACTGTGTTAGATAAAGGAAACGGATACCCCGTGATACTTTTGGATTTTACTAAGGCTTTTGACAGAATGCATAATGGAATACTGTTGCATAAATTGGAGAGTATAGGATTAGATTATAAACTATTGCCATGGACAAGAGGATGGCTGACTGACAGATATCAAAAAGTGGTAGGGGAGGGTGAATCTGCAAGATTCCTGGTGACCAGTGGTGTGCCTCAAGGATCAGTCCTTGATCCATTGTTATTCAATCTGTAAATGACATTGGAAAGGATTTGACATGTGACATACAGCTATTTACTGATAATGGAAAGATAGATAGGTAGGGTAATCAGGAGTGCAGAATGATTTGAATAGGCTGGAATTGTGGACATGTGAAAATGGCTGTATTTCAGTGTTAATAAATGTAAAGTCATGCAGTTTGGTGTGATTAGATATTCAATGTCATATTATATTGGTGGGATTATGCTTGAAGAAACTGATGAGACTAGGGGGGATCTTGGCATTTTAGTTGACAGGAAGTTGAAGTTCAAGGATCATATAGCAAAAATTGTAAATACAATTCAGAGAATAATGGCAATACTGAAATGAACCTTGACATGTAAAGATAAGGAAGTCATTTTACCTCTTTACAAGGCCTTGTAAGACCTCACTTGGACTATTGCATGTAGGTCTCCTGGTTTCTGTTGTGATTCTGATGCAGTGGAGAGAGTGTCAAAAATGATATGAGGATGATTGTGGAATACAGATTATGAAGACAAATTGAGAATTTGTAGACTGCTGACACTAGCAAACAGGAGAAAGAAGGATGATATGATTGGATTTACAAACTTCTGAAAGAGTCATACATGATTTCAGTTGATGGAATTTTTCATTTTATGGATGGTGGGGAAAGGACAAGGGCATCGATGGAAGTTGAGAAGAATGAATTAACACACACTTGAGAACATTTTGTGTATCATATAAATGGCATTAATGTGATGTATTATACTTAACCTTTTTATTATATTTAATAACCCATTTATTGCATATTTCATTTTGTGCAACTGTTTTATATATAGCTGATTGATGAAGAAATGCAGAACCTAGAAAAACTAAAAAATTCCAAAATTAGTAAAAAGACAGATGTTGATGCCATGGAAGATGAGATAACAGAAGTCAGAAAACGACTGACTGCAGCACAGAAAGATATTGCTGCTGCTCAGAAATTAGTAACTGGACTTGAAACTAGGCTAGAACAGAAACGAGCTGATCGCCACAGTTTACTTCAGGCTTGTAAGGTAAATGTTTACATAATACCTAACAGTAATTTTATTGTTATTTGAAATAACTGTATGTTATATTTCAGTAAGATCACAAATTTTGAACCAGAATATATAAATTCTGAAATTTGTTTTTTTGCTTTTAATGATTTCTAAACAAACTCATGTGTTCACAGATTTCTGAGGATTATTTTATCGGGGAATTCTTACTTAATTCCATTTATGGCTGAAACTTGAAATGTCTGAATAATTAAGCATAATATATTATTGAGATCTACCAGTTTTTTTCTGAATGTACTGGATTAGCATAGAAATTTAAAATAAAATATCAGTAATGGTTGTACAGCATGACAGTTGAAATGTTATACAGTGATACCTCAGCTAACGAAGATAATTCGTTCCAGAATCACATTCGTTAGCCGAAATCTTCGTTAGTCAAAACGTGATTTCATATAGGTTTCTATAGAAAATCATTTAATTCGTTCTGGATGCTGCCTACTATTTAAAGATAAGTTGTATAAAATAGTAAAAAGCACACTATAAAAGGGCAAAAACTCACCAAAGGCTGAGATGAACAGCTACCAAATTAGATGAAGGAGAATGGAAAGTAGAATGAAAAACTGACGATCTTTATACTATTATATACACTTTATTAAACTGAAAATATGTATACAACGTTTTTACTACTCCTCTTCTTCAATAGCTGGCCTCTGTCTCTTTGCCAAAGGAGAAGTCAAAAATCTGTCCAAAGTTGATTAAACTTCTCTTTTTTTTTTCAGAATGCTTTTAAAGTGATTGAGACACTTGTCTTCAACCAAGGCACAAAGTCTGTTCATTTCAGCTTTGTTGGGATGCCACTTTGTAGCCAAAGACTGAAACTCTTCCCAGTAGTGCAGCATTTTTTTCTAATGTCACCTGTTGGCATTCTTCCCGTTTTATTGCTGTCCTCCTCCTCTGATGAGCACTCTTTATCTTGCTTGTCTCTTTCCTGATTCAGTTGCTTTTTCAACTCTTCAAGATCTTCTGTTGTCAGATCTTTTGAGTGTTCTTCAACTAATTCTTCTACATCTTCTTCATTTACCTCCAAATGTAATGCTTTGCCCAAGGAGACAATCTTATCTACAATGTCAGCATTTTCAGCAGCAAGTTCCCTAGCAGTATATTCAGCATCTTGAACACTGGAAACAGCACTTCTTATCTTGCAGCAGTCTGGCCCTAACTTTTTCCAGGTCGCATTAAGTGTCCTAACTGACACTTCATCCCATGCCATGGCAATGACTTGAATAGCATGAAGGATATGATAATGATCCTTCCAGAATTCCCTCAGAGTCAGACTGGTAAATGAAGTTGTATCTAAACATCTTTGGAACATGTGTTTTGTATACAATTTCTTAAAGTTTGATATGACCTGTTGGTCCATGGGTTGCAAAATAGATGTGGTATTTGCAGGAAGAAATTTTATCTTGAAGTTAAATTCCACCTCCAAATCTTCTTCCAAACCAGGTGGTTGCCCTGGAGCATTGTCCAGAAGAAGCACAGCCTTTTCAGGCAAGTTTTCTTCTCTCAGATACTTTTTCACCATGGGCCCAAACACCTCCACGATCCACTCTGTGAATATGCTTCTTGTTACCCATACCTTGGTGTTTGACTTCCAATAAACACTAAGCATAGGCTTGCAAACATTCTCCTTCTTGAAAATTCTTAGTGTCTCAGAGTGGTAGACCAACATTGGTTTAATTTTGAGATCACCATTTGCATTAGCACAAAATAAAAGAGTTATTCTATCTTTCATAGGTTTGTATACACTTCTCTTCTTTTGTGATAAAAGTTCTTTTTGGGCATTTGCTTCAAGAACAACCCAGTTTCGTCACAATTAAACAATTGTTCTGGCTTGTATCCATGAATGATAGTCCACTCCTGAAATTGTCTAACAAACTTCCCAGCCTCCTCTTTATTTGCACTGACTCCTTCTCCATGTCTAATTACACTATGGATCCCTGATCTTCTCTTGAACTTCTTAAACCATCCTCAATTGTGAGCAACTTTCTGCTTCCTTTGAATTCTTCCTCTGTCTCTCCTGTACTGTGTCCTGCCACATTTTTCTTCAAATTTTCATAAATCATTCTGGCTTTGCTGCAGATCATCTCTTGAGTCATGGTGTCACTAACCATTTGATGCTCATTTATCCAGATCATCAGATGCTTTTCCATTTCTTCATTCACAGAACTTCTTTGGGATTGAGAGGCCAAGGTCTTCACACCAGATGCAACTGAAGCTGCCTTAATCCCCTCCAAAAATTGTAGCTATGTTGATGATGATGCTATGCCATACTTGACTGCTAAATCCATAATTCTGACTCCTCTTTCATATGCTGAAATTATTTCTTTCTTTTGCTCAATTGTGAGCAACTTTCTGCTTCCCTTGGATTTTTTGCTTACTTTTTTTGGACCCATTGTCAAGAAAATTTTTTTCTGAAAAATATAAAAGAAATATGATATATAGCATATTATTTATTTAATTAGATAAGAATATAATTTACTGATTATAAATTAATTCCCCATAGCAGAATTTAGCCAAGTAAAGAATAAATGCTATCACACTGACCTCTCGCATTCACAGCCACACAGAGCATGCACCGTACTGACACTGGTGTGAGACGTCTCACTTCTCGCTGTCTCGAACGTAAACAACCCAGTCGGGTTGGTGGGTCTCCCCTATGTGATGTGGTCAGCTCATTTCTTTGTCACACACATACAGATGGAAAAGATAATCTCCTGGAATGGCCCAACCATTCATGTTTGCTGCTTTATGTTAGCGCATGCATTCGCTAATACATTCGTTAGCTGATTCTGAAAAACAGCGAAAAAAATCTTCATTAGCCGAAAAATTTGTTAGCAGGGTCACTCGTTAGCCGAGGTATCGCTGTATACTGCTGCTGGGTGTATTTGTATGTATGGTCATAAATTACTGAATAGGATTTAATGTGTTTCTTAATCATATAGGTACTTGAGAGCTATAACGATTTTGTCAGTTCTTCCTTCCCTGAAGAGAGATTGAGAGATAATTTGAATGCAGTTGACTGCTACACATTGAGTGAGATGAAAATAAAACAGTGTGGATTTTATGTACTATAGAGTAGATCCTTGGATCTGAATAAGTATATTCATGAGACTCTGAAATAGAGTTGTTGTTGTTGTTAATACAGACTTCATTTTTCTGAATTTTTTATGTGATCCCACCCATAGAAGGGTTTTAAAATTATATGTAAGAAGGATAATTAATCCAGAGACTAGAAATCAGGCTCTTGCACCAGTCGCATTAATTATGTTGTTGTTGCTGGTGATCTTTACACTGATTCTGAATACAAAATTTGTGGAGAACTTTATAGTTTTGAGGAGGATTAAAAACAAATTCCACATTAAAAAAGAAAATCTATAAAAGTTTTACAAAGGAATCAGGCAAATAACTCTCTGAGATATATTCTAAACTCAAATATGTAAATATTATTCAAGATAAATGGAATTTGAAAACAAGAGCCAAACCTTGTAGACTCTGAAGAAAATATTGATTCAGCTATTGAGGCATGAGATGAAATTGTTTGCAAGTATAGAAAATTCAGAACTGTTAGAAAGTTAGAGGCAGTAATGGAAAAGAAGAAACCAAAGCAATGTGTAAATGTACCTAAACAAAAATCATGGGAAGATTTTGATAAAAAGATAGAAGATAAATATAAGGAATGTTGCAAAGGCAATCAAAAACACTTAGCATTTGAGAAAAGAGTACAATAAAAGGAATCAGAGATAATAAAGATGACACAAAAACTGAAGAATCTGAAATGTGGGAAAGCAGTCAGAGATAAATGATATCCAACCAAAAATGCTCTGATATGGAAGTTTAAAACGCCTGGTCAGAATGTCAAATTTTAAATGATTGGTACCTCTCATAGAACTCATCTATAAAAAGGGAACTGCATGTGAAAATTACAGAGGAATTTCCCTTCTAAGTGTTCTAGGTAAAATTTATGTAATCATACTTGAGGGTCATAGTCTGCACTGTTATCCTAGTGGCTGCGCTTCTCAACCATATGCCTGGGAAAGGAGTGTCCTGGGTTCGATTCCCGTCACTGATGTGAGGAGCTTAAGGATCTTTTTTAGTCATAGCCAGGTTAGTCGGTCTTCGGCATGGACAGTAGGGTTTTTTTCCCCAGCTACAGCCATAGAATATACCGGGAAGCATAGGGCTAGTCACCTTATCCTCGGGACCAACACAGAAGGGCTTAGGATAGCTTTGTAACAGGCCAGCTGGCCCAGCACATAGAAGTGAGGAGAAGAAGAAGGTGTTTTTCATACTTGAGAAGAGGCTATAAGAAAAATTGTGAAATTTTTCATATAGCCTCTTTGTGGAATCAGATTTTAAGACAGTTGAGAAATCATTCAGATATAACATTGATTTTTATTTAAGTTTTATATTGATGTGACGAGGATCCAAGAGAAAAGTTCAAAAGGCTACCATTAAATGATGTGAATGGGACATTACAAAGAGCAATGTTGAATGTATATTTGAACTGTAAGTCAGTAGTCAGAATCGAAGAAAGCACACAAAGATGGTGTGAGGTAACAGATACGAGACAAAAGTGCACACTATCGCTTGTTCATCATCAGTCATTTCTCAATTATTTGTCATAAAGTGAAAATCTGATTTCAGTAACCTCTATTTGACCTGAACCTAGCTTGTTCTTCAAGTTTCTCTTACATAATCTTTCTCTACTTTTCAAATATGGTTTGCATAAATCTTACCTTGAACACTCAGTAGAGAAATTCCTCTTTAATTCTCACACTCACATTACTTCCTTTTTTTATAAATGAAAGTATGGGAGCTCTACTCCAATCATCTGGAATTTGATCTTCTGACAGGCCCTCTGAATTATGCAGCATATCCACTGCAGAACTTTTATACCTTCATATCATCTGCTCCTGCTATCTTTTTGCATGTCAAATTTATGATGGCTTTTTCTGCTTCAAGTATTGATATGTACTCCTAATTGTATTGAATAGCTTCCAGAACATTTTGCCTCCTTTCTGATATTTATTTTCTGTATTCTTAACAAAGTCTTCCTATAGCTCTCTGTATGCTTTCTTCTTTTCCAGGATTGCTTCTTTAATTTCTTGTGTCCACCATGGTATTCTTATTTTTCTATCCTTGCATATGCCGCCATGCCTCCTTTGCTAAATCAATTAATCAGTGTTTTCTTGATTGATTTAGCAATGGAGGCATATGGTGAATTTTCCATTGAGACTACAAGGTTTCATTCTTGTTTTTGAACAGATTCATTTTTTCTTCAATATATTTGTATAGTTCAGTGTGCAATTTACCTGTAAAAATGCTCAACTTTAATTCTTTTTAAAACTTTCTTACATACTTTTTTTTTAATGTGCTATTCAGTTTTATCCTACTTAGCACTAAGTGATGGTCACTTCCAATTTCAGATCATCTTGTATCCTGAATTAGCATGAAGATATCAATAATGACATAATTGATGAGGCTTTTCTTATTTCTTGCATCTTCTCTCCACATGAAGTTGTGCATATCTTTATGTTGGAACATTGTGTTAGTAATGACTAGTCCATATCTGAAGTAGGATTCTTTCACTTTCTGATATATAGCACTTCCTTCTTGGTCAGAAGTACAGATATTTGTCATTGTTTTAGATTTTTAGGTACTTATGGTTAATCCATATTTTTTAAGAGTATAAGCTAATTTTGTGGTGATCCTGAAAATCTGATTTGTTTTCTGCTAGAAGATCAATATCATTGGCAACTTTAAATTGTTTATTCTTCTTCCTCCTACCATCACTCCAATATCGTAGTTCTCCATGGCTTTATTTATGACATATTCGAGGAAACAGTTTAATAACATTGGTGATAATTTACACTCCTGTCTCATTCCTCACTCCATTGGAAAGAGAATGCTATAATTTCCCTTGATTTCAATCCTCATTTCAGAAGATGAGTACAGGGATTCAGTCAGTTGGATTATTTTGCTGTCTATTCCATAATGTTGCAGAAAGCTCCAAAAGGCATCATGCCAAATAGAACCACAGACTTTCTGTAGGTCAATAATATTATGTCACGTTCCTTTATTACATTCTACATATTTTTCTCCAATGATATGGAGTGTAAATATATGGTCAGTTGTCCTGTTCTTTCTAGATCCAACCTGGAAGTATGCAAAATTAAATTCCGTTATTATTATGTGACACCTCCAAGGAGTCCAAAGACTCATTGAGAGAGGACACCTACTCTACAACTCTTCTTCTCCACCGCTTAATTCATCAACTACAGCAAACCACCACTAACATCATCTATACTAAATGCCATCATTTTGCTTCAGTATGTTAGAATAAGATGTCTAAAAATATTTTGCTTGGGTGGCTGATGAGGCTAATTGTTCTAAAATTATTGCACTTTTTTACTCTTTCCTGTTTTTTGAATGAGAATAAGGATGACTGCACCAATCTTTTGGCCAGATCTCATTGTTCTATACCTGTTAGCAAATTTTATGGAGTGCGCTAACAATTCTTTAAATAGTTCTGTTGGAATATGGTCAATTCCTGCTGTTTTTCCCAATTTTGATCTTAAGATGGTTATTGTTACACTTGAATAGTTTACTTGATTAATTTCTGTTTATTTTACATTGCAAAAATGAAGACTTTTGGATCTTCTTTGATAAAAAGAGAAAATAAAATTTTGCTTTCCCTAAATATAATATCTGTCAAATTTTTAAGTGTAGAGCCAAAATGCTTCAATTTTAAATAAGTTAGATATTGAAATGAAGGATATTATGGATCCATCCATATTTTCTAGCCAAATGTAAAAAGAACATCCATATTTTCTAGCCAAATGTAAAAAGAACATTGTGTTTAAAAAACAATGGAGCATTAAAATCAGAAAAATATATTGCACTTATTTCTTCAAATAACAAAAATATTAACGGGCCTCTGTCTCACACCAGATAGCATCAAATAGACTGTCCTCTCAGAAAATACTTCGGCCCTTGCATTCTATATCATCTTCAGTTAACCAAGTTATACTGATGTCTATAACTTTTGGTCAAGTTGGCCACATATGATGTGCATAAGGATGATATTAGTTATGAAAATTATAAGGCACAAGCCACAAGAGTTGCAAATATTGTACAGAAAGCTAGGTTTGAGTATGAAAATCTAGTTGTGTAAGCTAAAAGAATTGTATGGTTATGCTGCAAGATGAAGAAAGAATGAATGTGAAAGAATAAAATAACTTTACTGACTAGAGATAGAAGATACAGAAGAGATTGTTTAACTGGTAGTGTATGCAACATTAAGCTCAGTGCTACCTCTTCAATGGCTGAAGACTGTATATGAAGAGGAAGTACTTAGAGCCATTGCATAAACTAAATAAGAATTTGGCAGTTAGCATGAATGCTAACTGCCAAAAACAAGACTGTACTGTAGACCATTGTATATCCACACAGTTGTTCTACAGAATTTTGTTATGCAAATTAATGTAAGCTTAAATATTCTTTCAAATGAATAGTTTCTGTTGTCAATGCATTTATATTGTGAGAACTGCATAACTAATTGCTTGTTTTTATATTTATATAGTTATGCATTGTTTACATGTTCTGTTTATGTACAGCAGCAAATTTAACAAAGTAATTGTAGTAGAAGTTTCGCTTGTTACTTTGTTTAGAATAAGTAGTATAGTTTAATGTTTAAACTACATAAGTTTAAAATACTTACTTTACTTGAACTGCTTTCAAGCAAGGCACAATGAAGATAACATGTAATGGCAGCAGTTTTCTCTCACTTCATGACTGAAGTGGAACCAAAAATATCATGCCCTCTGGAGCATGTGTGAGTGAAGAGAACACAATAACTAGTAAACAGCTGGAGAGGTGATGTTATGATATGGAAGAGTTTTTGAAACAAGTAGCGGGGTGGGGGGGGTGTTCCATGAGCATCATTCTTTTAGAAAGAAAGATGTTTTGAAAGTTATTCAGCTGTTATGTTACAAAAATAACTGGAATAACACTCGTGGAAGAAATTTATAAGAACTTGATAAATAAAGCCAGCAATGGTTGGTCAATTGGTAGAGCCTCTGCTACTAATGGAACAAGTTAAGCAAGTTCGAGCGCAGTTAGTAGTTGGAAGGGGTCTTCATCGTTCAATGCTGTTGCCACGCTCTCTCTCGATGAGGCTTTGGACTCCCTGGAGGTGTCACATAATAATAAGAATAAGAATAATAAAAGTTTCTCATATAGAAGGAGAAATGCTTATCGGATATTAAAAGTTCCATTGGAACAGTGATTTATTGGTTGTTTTATAGATTAGATACAGCAAGTTGATTTTAAGTGTTTGATCATTTTTCCTTGGAAACCTTTCATACAGAAAGAGGAAAAAATTGCGAATCTTGAAGACAAAAGTAGAAACAATAGATGTTTTTATGTGATTATTTTTTTTTTTTTTTTTTTAGAACCATTAAGGGAGGAATGCTAGACAATGTTTGAAATCGAGGATTTATTGTCCCAGTGTGAACTTTCTTATCTCTTACTATGAAAATACAAAATCTACAGTTATTTTGAATATTTTTGTAAGAGAAAAGTTATTTTCAGAAAAAGAACTGTTTCTACTAAAGAAATGAAGAAACTGTTTCTTTCTAGAGAAGTCCAGATGAAGTTAAGAAATGTTAATTTTACCTGGCATATTTTGGGCCCACCTCGATAAGATGTGATTTAGTTAATTATTAAAGTGAACAATGTTTTAAGAATAGTTTAGCAAACAGTTATTTTTATTTTAAGATGAGTTACTGTGGTTAAAGATATTTATTTTTTTAATGTATTTTAGTATTATTAATCTCTGTTTTGTTTTTGTAAATAGAGTTGTTGTTATGTCGTTACTTTCTCTCTAATTTTCTTTCTTTATTATCTCAATATCCGCCATTATCTATTCTATTGTCTAGCATATCTTATTTCTATCTAGGGTTATTTCCTCTTCAGATACTGGCAAAATTTGTATTATGCTGCACCAGCCAGTAGCCTATAACAGAAAAGATTCTTGCTCAGGAAAATAATCCTAGATCTTAAGGCATACACACATTATTTTATTCTTCGTTACGATTATATAGATTTCTGGTACTTTGCAATCATGACCTGTAATCTATTGTTGTATAACTTCTAAATTCTTCCCACTAAGGTTTTATTTTTATAAGTGGTAATTTGTCCTTACAATCAGGCATAACTCAGGCATATGTAATAAAACATGTTTATTGGGGAATCAAATATTTTACAGTTAAAAGGAACATATATTCAATGCTAAAGAAATTAGTACATGCTATATCATGTTGCATAACCTGTAATCTCTTTCCACAAGTTATTCTTAAGTTACACATATACACATTCTTAAGGTTTTCAATTAAAAGCTCTCAGTAATACCCGTTTCATTTTATCAGGTTCAATCTCATAACTGCCTCCAGACAATCTCTGCTAAGGTTACTAGTTATTTTCAAAAAGGAATTCTTACTAAAGTCCTCTATTAATTGTCCATACTTTATGTTTACACACGTTTTTTCTTCCTCTAACAATTCTGAAACATACAATGAAATATTCTACATTACTGACTCTGTTCCGGACAATATGTTGCTTCCACATGGTCTGGTTACCTTCTGCTTATTCTGTCTGCATTTGGCGATGAGCTCACGCTGTCATTGAATTCTGCTACCGGATACGAATGCATATTGCTGCTGCATCTTAGGGGACTTTCTCCACTCTTTCCGATGGGACATCCAGTGATTGGCACGATTCTGCAAGGTCGATAATTCACGAATGTCTCCGCGTGGAATTTCTTAGGCATCTTCAGGGAAAAGGCCCACTGTTCTACATCACAACACCTACACACATCTTTCACGAGCCACCAGTCAAAATCACTAAGCAGGAACCAGGAACAAGAGAGCGAGATATGGTGCGCATCTCCTTATATTCTCCATATCTTTTCCGCACGACACTCTTTATTTTATGCCCCCAAGTCAATCCTTTGCTGTTAGGGTGCTGTTCTTGGAAAACATGCCTGCATCACCTTCCACGTATGTTATTGCCCATGGCATTACGCCGATCTGGGTGGCTAGCACGCGACCTTTGAACTGTTACTTAAAATTGTCTGGAGACTTACAATACACTGGATATCTTAATGAACTAAATTATTTTCCTTACACAAATTCTATATTATGATACAAATTCTCACTTTGATCTCTGGTTAAATAACAATAAGACCTTAGTAATTTACATACAAAGGAATATATATACACTTTCACATACAGTAAACAAGTTTTCTCTATTTTCTGCTGAAGTGCAGGCATCTCCTTTAGTTGTTAGTTAAATCCTGAATGAATAATTCTCAAAATTTTCTCATTCAGGATCTAACAGTGTGAAGACTCAATTTACTTAATTTTTCTTGAAGTTAAGATTGATTTTTGATTATAAGTGCAATTGGAAGAATGACGGTACATTGCGCCCTTCGATTGGAAGAGGCCTAAGTTCGATTCTCGTCGTGACAGGAGGAATCTTTATATGGACGTTTTTCAATCGAAGGTGAGTTAGCCGATCTCATACAGAGGTAGCAGGGTTTTTTCTCCCAGAAACTCTGGTGTTTCATGATGCATACAGACAAATCAGCCCATCAGAACACACTCAATTTACAGTCAAAAAAATACTAGTTGAGGTTGAGTGTAGTAAGTGGTGGAGACGGAGAGTTGTTTTACAACAACTCTCCATCTCCACCAATTGGTTCAAAACAATTAAGGAATATTTTAGTTTCTTTCGGATAATTATAAATTTCTGCAAATAATTATAACTATTGGGTACTTTATACATGAATAAATATTTCTTACTTATGGATAGGGTGTAATTGATGAGATATTGTTTAAATAATCGATATTTATTACAAATTATACATTTTAGCATGAAATAATTTTAACAAGAATTGCCAAAAAATGCTTTGGTTAATTTTTAATAGTGCGTATGGTCACCATTAACAGCCAAAACAGTGGTATATCTTGATTGCATGGACCGGATAAGATGGTCAAACAGTTCTTGTGGGATATTTCCCCACTCTTCTGTGAGAGCAATTTTGAGCTCTTGAAGCAATCGTGGTGGCACCAGTTGAGCAGAAACGTGCCTACCTAAAGCATCCCAGACGTGTTCGATTGGATTACAATCCGGTGAACAGGCAGGCCAGTCCATTCGTTCAATACCTTCTTCAAACCACTCTTTTACCAAATTTGCACGGTGTGGACGAGCATTGTCATCCATAAAAATGAATTATGGCCAATTGCAGCAGCATATGGGCGAACTATAGGTTCCAAAATCTCATCGCAATACCTTTGGGCTGTTAAGGAACCGTTTCTGATAAAATAGTGATCAGTATTGCCACCTGTACTTATTCCATCCCATACCACCGAACTCCTACCTTGATGTTGGCATCTTTCATGAAGAAACTGTGGATTATTTCTTGTTCCACTTTCACGCCATATCAAGATATGTCGGTTATCTGGTTGCAGACTGAACACATGGACTCGTCACTAAAAAGTACACGAGCCCAATCCTTATTTGTCCAATTGCAGTGTTCCTGTGCCAAAATTCTTCGGGCTCTTTTGTGATTGCATTAAGTGGAATTCAAACCATTGGTCTTCGAGCATATAAAGGATAGGATATGGCATGAAGTGCCATATCCTATCCTCGTGAGAAACATCGTATCCATCCATTTCTCCTCTTGTCAGAATGTCATTCTCATCTAGCCATGTCTTACTTATTCCAATAATTTTTGGTGAATATACTCTATTAATGCTACCATCTACCATTAATTATTTTGGTATTCAAAATAATTACCTTTATTTTGAATACTTCTGGCATTTGTAAACATACATACTGACTTATTTCTAGTTTTATAATAAGCCTTAGCCAACCAGCTCCTCAGACCCCCCCCCCAATAAACTTAAATGGAAAAGATATAGAAATAAGAAATATAGAAATAAAAAGAGAAATCAGACAGTGTGTTGGGGGAGGGGATGGTTCTATCTCACGAGAATTATTTATTATATTGAATATGCTATGAGAAAATTGAACTGGGAGAAAAGAGAATTGAATATCGATGGAGAATACTTGATTGATCTATGATTTGCTGATGTCATCACCAAAAGAATTAGAACATGTGATTATTTAATTAAATGAAGTGTGTTTGGAGGCCCTCAAATAAATATGGACAAATCATAAATAATGTGTTGTGAAAATACTCCAGAATGAGAACAAAACATAATAAATCAAAGACTAATAAAAAAAATTGTGAGTCGATATAGATATCTAAGATAAATCATTATAAATTACCATAAACTTCATAATGAAATTTCAGCTAGAATAATAGGATGGAAAGTGTTTAACCGTTAAAAATATATTTAAAGGCAATTTACTAAACTGCTTAAAAAGAAAAATCTACAACTAGTGTGTGTGTGTGTGTGTGTGTGTGTGTGTGTGCGTGCGTGCGTGCGTGCGTGCGTGCGTGTGTACTTCCAAGAATGATCTGTGGTATTGAAATCTGGAGCCTAACTGAAAACATCACATAAAATACGGAAGAGCCATTTTGGGAATAACACAGTTAAATAAAAAGAATAATACTCGGATACGGGAGCAAACAAAGTTAATATACATCGCATTAGTTTTTAAATGCAATAAATGGTGCTGGACAGGACATATGATGTCTGGCAACAAGTGGACAAAGAGAACAACAGAACAGACATGAAGAACTAGTTGTCAGAAGCCGAGTAGGGGATCGGTGGGAAGATGGGATGATACAATAAAAATATTTTATTGACATTTATGGTGAAGAGATGTATAGGACGATCCATAACAAAGAACAGATGGAAGGATCGAGAAATCATCTAACAAGGTAGTAACGTACAAATCTTCCCTTTTATGTGTTATCTATTAGAGACGAAGGTGTAAAATGGACAGAGTTTAGAAGAGAAGAGAGAGAGAGGTTTTGATTCCTGTGTTATGTTAATCGAATTGAACTGGTAGTCTGCATTTCATAAGTTGTCTAGACCAAGTTTAATGTGTATGGGTTATTAGTAATCTAGTTTAATACCGACATCCATGTTTGTGATATAGATGAACATAAGATTCTCATGAGTGTGTTTGAATAGCTTGTCTGTTTGATTATTATTATCCTGCTTTACTTGTACTTTAGTATTAACCTTGATTTGCTTGATTATATGTGTTGTTTAAATTGTAATGCTCTTAAATAGATAATGAATATGCTTTCCCGTGTATACCTGAGTTTGTCTGAGTAAGAGATTGAATTTTACCACTCACGAAAATATCGAACCAATGTTTAGAGGGAAAAGGGGGAATTTAATATTGTCAAGGCCATGACTGTATACTAAGAACTCAATCTACTTAATCTATATAAGGTATTTCTTGAATTCTGGGAAAGTTTCTTCGGATAAGAATTTGTATCCTAGCGTTCTGACTGGTGCAGCATAAACAAATAAATTTTGTCAGAGCTCGAAAAGAAAAACAGCCCCAGAAAGTCAGTTTCGAAGCCAGATCTCAGTAGGCACAAAGAGGACAATAGAGGTGAATTATAACCAAAAGGTAAAAGGACACACAATGTAACAATGCACAAGTATTACATAGATATTTCAATCTGAAACTTCAGTGTAACTGATAAATTTTAAAAGTAGAATATAATTAAGATCAGTGAACTAAGTTTCTTAGATCGAGAAAAATGTTAAACGATGAAGTCAACAAAAAAGACATTCAGAAAACAGCTTTTTTTTTGTAGAAAACAACTTTTCGTGATCTTTTTAAAATTCTCTGGAAGGTTGTAGAAAGTTGTAAATTATACTTGCCAAGAAATTATATTATTTAATCCTCTATATCGAGTGTAAACAAATGAAATGTGAAACACCTTCACGACTTGGTTGCTTGTTGAAAGTTTTTTTCACTCTGTTATACTATAAATTAAAGATGCCAAGAAATTACATTCTTGGTTTCATTCTTTATCCAAGTGTGATCAAACAAAGTTTGCATGTGAAGTAACTTCACAACCGGGCTACTTGTATGTAGAGGCTAATGATTTCACATCAGTTGCCTTAGTATTCCATAATGCTATGCATTATGGTAAGGGCCACTACCCAGACCGGTTTTGGCCTTTATTGAGGTCTCATCAATGGGAGCCAGACCCAGAAAAGATACTAAGGCAAGTCATTAGCTTCTACAGGGTGGTTCAAAATTCCACGTACAAACTTTGAGGTGAGGTAGAGAACATCAAAATCAACCATATTCACATAGGAAAGCATGACTGGAAACGCCGCCCAAAAGTGATAGGTGGCGCTTTTCACCAGCGCTCCAGGTGAGCAATTGGGGCTTCCTCATTCAAACTTTCAATGTCGTACAATGACCATGCATCGTTTTACAAACATTCAGATGGTAAACATGCACCTCGTTTACGGGTTAGCTGACAGTAATGGACGAGCTGCTGTATGAACGTATCACGAAAGGTAACCAAACAGACGTGTACCCCATCAGCAAATGTTTGCGCATTTGCATCAGAATTTGTGTGACTATGGATCATTCAGGGATTGCAGGCATGATAATGGGCAGCCACAATCGATGGACAATAATCCAGAGACAAACACACGTGCCGTTGCTTCTGCTATAGGAGTATCTCGATCCAGTGTATTGCGCATTTTGCACTCTGAGTCCTTGCATCCATCTCATCTACAACGTGTCCTGTTACTAATGGCTGAAGATTATTCTCGATGTGTGGAATTCGCTCAGTGGTTTCTGCAGGAAAATACCATAGACCCGGATTTTCCAACTTGTGTTTTGTTCACGAATGAAGCATCATTTACTTGCGAAGGGGTCTTCAATCACCACATTGCTCATGTGTGGGCCCATGAGAACCCACATGCTGTGCAATCACATGCTGCACAACAAGACTTCGCCATTAATGTATGGGCGGGTATTGTCGCTCACTGTTTAGTCAGCCCATACCTGTTACCACCCCGACTGGACTCTAAGAAGTATCCGACCTTTCTGAAGAAGTTCTGCCAGAATTACTGAACAATGTTCCAATGACTGTGCGTCGGCAGATGTGGTTCCAACATGACTGGGCACCAGCCCATTTTGGCATTTCTGTGCGTCAGTATTTGGACAGATCTTTTGGGACTCGATGGATTGGGCGTGGGGGGGGGGGGACCTTAAAGCCATGGTGTGCGAAATGCCTGTTGCCTCTGACATGAACCTCATGGCAAGAATTGCCATCGCTGCTGCTAATATCCGGGAAACTCCAGTTATTTTCGAAAATGTACAGCAATCAATACATCGTCGGTGTCAGGCATGCATCACTGCTAATGGTCGTAACTTTGAGCACCTGATGTGAAACCATATTATGTATCTAACTATTGAACTGTTCAGTTATGCCTAATAAAGTTTTTTTACACTTCTTACTGCCTTTTGTTATTTCTGTATCTTTGTGTCCCTGTTAGTACCTTCTATGGGCATTTACAGTTATGCTGTAAATGCCCATAGAAATGCCTATGTGAATATGGTTGATTTTGATGTTCTCTACCTACCCTCAAAGTTTGTATGTGGAATTTTGAACCACCCTGTATATACGAGTTGCCCAAGTTCTGAGAATAGTTCAGGCACAAACTTGTTTGCTTACACTTGGATAAAGGATTAAGCCAAGTATATAATTTCTGGGTATCTTTAATTTATTTTAAATCAAGGTTGAAGTAATGCAAAAGTCATAAGTCATATATTCAAAAGTCAAGTAGCACAAAGGTGTCATTCCTTATTACTAAAATACTCTGGATTAGAGATAGATGTTAAAAGTTTTTTCACTTGGATAAAGAATGAAATCAAGAATATAATTTCTTGGCATCTTTAATTTATAGTATAATCAAGTGAAAAAAAACTTTCAACGTCTGTATCTAATCCAGAGTATTTTGGTAATAAGGTGTGACACCTTTTGATTGCTTGTATACGGGAAATGTATGACTTCTGCAGTACTTCATCCTTTGTATATTTTCTGGTTTTAGTTCCCGCTTATGTGACCTTAATTAAGATAGAAACTGGTCTGGGTAGTTTCCCTTCCCATGATGCATAGTATTATATTTGTCCATGAGGATATACAGGGTGTTCGGGATAAATTTGACATATTTATAATTAATTATATTTTTCCGTAAGTTACATGTATTAACACACACTTCTCTTCATTTAAAAGTTTGGACCCTTCTTCATTCATATACAAGATGTCAGAAAGGATGGATAGCTGGAACCCACCTGAATCATGGAAGAGAATAACTTGTATCATGATGATTCGTGCCCGTCATCAAAATAAGGATATTACGACTGCTGCCCAATGCTCCCTGAATACAGTAAAAACAATCAGGCATGAACTAGAGACTTGCAATGGTGACTACGAGGATGTAGCAAGAAGAAAGATCCCTAGCAGACGATCTGATTGCGTTCGTACAGCAGAATTCCTCGCAAATCTGCAGGAACAGGTGTTGAAGAACCCTGGCATTGGAATTCGGGCTTTGTTCGTGGAGTTGCTAACTGTAGTCAAGCCCTGGATAACAAGGGTAGCCAATGGTAGGCCGTATGTATGGCAGCAGGATTCGGCCCCTTGCCACACCTCTGGGAAAAGTCAAAAATGGTTGTCTGAAAATTTCTACGACTTCACCAGTCCAAATGTTTGGCCTCCAAACTCCCCAGACCTTAACCCCATGGATTATTTTGTATGGGGCGCAGTTGAAAAAGACACCAATCGCACTTCCAGTAATACAAAAGCCCAGTTAATGGATAAAATTAAAACAGTTTTTGCGGCCCTTCCCAGGGAGACTGTAGCATCAGCTTGTTCGAGGTTCCGAAGCAGAATTGAAGCTGTGATCGATGCTAATGGTGGTTATTTTGAGTAAATCTTGTTGATAGTATTGTAATTAACTCTGCCTGTAATGTTTTTTTGTCAATTCATTAAATTTAATAGATACAAAGAAGATTTTCTTTTTCCTTACGAAACTGTCAAATTTATCCCGAACACCCTGTATATCTTGCATTATGGGATATTAATGTAATTGATGTGAAGTTACTTCAAGTGTACTTTTCATAATACAAAGTACACGTTTCTCAAATATGTATATTGCTATGTATTATAGGTAGGCTCACTACCCAGGCAGTTTTTACCGTTATTAAGGTCTCATCCGTGGAACCAGACCCAGAAAGATACTGAAGTTGATAACATTAATGCAGACGTCATATATTTCCCATGTACAGATAGCAATTTTGCTATTTGTATATGCCTCATGAACTTTTAACAGCAAAATTTAAATTTAAAATCATAAAAAGGAATATACAGTCATACCCTGAAGTTATGCGGTATGTGGGACCAACAAAAAGCGCGTGAGTCGGGGTATAATTTTGCATGTAATTTATATATACAAACATACAATTGGGACCAAAGGTTTACAAAAACACCTATATTTTTTAAGAAATATAATCATAATTGTAGTTTTTTGTACATAAAAAAAAAAGAAAGTTATTTCGATGTCAGTGGTTTCATAAAATCTAATAGATTTGTCTGACAGCATAATGCCTTTTTCTTATCATGCAAAATTTCTTCATAGCAGGCTAATGATTTTTTTATTCCTTGCCTTGTGGCTACAATTCATTCCTCGTTAGAATCTATGTCCTCCAAAATCTGTAAACCTTTCTTTTATGATTGTTCTTACTGTGGATTCCTGTAGGTCGAACTTCTTTGCTAGCTCACAAATTTTCATTCCGCCTTCAAAATCCTTAATGATGTTGAGTTTTGCTTCCAAAGTCAATGTTTTTCTTTTCTTGCTAGCTGTAGAAGAATCGGACTTGCTTCTTTTGGATGACATTATTATTTTTTATGTGATAAAATTTTTTTATCAAGAACATAACATTAAACAATCGCAAGGTCTGTAGACTATAAAAATTGTGTATGAATGGAGACCCCACAAAACACGTCAGTGCTTGTTCACAGCATGTGCGACACTGGTTAATTTAGCCGGCGCCGGAAAGATACAACTAGTGGTGAGGCATGAAGTGAGACGGGAATACGTACATATAAGAAACCGCTTAACTCCGGATTCACGTAAGTTGGGGTATGACTGTATCAAACTTATAGAAGAAAATCTCAATGATAATCAAACAGAAAATATAGAAAAGTTATGGGAAGAAGGGAAAGAAAATTTAGCAACTGAAGCCCTTGGTCATATCGTTAGGACCAATAATGAGTGGATGACTGCTAAAAGAAGAGAAATGAAACCAAAAATCACAAAAGAAAACTCAACTGAAAACAGGAATACCTACAGTTTAATTAAAAAAGAAATAGATTTAAAATATAAAAAACAAAAAGAGGAATACCTTGAAGAAAAAGCCAAGCAATGTGAAGAAGCCAATAAAAAACATTATTTGAAGACTATTTTCAGAACAATAAAGGAAATATCTAAAATGTATGTTCCTAAAGCAATCATATTAATAGATCAAAATGGAAAAATTACAGGAAACAAAGATGAAATGAAGAAAATATGGTACAACTATTTCACTGTAAACTTTGGAAACAATAACACAAACCATTTACCAGAACTTAACACAAGCTTCATATAATTCTTGATGAAGAAATATAAAGCACTCAACGAAATGAAAGATGTGAAAGCTACTGGTTTTGATAATATTACCAAAGAATTATGGAAAGAAGGTGGAGAAAGAGTCATAAATTACCCTAGAAAAACTGTTTAACAAAATAATTATTGAAGAGAAATTTCCTAAAGATTGGAAGATATCAAAAATAATTCCATTGCATAAAAAAAAGGTGACAAAAGATTATGTGCTAACTATAGGCTCTCTACTTAATCATGCTTACAAGATTTTCATCTATATTATACAAAACCAAATTAAATCTATCTATGAAGAAACAAATCGGCTTCAGAAGTGGCAGAGGAACAGTTGTTGCAATTTTTGTAATACAGAGACTAGCATACTTTACAATAACAATTCTATTCTTTGACTATTAAATTAATTAAGAAATTTACAACGTATACTGGAATATTAATTAAAAGAAACTTTAATAAATGCTTCCTATATTTCGGCAATGTCACATTGCCATCTTCCTGGGAACACACAACTATGACACGTGCATGCAGGCACTGCAAAAAAGCAAATGAAGCAGAAGAGAGAAACTACTGTTGTTCCTAGAGTCCTAATGGTGCCCCCTAGCAGGCTATATTGTGTTGTCTTGGCTGTTGGGCTGATGTTTTCATGATGCACACTTTTCAAATTTGAGGCAGTCTCATGCACCCAAATTTGTTGAGGTTTGGAAAGTTTTTTAGAGCTGAGGCTGATTCTGTGAACAATCTTTCATATTTAAACTTGCTGTGGTGTATTAACATGGCTTTTTGTGACACATTCTGTGGCAGGTATCCAGAGCATGGTCTGCAAGCCCAGAGTGACTGTACTGGTGAAACCAAGTGTAGTCTTTGTGTTCTGAATTCCTGACATTTGCTGACCTGCCTGTTTGGCCAAAGTAGGACAGTTTGCAGCTGCAGTGGACCTGACCTGGTATACCCCAGGTAGGTCTAGGGGAAGTGGTTAGTCTTTGGTGGAGTGGATAAGGGATGCCAATTTTTTATATGGTTTGTAACAAGAAATTGGTCATGGCTGCCGGTGAAAATTTTAAGTGGGGGTGCTGCATTTACAAAATAAAATAAAAAACAATAATAATAATAATAAATTATTTTTTTTCCTAATCAGTAACCAATTTATTAATAAATAAATTTACATATTATAAAATTGCTTTATTAAAAATATTTCACCCTCACCACGAACAAACACCAATAATAAAAGTTTCGTATCTCACAGAAATAACACGTGCAAGCATACGATATACTGCCCAACCAAGTAGTGTCGCAATGACTCGTGACGTGCGATCACAAGCGCAAACGAATATCGGCGAGTCTGTCTGCATTTGGCCAAACATGATAATTCTGACACTGCGTTAAATCACAGTGTATTTGTTTTGTGTAACGATAATTGAAAAAATTATTCTTTTCATATTTTCCACAGTGACACTCATTATAATTCAGCCTTGTATCTATAATAAATAAATAATTATATGTTATTTTAACAGAATAAAATAAGATTTGAAAAAAATAGTTCACTCTCACCACGAACATGCACCAATAATAAAAGTTTCGTATCTCACAGAAATAATGCGCACAAGCCTACGATAATAATAAAAAATATTATCATATTTTAAAGTGAGTAAAAGATGCACTGCCCAACCAAGCAGTGTTGGAATGACTTGTAACGTGCAATCACAAGCGGCGAACGAATATCGGCGAGTCTGGCTGCAATTGGTCGAATGTGATAATTCTGACACTGCATTAGATTGCAGTGTATTTGTTTCATAAGCTAAAGCGTTAATCGAACAATTCCAATTATTAACTATTCAATCAATGTCAAAACATAAGCTGTAACCTTTAACATCTATTGCATTTATATACTGTTGTAAGCATTGTTATTATTTATAAACACAAACAAATTTAAAATTTTTCATTTTTTCCTTGCGGGGTGCTGCAGTGTCATGGTGCTTATGTACGGGCCTCCACTGAAGTCAGGTCATATTTTTTTAAGATTTTGGTTATTTTTTCAGAGGTGCCCCAGATATAGGGAATGGTGATGGATTTAGTGTAATCTTTGTTATGTAGGGGGGGGGGGGGTTAACTGTTTTAATATTTTTGGGGGGGGGTTGTAGCCATTGGCTGAGAAAGTATTAAGGATGTGGTTTAATTCAGTGGTTAGGGCATTGTCATCTGAACAGATTAATTTTGCCCTGTTATATAGTATTTTTATAACCCCATATTGTTGTGAGGGTGGGGGGGGGCGGGAATTGCTGGTGAATGTATCTGCCTGTATGGGTGGGTTTTCTGTAAACAGAGAAAACCAAGGATCCATCAGGTTGGGGAGTGATTAGAGTGTCTAAGAAAATGAGACTATTATCTTCCTCTTTTTCTAAGGTGAACTGGATCCTGGGGTATTGACTGTTTAAATGTGTTAAGGAGTGAAGTGTATCTGAGCCATGTGGCCAAACAGCGAACACATCATCAATGTAACGAAGCCAAATGGTGGGTTTTTGTGGGGGCAAAGTTTAAGGCTTTCTCTTCAAAAGTCTCCATAAAGAAGTTTGCCATGGGTGGGGAGAGTGGTGAACTCATGGCTGTCCCCTCTATCTGTTTGTAGAATTTTCCTTGCCAAACGAAATAGCCTGAGTTCATTGTAAACTGAAATAGGGCTGAGATATCAGAAAGAAATTTGGCTTGGATGAGCTCTAAGGTTTCCTTCAGTGGGACATTTTTGAATAGGGAGGAGACATCAAAACTGACCATTATGTCAGTATGTTGTAGTGAGAAGTTTTCTATACTGGCTTTGAAGTGGGCTAAGTGTTTGGCTAATTTGTATGTGGGGGAATCAATGCCATCCACTATGGGATGTAATGGCACATTTTGTTTATGTATTTTTGGAAGTCCATATATTCGGGGAGGTTTAGAGTTAAAAGGTTTTAGTTTGTTGGTAACTTCCACAGGCCAAGAAGTGACCTTCTTAAGGAGAGTCTTTGGAGTGTTCTAATTTGGGATCTGGTGGGATTATATTCAATAGGAAGGTAGGTAGCTTGATCTAACAATAAAGCATTAAGCTTACCTGTGTAGACCGTTTGGTTGAGAACCACAGTGGCATTTCCCTTATCTGCTTTGGTGATTACTATTTCTTGTAGAGCTTTAAATTCGCCTTTGGTTATGTTGGTTTTTGGTGGTCTTGCTTTGGTGAGAACACCGGCTACATCCAGTCTGATATTGTTGGTGATGTGGTTTAGAAGGTTGCAAATGCCAAGTTCTATCTGAATCATTATTTCTTTGGCAGGTATTTTCTTTGGAGATATGGCAAAATTGTGGCCACGTGCCAGTGCATTGAGTGCCTCAGGTTTCAAAGTAACGGAAGAAAGGCTGACTACAGTGTTGAGTGGTTGTTGCGGTTCAGAGGTAGAGTCCTTTTTCAAGTTTTAAAATTTTTTGATGTGCCGACTTCATATCTTTTCAAATTCTTTTGCTGCTGAAGTGCACGAGACATCATAGAGAATTGTCCAAAGGTCTTGGTTCAGCGTGTCGGAAAGCTCCTCCTCTAGCACCCGAATAGTTTTGTTTTTGTCAGCTATGAGAACGTGAGTAGCGGTAGTTCTTGTAGTAGGGTGAAGCTAGCACAGTTATAAATCCTGAGAGCCTTCTGTGAAGAGAAACGGTGCTTCAATTTTACACAATTTGGGATTACCTCATTATCCCGGCAGCGTTTTAGGAAGGTCAAACAATTTAGTTGTCTTGCGTGCAGTAGAATCTCCGTGGATGATCGTAATTCTTGTAGAAAGGCTTATACGTTGGGTAACACATGACTATTAAATTATTTAAGGAATTTACAATGTATACTGGAATATTAATTAAAAGAAACTTTAATAAATGCTTACTATATTTCGGCAATCTCACATTGCCATCTTCCTGGGAACACACAACTATGACACGTGCACGCAGGCACTACAAAAAGCAAATGAGGCAGAAGAGAGAAACTACTTTTGTTCCTAGAGTCCTAATGGTGCCCCCTAGTGTTAGCAACATATGAGCCTTTCTACAAGAATTCTATTCTTTATTGCTGTTTCATCGAATTTAAACAAGTTTTCGATACAGTAGATAGAAAATACATGATCAAATTCCTAGAAAAATCTAACATAGATCCCTATATTATTAATCTCGTTAAGCAATGTTATCAAAGCACAAAAGCAATAGCGAAATTTAATAAAATGGAAAGAGAAGAAATACATATTATAAAAGGAGTTATGCAAGGGTGTTCACTTTCACCATACTTAAATAATATTTATATATATATTAGCAGTGTTGGAGAAGCTCTAGAAGAATGTACTAGCCTCTCAGTAAATGGAACCATCATCACCCATATGTAATATGCGGATGATATAGTTCTTTTTAATAACAGTGAAGATCTGAAATCCATGTTCAGCAAAATGAACCAAATTAGCAATAAATATATTATGAGTATAAATTTTACTAAAACTAAAATAATTACAATAGGGAAAGAAAAGAAACTAGTTAACACTGATATTGATAATTTATTTATTTGTGTCAGAAGCAACATAGTTCAAATACACATAAATTTACAAAAAAATAATTATTATATATTAAAATAAAAAGAAAAGAAAAACAACACAATTTACATCATAAGTACACTAGAAGGTCCATCAAATTTCTGCTGCCCAGAATTTAACCAGATCACAAGCCTTAGGTGTCGCATTAATCAAATAGTCCATTGTACACCTAAAGGGACATAACCTGCAGTTCAAGAGGTGAGCCATAGTTTGCTCCTCCCCACATTACATAGGGATGATTCACCTGAAAGTCCCCATGCTGGATCTTCCAATACCACATTGCAGCCTATTTAAAGCTTTCCGGGTAGTCCAGTTTTCTTGGTGGCCTGGTGGAAGACTTTCAGATGGTACAAACCAATCTGTAAGGTGATTGTTTCTTGTTTCCATGAAGCTAGTCTTGATTTTTGGAGTGGTTCAGTTTTCGGTGGTGTGAAGAAAGCTTATTGATAATAAATATATTGAACAAGTAGCTCAGTTTAATTATTTGGGATCATTCATCACTGAAGATCTAAATTATATGAAAACAGTAAATCATAGAATAGGTTTAGGTTGGTCTGTAATAGGAAAGCTAAATAAAATTTGGAATAGTAATAAAATAAGTAAACAGCTGAAACTAAAAATATAGAACTCAATGGTATTGCCTATTGTTATGTCGTTTTTTCCCTTATATATTTTTGTTGTTATCCTTAATATAAATTTTTCCTTTCAACAAGACCTGGCCCCTCCAATTACAACAAACTTAGACTCTCAACTCACTCTCATAGGGAAAACTAATCTGTGTCACAGGTCGATTTCTAAAACTTTGTCACGTTTTCATTCTAACTACTAAAGGTTATTCCTTAATTAAGAACGAATCCTTTGAAATTTCTATCTGGGGGCTGCCTTTTTTTTAAAGCTGTGCCAGCCAATATCCTAGGACAGAAGGGACTCTTATTCAGAGAGACCTTTCCCAGAACTTTATGCTCATACTCATTAAACAAACACTCAACTACGGCTATGCAAATCTCAGCTTGCAGTTGTGACCTCTAATCTAACACAATATACTTTTTATTCCCTCCCACTTAGGTTCGAGTTTATGAGTGATAGTTTGATTTCATATTCAGGCAAGGCTCAGGTATAAGAAACACAACATGTTTATTGGGACCTTAAACATTTACAATTATAAAATATCATACACCCAATTAATTCAATATCATACTAAATCAAACTAGGAGAAACAAGTAAATTCTATGGCATATGAGTAATAACGCTTTCCCTTAAGTTAAACATAAATACACATAATATAAATACAATGAATTTCTAATCAGTTCTGTCTACAATGTTAGTCTCACACATTGAAATTTGTGATATTCATCTATAAACGTTACCAGACAACTTGTCTAATGGAAATCAGCCTATATAAGATTTAGATGATCACTTAAAGTTCTCTAATAATCTGTCCACATTAGACCAATACATAACGATTTTCTTTCCTCTACCATAATTGGGAAGTAGATAACAAAGTTCTGTACTTGACCATTTCTTGGCCGGAATATCTGGTCCATTAGATCCGTTCACCTTTGTTGAACTCTGTTCGGTACTTCCATCAGATCATGTCCATGTAGAGGGTCACAGTAGTCGTCTGATTATACTTTACTCTGCACCTGACATCGTGTCTCCATCTATCTAGATCTGCTGCCAATCATTCTTGTCTGTTCTGCCGGGTTGCAAGGAAACGCTCCGCTGCTTTCTTCCAATGGGACACTTAGCGAAAGCTTGAAACTATAGATGCCGACATCTCACGTTTGGCACCATTCAGAGGATCCAAAGGAAAGGGCTCACCATCCGACATCGTCGTACCACCTTGAATCAATCATGAACAAGTAGGTTCAAGGGAGACCAAAAAAAAAGCGCTGAGAAACGGCACGAATCCCCTTTTATTCTCTCTTCCTTGCACCCTCTTTTCCGCTATCCTTTTTCACATGGCACTTGTTCTCAGTGCCCCTTTTCTGATCCATTATGCTCCTTCTCCTCTTCGAGTGCGCTATTCCAGGAAAGCGAGCTAGAGTCACCTTACGCTCAAGCAGGATGGCTTGCATGCGACCTTTAAACTATTGTTTACAACCTTACTTAGGCATTTACTGTATACAGAATGCCTTAATATAACTATAATTAACACACAAATCCTCTACATGATTTTTGGATAGACAACATTGAATCTTATAAATCTACATAAAGAGATACCTTTATTCTTACATACAGTAAATAATTTCCTTATCTTCTGCTGGAGTACAAGTTTCTCTTTCAGCTGTTATATTAAACTTGTTAAATCCTAAATGAATAGTTTATTTATAACAGTTCTTCATTCAGGATCTAACACTATGGTCCTCTACGAATCTGAAAGTTGGATAACAAGGAAAAAAGAAGAAATAAAATTACAAGTGTTTAAATCCAAATGCTTATGAAAAATAAATTAAACTAAATGGTCTGAGAAAAGACCAATCAAATAGTGAGGCATGAACTAAATTACAAAGAACTAATATTAGACAAACTAAATAAAAAGAGATTAAAATGGTATGGGCATGTAAACAGAATGAATCAACCGAGATTACCTTACATTGTTCTACAGGGATAGAAAACCACCAAATGGACAAGGGGAAGACAAAGGATAAGCTGGATCACTAATATTAAGAAAGCTGCTAAGATCAACAGCCTTCAAGATCTTTCAAGAAAGACTTCATTAAGAGAAGAGTGGAGAAGATGGACTCATGAAGTACTCAACCTGTCTTGATGGAAGAGAATCAATCATATGTGTGATTTTAGTGTTCTAGGGCAGTGCTTCCCAAACTTCTGGATGTCAGGGCCCCCTTTGCAAAAATTAAAATATTTCACCCCCCCTCGAAAAAAAATTGTAATAGAGAGATATATTATTATAATATTTATTGTATTTATATTCAATACAAAACATACACAGCGAATATTGCAAAAATCAAATGCATATATTATATTTTTTGCCTCTTACCATTTGGTTCTGAAGACGATGCAGGCTGTTCTGGTAAAAAAATATGAAATACTGTCCATTTTTTTTTTTAGTCTGTTTCTGCTTCTTCTGATTGTTCGCGGAAATTTGTTTTTATTTTTTATCAGCCACTTATCTATCTCAGGGTTAAATTTTTTAACGTAGAATAGATCAAATAATATCACCACTTACCGATACTGGCACACCACAGACTGATAACATGAAATTAGTGAATATTACCTGAATAAGGGAATCCCCAGACCGGGAAATTTTTCTCTTTTGTGACTTTTCTCCATTTATGGTAATTAAGCCTAACGCGAAACAGACAGCAAAGGCAGGTTATTAAAACGTGCATATGATTGGTGCGGTATTAACAAAAGATCACGCAACCGAAAGATAAAAGCACAGCTGAGTTGAAATGCTAACTCTCTTCAACCGAATTCCATATGTAAAACTGCTATAAAACTCATTATATATATATATATATATATATATATATATATATATTTTACTTAGTTTTAACACTTCTACGAATTTTAACATGTTCGGTTGAATTTTATTGCTGCCTTGGGAAATCGAACTCACACACATCTAATTAATAACAATAGTTTTTAGTTAGATACTGTGTTTGCCCATGCAACATATGGTTTTGTTTCAGTCTATATAGCATAGTTTCTGTATGAGGGGACATGTGATTCATTAATTAGCGTGTTTTTATCCCAGTTGTCTGTAATTGCACTATTTGTTGAGAAATATATTACACAGACTCCTCATACCTTATTCACTGGCATAATAAAAGTACTTGTTTTTATTGCCTCTGCAGTATAGTGGCTGTTAGGAAGGGGTGTTGTTTACCACTGCAAGAGAATTACTATCTCCCCACATGAACTTGTTTAAGCTTTTTTTTTTCATGTGTGAAGTATATGCGAAACTTTTATTGGTAACAGAAAACTAGCTTGGATGACAGTGATAATATAAAACGAGTTTTGATATGTATATAAAGTCAATATCAACAGTCCCTGATTACGAACGCGTGATGAAAGGGACAGGGAGATTTGGAGCTTCCCTAGAGAGCATTTGAAGTAAATACAATTAACCACTGCTTTGAAATGAAACATATGAATAAGCAATATTTACTAATATTCATTAAGTGCCGAAATACGCAGGATGCAAAGTTTGTGAACCATCACCAATTTGTGAATTTTTCCATTAAAATATAAAAAATAACAAAAAAGAAATAATAAAAGTTAAATACATTTCTTTTAAAATAAAAAAATTCTACTTAGTCTTAAAACATTTTAAATTTGTTTTCGTTATTTCACGCCCCCCCCCCCCAAACAAAACCTATGGCCCCCAAGGGGTCGCGGCCCACAGTTTGGGAAGCACTGTTCTAGGGCACTCACTACTTTAGTCCATCTTGATATTGGTTTTGCTGAGCCTCCTTAGCTATTAGTTTCAATTATTTTCTTTGGTTCAATTCCTGTCTAGGATGTGAAGAACCTTTATCAGGTTTTTTTTTAACTGAGTTTATGTCATGTGGTCTCATATGGAGGGTTCTCCTCTTAGAAACTTCGCTTTTTCATCCCACTACCAGACAAACTTGCCAAGAAAATGCACACAATTTATAGACAAAAGTACATTCAGCTAGTATCATTATATTGGTTTCATAAAATAGTGCAATACCTGTCCAGAATCTCATTCAATTGCACTAAGTGGCACCATTTAAGACTTCAGAACTTACTTTCTTTCCTGAATAGTGATGTAATCTGTTATGCAAATCCGATGTAGCCCAAACTGTTATTTGACAGACTTTAGAATTACAGCATGTTACTATATTCTTCATGTTTGTTGTGACTGCGAATTGAATAACTGTGATTATAAGTACAATATTTTATCAGTCAATTGTATTTACAGTTGCCAGAATTCTGGCAACTGTAAAATACACTTGACTGTTTTTTTAATTTTTCCACATGATTTTGGAGTCTTCACCAGCTTTTTATAAAGCATTCTCTAACTTAAATAAATTTACTACTATTTTTATATTGCACTTTGTACAAGTTATAAGATAAATCTTATTTATTTTTCTGGATCTGTGATGTCATAGTTAGAAGACATTGTTATTCCAATGAAGCGTGGCACTATGGATGATATTGATCATGAAACTCCTTCAAGTCAGCATGATGAAAGTGAGTCAACTGATATAAGTGGCAGTCAAAGTACTCAAAAAATATATCAGAGAGAAGCTAAAATCCATGTGCAATACCGTGATTTGACTGATGAATTGAAGGATGTAAGTTTTTTTTTTAATACCCCTTATAATTTCTTTAGGGTAGACATGATACACTGTATGTATATAAATTGCTTTATTCTACTTTCATTATAATTAATATCATTTTAAGATTTTACTTGTATTTATTTTAAGAATAATAAAATGTCATTAAATCCGATCATCTATACAGAAATTTGAAATTAAACTTGCTTATTTTAATTTATATATTTTTTCTTTATTCATAAATTGCCTTTTTGATCAAATAATATTGTAACTATAAACCAGGATTCACCATTTCTCCCAAATAACTTCACATATGAAATAGTTATAGATGACATGGCTGAACCATTGACTTCTCTTTTCTCACATGCAGTAAAAACTGATGAAGTTACTTAATGTTGGACATGTTTCAGAAAGGCAGCAGGCACTGAGAGAAAATAGGCAGTAAAAATGTAAGCTGCATGTAAAATAAGCCAAACAGTGTCAAAATCAAATTGGAAGATATTGGTAAGAGGACAAAAGGTAAATATTGCGAAGATGTTAAATGTTCTGTTGGCTATTGAAAAAGCTTAGGCATATAGAAGAAAGTAGTGTAAAAGGTTTCAGAGATGATAAAAGTGACAACGAAAAATTAAATGAAACAGAAAATATTCACAAGGTGAATATTTTCTGTCACAATGCAGTCAGGAGTACATATCAGTAATTCAGGTAAGAAAAGCCATAAAAACTTGAAGTGTGGAAAATGCAGCTGGAGTAGATGGTATTTAAATAGAAATGCTCAAAACTGGAGATATAAACATTTTGCAGTAGCTATACTGCATAATTCAGAAGGCTTAGGTCAGAAGATT